>NW_019525478.1:640938-660669 GCF_002814215.2 Seriola lalandi dorsalis
TACTATACTATGACGTTTTTATGACTTTTTATGCCTTACTATACTATGTCGTTTTTATGCCTCACTATACTATAACGTTTTTATGACTTTTTATGCCATACTATACTATGACGTTTTCATGACTTTTTATGCCTTACTATACTATGACGTTTTTATGAGTTTTTATTCCTTACTATACTATGACATTTTTATGACTTTTTATGCCATACTATACTATGTCGTTTTCATGCCTCACTATACTATAACGTTTTTATGACTTTTTATGCCATACTATACTATGACGTTTTCATGACTTTTTATGCCTTACTATACTATGAATTTTTTATGACTTTTTATGCCTTACTATACTATGTCGTTTTTATGCCTCACTATACTATGATGTTTTTATGACTTTTTATGCATTACTATACTATGAAGTTATTATGACTTTTTATGCCTTACTATACTATGAAGTTTTTATGACTTTTCATGCCATACTATACTATGACGTTTTATGCCTTACTATACTATGACGTTTTTGTGCCTTACTATACTATGAAGTTTTTATGACTTTTCATGCCTTACTATACTATGACTTTTTTATGCCTTACTATACTATGCCTTTTTTATGCCTTTATATATTATGACTTATTATGACTTATTATACTATGACTTTTTTATGCCATAGAGTAGTACGTTTTTATGCCTTACTATACTATGACTTTTTTATGACTTTTCATGCCTTACTATACTATGACTTTTTTGCCTTACTATACTATGACTTTTTTATGACTTTTTATGCCTTACTATAGTATGACTTTTTTATGCCTTACTTCAGGATGCCTTTTTTATGACTTATTATACTTTGACTTTTTTATGCCTTATTGTCGTATAGTGTTTTTATACCTTACTATACAATGTGGTTTTTATCAATATTTTTTCCTTACTATACGTTAACTTTTTTATGCTCTACTATACTATGACTTTTTCATGCCTTTATGTCACCAGCTTGTGTTAAGAGTTAAAATCACTAAGCCACAGACACAGGACACAAGAGGGCAAATGTGCAAATATAAAATAGTTTAATACAGTAAAAGTACAACACAGTATGAAAGATGGAGATTATTACCTACGACTAAACAAAAAAGAGCGACTGGACAGTATCAACAATCCCACAATGAAAATACATTAGCAATAAAACAACCATTCCAATCCATTCCCCAAGGCCAAGACTATTTCCCAGATTTAGTATCTCAATGTTCAGTCAATACCCAGTCCAATAAATGATGCTACTTGTGGGACTAATCCCAGCCACAGCCCAATATCTAGGCATCCTCCCCTGTGCAGGTCTGGCCATTCCTCTCTCCATCTGTCCAAGGTGGAAACTGTAAAACAACAATACACACAATCAAAGTATACACTATGACATTTTATGACATTTGATGCCTTATTATACTATGATATTTTTATGGCTTAGTATTTTTAAGACGTTTTTATGCCTTACTATACTATGTCATTTTTTGCCTTACTATGCTATGATATTTTTATGGCTTACTATACTATACATTTTTTTTTTACATTTTTTCCCTTAATATAATATGACATTTTTTGCCTTACTATACTATGACGTTTTTACCAAATTTTTTATACCTTACTATACTATGACTTTTTTTATGCCTTACTATACTATGACTTTTTCATGACTTTTCATGTCTTACTATACTATGACTTTTTTGCTTTACTATACTTTGACTTTTTTATTCCTTACTATACTATGACTTTTTTATGCCTTACTATACTATGCCTTTTTTATAACTTGTTATACTATGACTTTTTTATGCCATAGAGTAGTATGTTTTTATGCCTTACTATACTATGACTTTTTTATGACTTTTCATGCCTTACTATATTATGACTTTTTTGCTTTACTATACTTTGACTTTTTTATGACTTTTTATGCCTCACTATACTATGACTTTTTTATGCCTTACCATACTATGCCTTTTTTATGACTTATACTATGACTATTTTATGACTTTTCATGCCTTACTATACTATGACTTTTTTGCCTTACTATACTATGACTTTTCTTTTACTTTTTATGCCTCACTATACTATGAGTTTTTTATACCTTACTATACTATGCGTTTTTTATGCCTTACTATACTATGACTTTTTTATGACTTTTCATGCCTTACTATACTATGACTTTTTTATGACTTATTATACTATGACTTTTTTATGACTTTTTATGCCTTACTATACTATGACTTTTTTATGCCTTTTCATTCCTTACTATATTATGACTTTTTTGCCTTGCTATACTTTGACTTTTTTATGACTTTTTATGCCTTACTATACTATGACTTTTTTATGCCTTACTATGCTATGACTTTTTTATAACTTATTATTCTATGACGTTTTTATGACTTTTCATGCCTTACTATACTATGACTTTTTTGCCTTACTATACTATGCCTTTTTTATGAGTTATTATACTATGACTTTTTTATGACTTTTTATGCCTTAATATACTATGACTTTTTTATACCTTACTATACTATGCCTTTTTTTATGACTTATTATATTATGAAGTTTTTATGCCATAGAGTAGTATTATTTTATGCCTTACTATTCTATGACTTTTTTATGCCTTACTATGCTATGACTTTTTTATGACTTCTTATACTATGACTTTTTTGACTTTTTATGCCTTACTATACTATGACTTTTTTATTTCTTACTATACCATGCCTTTTTTATGACTTATTATACTATGACTTTTTTATGACTTTTTATGCCTTACTATACTATGACTTTTTTTGCCTTACTATACTTTGACTTTTTTATGACTTTTCATGACTTATTATACTATGACTTTTTTATGCCGAAGAGTAGTATGTTTTTATGCCTTACTATACTATGACTTTTTTATGACTTTTCATGCCTTACTATACTATGACTTTTTTATGCCTTACTATACTATGACTTTTTTATGCCTTACTATACTATGACCTTTTTATGCCTTACTATACTATGCCTTTTTTATGACTTATTATACTATGACTTTTTTTATGACTTTTCATGCCTTACTATACTATGACTTTTTTATGACTTTACATGCCTTACTATACTATAACTTTTTTGCCTTACTATACTATGCCTTTTTTATGAGTTATTGTACTATGACTTTTTTATGACTTTTTATGCCTTAATATACTATGACTTTTTTATGCCTTATTATACTATGAAGTTTTTATGCCATAGAGTAGTATGTTTTTATGCCTTACTATACTATGACTTTTTTATGCCTTACTATGCTATGACTTTTTTATGACTTCTTATACTATGACTTTTTTGACTTTTTATGCCTTACTATACTATGACTTTTTTATGTCTTACTATACCATGCCTTTTTTATGGCTTATTATACTATGACTTTTTTATGACTTTTTATGCCTTACTATACTTTGACTTTTTTATGACTTTTCATGACTTATTATACTATGACTTTTTTATGCCATAGAGTAGTATGTTTTTATGTCTTACTATACTATGACTTTTTTATGACTTTTCATGCCTTACTATACTATGACTTTTTATATCCTTACTATACTATGACTTTTTTGCCTTACTATACTTTGACTTTTTTATGCCTTACTATGCTATGCCTTTTATATGATTTATTATACTATGACTTTTTTATGACTTTTTATGCCTTACTATACTATGACTTTTTTATGCCTTACTATACTATGCCTTTTTTATGACTTATTATACTAAGACTTTTTTATGACTTTTCATGCCTTACTATACTATGACTATTTTGCATTACTATACTATGATCTTTTTTATGACTTTTTATGCCTTACTATACTATGACTTTTATGTCTTACTATACTATGCCTTTTTTGTGCCTTATTATACTATGACTTTTTTATGACTTTTCATGCCTTATTATACTATGACTTTTTTGCCTTACTATACTATGCCTTTTTTATGAGTCATTATACTATGACTTTTTTATGACTTTTTATGCCTTAATATACTATGACTTTTTTATGCCTTACTATACTATGCCTTTTTTATGACTTATTATACTATGAAGTTTTTATGCCATAGAGTAGTTTGTTTTTATGCCTTACTATACTATGACCTTTTTATGCCTTACTATACTATGCCTTTTTTATGACTTATTATACTATGACTTTTTCATGACTTTTCATGCCTTACTATACTATGACTTTTTTATGACTTTACATGCCTTACTATACTATGACTTTTTTGCCTTACTATACTTTGACTTTTTTATGCTTTAATATGCTATGACATTTTTATGCCTTACTATACTATGACTTTTTTATGTCTTACTATACTATGCCTCTTTTATGATTTATTATACTATGACTTTTTTATGACTTTTCATGCCTTACTATACTTTGACTTTTTTATGCCTTAATATGCTATGACATTTTTATGCCTTACTATACTATGACTTTTTTATGTCTTACTATACTATGCCTTTTTTATGATTTACTATACTATGACTTTTTTGCCTTACTATACTTTGACTTTTTTATGCCTTACTATGCTATGACTTTTTTATGCCTTACTATACTATGCCTTTTTTATGACTTATTATATTAAGACTTTTTTATGACTTTTCATGCCTTACTATACTATGACTATTTTGCCTTACTATACTATGACCTTTTTATGCCTTACTATACTATGACCTTTTTATGCCTTAATATTTTTAAGACTTTTTTATGTCTTACTATACTATGTCATTTTTTGCCTTACTATACTATGATGTTTTTATGGCTTACTATACTATACATTTTTTTTAAACATTTTTTGCCTTAATATAATATGACATTTTTTGCCTTACTATACTATGACATTTTTATAACATTTCTTGCCTCACTATTCTATAACATTTTTAGCCTTACTATACTATGACATTTATATGTCTTACTATACTATGATGTTTTTATGGCTTAATATTTTTAAGACTTTTTTATGCCTCTCTATACTACCACCTTTTATGATATTTTTTGCCTTGCTATGCTATGATTTTTTTATGCCTTACTGTATTAGGATTTTTTTTATGACTTACTATACTATAATTTTATGCCTTACTATACTGTGATGCTTTTATCAATATTTTTTGCTTACTATTACTATACTATGACGTTTTTACCATTTTTATTATGCCTTTTATAACATTCCATGCATTAATATACTATGACTTTTTTATGCCTTATTGTACTAAAATGTTTTTATGCTTTACTATACTATGACTTTTTTTGCCTTCTTATGCCTTACTAAACTGTGAAATGTTTTGCCTTACTATACTATGAAATGTTTATGATATTTTATGCCTTACTATAATATGATGTTTTTATGCCTTACTGTATTATGATTTTTTATGCTATACTATACTGTCATTATTTTTTTGCCTTACTATACTATGACATCTTTATAACATTTTTTGCCTTACTATACTATGACTTTTTAATCCTTACTATACTGTGGCATTTTTTTATGACTAACTATATCACTGACTTTTTCTGCCTTATATATATATATGAAATAGTCAATATGCAAATTAGTTAAAACAACATGCTTTTTAAAACTATATGTTATATAATAATACTATATAATAATTTCTCATTAAATTTAAACATACAGTTCTATCTTTTATTTTTACATATATAAAATGAACATTTACTGATAGGCTTCGAGATGGATACAGTATATATTTAACATAAACAGACATACTAAAATACATGTTTCTATCAGCTATACATTTATGTCAATATATGATAGTGTTCCAATAGGTTTCATATGTCATTTTTACATATATAGGCTATACTTTAAACAGGTGTACATATATGATTTTACTTCATATGTACATTTATTTCAAACATGGAAATTCAACACATGTATATATATATATATATTTATATATACATTTGCATATGGGCATTCCTGAATATAAATTCCGATCTTATATATTAATAAACCATTTGGCTGACGACATTAAAAAGCCGATCTCTGTTTTTGAGGGTTGTAATATAGTATATTAATATAGTATGTGCAAACACAAAGTTTGTATTATATTGTAAATCTATATGAATTGCCATGGGTGATAAATGAAGTTGGCTGAACTGAACTTAACAATATAATAATTTTCAGTAATAAATTCGCCAGAATCCTTAAATAAATAAATGACTTAAAAAATCTTTTTTTCATATCAGTTTCAATTCCGGCACAGCAGGGGGCGCAAGAGTCGCGACGTGACGTCATCGGAGGAAATTAAACATGGCCGACAGTGAGTAATAGATGGCGAAAGTTAGCGAAAATCGTTGGTAAAGTCTGGGAACTTCTCAGTGTTTGCTGTAGGTATTTGAACTTTATAGTGCGTTGTAACTGTAAATTTCATATTTGGACGCATCTCTCACATGAACTGGAGATCTAGATCAAGTTTGTTCGTCCGTAAAGGCCTTACTAAACTGGGCATTAGCCCGCAGTGTTAGCCACGTTAGCACCGAACCAGCGCCTGCTTTTGTTTTTGTTACGGGGTTTGTGCTAGTGGGCTGTCATTGTGAAGCCTTTAAGCCCTTTTTTTATTTGGCCTTATTTCTTAAAAAGCTACCGCCTTTTCTGAAGTGGAGTGTGTAGTTGATTAGATTAACTTAAGCTTTTTTATACAGTATCGCGGGTGGGGTCCAGCCCGTCTCGCAGCGTGTTGGCAGCGTTGTTTTCATTAAAGGCCAACTTAGAATCAGAGCCATACTTCTTACAAAACTGACGGACATATACTCGCTTTTGAGCTGCCGGACTGTGCCTGTGTATGAACATTACGCCCAGGAAACATGGATTCAAAGCGCGCACACGGCAAACCTCAAACGGGCGGCGACGGCAGCAGCGGTGACTCCAGCTGCGACAGCCCCGCGTCCCCGTGCAGCAGCCCCGCACCGGCAGCCAGCACAGCCCCGGTGCCCGGAGGCAACGTGTTCGCCAACGACGGCAGCTTCATGGAGATGTTCAAGAAGAAGATGGAGGAGGAGGAGAGGAGGAAAAAGGAGACGCAGCAAACAGGTGGAGCCGCGAGAGCCACCGAGCAAGGACAGACATCAGTGGAAAAGAAGCCCCCTCCCGTGACGAGCTTTGTAAGGGGTTTGCCAGTTGTAAGATGAGATAGCAGTAGTTCAACACACATCCAAATTTAAGTCTTGCTCTACCCTGGATATTGAGTTATTACATCCTGAAATAATGGCCAGTATTTCAGTATTATTTGTAACATTTCACACACATGCCAGTGCTAGTGTTGTACTTGCATTATTTTACACTGCAATATGTAACCAATAGATCAGTCAAGTCTGGGGATGCTCCTCACTGATGATGGTTTCGCTGGTGGTGCGGCAGGAGACTAAATGTAGACCTTCTGCTCTGGTGTAGTCTCCTTCATTGGCAGTCCACCTGCAAGGGCTCCTATAACGGTTTCAGTCTTCTATCCCCTAACCCAGGTGGGGAAGCGCAGAGGAGGTGTGTTCCTAAAGACCGGCATGGTTGCGAAGAAGCAGAAACAGGACTCAGAAGTAAGTGGGGTTGTTGGTGTTGGTGGTGGTACCAGCATGATCTGTGTGTACTTTTTAAGTCCATGAAGTTGATCCACCTGTGCCTCCTTTCCTCCAGGCTGAACCAGGCAAGAGCGATGCTTGGTCAAAGTACATGGCTGAGGTGAAAAAGTACAAAGCCCACCAGTGTGGCGACGATGATAAAACCAGGCCTCTGGTCAAGTAGGCTCCGAAAGGTTAACGTGGAGTGACAATGTCGAGCGGGGAAACCATCTGGGAGAAGCACCAGGAGGGCCGGCCAATCCTGACCTTCTCATACTGCCAGTTCAAGTTACCCTTCACATTAAGTCTTTCACAAACTGCTTAGACTGACACCCCTCTCCCCGTTTTTGTATCGTTTTTTTTTTTCTTTTTTTTGTCTTGCTTGTTATTTGTCGGACGTCAGTGATTTGATCTGGTGTCAAAAGGTGTTTCAGAAACTTGACTTTCATTATTCATCGTTGTTGAATCTTCTCAAATTTGTCATGTCTGTTTATGTTAGGGTTCATTGATAAATTTGATTTGTTAATAGCCAAATCAAGGTTTCAATTAAACCTACACTGCCTATTTATGTGTGGTGTTGTGCCTCGGTTTTGTTAAAGAGTGTGTTACCTTCAGTTTTGTGTGTTAGCTCTAACATGGTATTTAATACTAGGAGCATCAGTCGCATCACATCAAATTTCTCTATTGTGAAGGGAAAGATTTTAATTAAAAGTCAGCTTGAGTTCTGTACAGAAACGAATTCATTTGAGAATTCAAGTACAATGAAAAAGTTTACATCTTTCATTGGAAAAAAAAAAAAAAAAAAAAAGCTCAAATTCAACAATTTGCAGTTTACATTTCTTACAGGTATCAGTGATAATTACATTATGATAAAAACAGCACCAAATAGACACACTGACCATGCATCAGAGAGGGAGACATACAAAGGCACACGTTCACCGCCACCAACCACACACAATCAGACACTCTCGCGCACACACACACAAACACACTCACCTATAAAACCCATTCATTCCTTCTCCCTGTCCACAGTGATATAGGTCTATCTTGTAAACATTGACAAACAGTATTTGTCATTTTATTTAACAATTCTATGAAGAATAGTATTTAAAACTTATCAAATTGTTTAAAAAAATTATATTTAACTGTGGTATTCATGAAAACTTGAGCTGATCCTCTCAGATCAAGTATCAAATGTGTAGCCCAGTCTGTGTTTCAGACCCCTGTTATCAGTGGTCCGTCCCAGCTGTCACCCAAACCCACATTTCCATCCTGATTTGTCCCAACGTCCCGTCATCTCATCAGACGGCATCCACTGGGTGGAGAAATCCAGCTGTATCATAGAGTCTTCCTCTTAGTGTCTCCTCCCTGGCTTTGACTGACATCTGGACAGGAATAGTACAGTTCTTGAAATCAGTGAAAGGCAGTGATAGACAAAAAGAAAAATAAAATACACACGTATATACTACAGAGACAGCTGAAATGAGTCCATAAAAAGGCATGCGGCCACCAACTGACGAGCAGAGAGCAGAACAGGACCAGACAGAAAAGGACAACCTGAGACAGAACACCAGACACTTTGGAAAGAAGAAAGAAAGGCAGGAGAGGGAGTAAATGGAGCAGGCGTCGAGGGTGGAGGGAAGGTCAGATTTTACCTGAGAAAGCGAGCTGCAAGTGAGGAGGCAGAGCAACCTGAGACCCTGACTGGAGACTCTTATACAGATCTGAGGAGACAGGACAGGGGAGCAAGGAGGAAAAGGGAGGGGGGAACAGATGCCAACAAAACAGGGAATGGGGGGCGGGGGGGGGCAAGATGGCGTAGAGGTGAGGAACAGGTAATGACAGCCAAACAGAGGAGGAGATAAAGACAAGGAAGAGGAGTGAGGCCAAGTGAGTGACAGGTGGGGGAGAGTAGCCGAAACAGGGTTGAGAGAAATTTTGGGATATGAAGCAAACAAAATGGAATAATGTCAAACAGGAGAAAAATCACAAGCTTACATCTGACACACAATATGGTGATAAAAACATGATGCTCTAACATACAACACAAAACAAAGCCTGCACAGGAACACCCAAACAGACGACAGCGTACTGATGTCACATACACAAAGTGCCTGTCTGTTATAGAGAAATATTTAAATACTAATAATATTTTCCACATTATACTATTTATCATATTTAGCGCCCGTCATTAATATTAAATGTGTATGTGGTGTTCAGTTTAAATTTCATCTGTATACAGCAGCCATGTTTCTGCCCCGCGTTCATCACTCACTCTGGGTCAGGGTAGAGAACGTTGCATTGCTACTGGCTGCGGCGCCGCTGGCTGCCGTACTGGAGCCCGCCGTACCCAGCGGAGGCAGGTTCAGCAGCGGGGGGAACTGGAAGGGCAGGGACACGGGCACCAGGCCCCCCAGCATCCCAAACCCAAGGGGAAGAGACGAGGCTGAGCCGAGCAGACTGCCGCCGCCTGCTGTGGAGACCTGAGCAGAAACAGATCAAGATTTTACTAAATTAGTTTTTACAAAATGAAACTTCTGTATTATGCAGCAGAATTACTGCTTTCAGTATTAACTGTATACTGTAGTAATGTAATTATTTTTACCGATTCATTTAATTAAGTATTTTAGTGGGAACTCATTTTAACTTCTATATAATGTATTGCTATTGTTGGGTAGTTTAACCTATAATAATTTAGGATATTATATTAAATTCTTAACAATAAGTAAAAATGCCCATCACATTTTCTTTGCAAATATCTTAGTTTTGTCCAAACAAGTAACCGTGAGACGTTTAGTGAACAGTGATGTCAAACAGAAAATAAGCAAATCATCACAAATTGAAAAGTGGGAACTAGTGTTTGTTCGAACCATTAATCAATTATTAAAATAGTTTCTGATTAAAGTTTTGTGTATTAAATCTGAATCCACAAAGTAACTACAGGTGCTTTTTAAATGTAGGAGGAATAAAGTAGCATCGAATTAAAATTGTGTAAGTATAAGTACTTCAGATTCGTACTTAAATACAGTACTTGAGTAAATATACGTAGATACATTGCACCACTGCTACTCGCCCGTACTGGTGTTTAGTCATGCAGGTAATTTTGTTGTGTTTGCTGAGACTTGTGAACGACCACAATCTCTCTCTGCAGTAAAATGTCCCGGCTTCTCCTGACGATACACAGACCTTTATTTTTCTTTTGTTCCAAAAACATAATCTAAGACAACGCTGTTCATATCAAGGTCTGGGGATTGTCACGAGGAACACGAGGGACAGTGGGTCTGGAAAATCCACATTTTTCAACGCTTTGAGTATCACAAATTGAATTCTGTCACGTATATTGCAATGTGCTGCCACTGCATGTTTCCATAGCGACATTCAGCAAATAAACCCACATGGTTAAACACCATTACAAGCGGAAAACTGTGTGTGATTTTCGGCGAACTTCCTCGTATTGTTCCAGAGTGCGTGTGAACACTGAGCAACACTGACTAATCCACGTACTATTCAGTTGAGGAAACCAAATTAACGAGTAGGTTTTTTTTCCTGGATGTGGTGAATGATCAAAACACTACATGTGCTGAATAATAATTGCTGACGGTACAAACCTGTGGCAACTGAGAAGAGACGGATGATGATGAAACAGACACGACAGACTTGGCCCCCTGAGGTGTCCCACTCCCGGGCCTCTGACGCTGGCCTGGGTTGGCTGAGACCACGGTGGGGGAGGCACTGGACCCTGAATGTTTGCTTATGGATGAGGTGTTAATAAGGCTGGTGTTGGTGGTGCTGTTGTTGTTGGGGGTCTTCTGGCCGCCTGGAGGAGTGTAGCTGCCTTGCCCTGGCTTGGTTGCTCCACCTTGGGCACCTGAGAACGTCGGGCGGAACCCTGCTGGGGTTTTGGGAGAGTACTGGTGTATGGTGGGGGTTGCCTGAGACCTGGGGCTTTGAGAGATGGAGGGCGAGGCTGAGGTGGTGGCGGTGACGACGGGGTTGGGGGTGCGGGGCGTGAGTTTGACAATAGGTGGGATGCTGCTGTGTGTGGACTTGGTGAGAGTGGCGTGCATAGGGGTGATGAAGTTAGACTGCGGCCGGGGCTGGGGCTGAACTCCAGGGTGCGTCTGCGAGAGGGAGGGGGAGGATTTATTCAGAGGCGTGTGGGGCAGGCGGGGCGTCTGGAAGGTTTTGGGGGTCATGAGCGAGGTTGATGAAAGGGTGTGTGGTCGAGATTGAGGCGACGTGAGGATGAGAGCATCACCACTGTTGCCTTTATTATTATTGCTGCCTTTGAGGAGGCCAGAGGGGGGAGTGGAGACCCCCGCCTTTGATCCTGGGGGCACAAGTGGAGACGCGGTGGGCGGTGGCCGTGGTTTAGGTGGCGACGCTGAGGCAGGCATGTTGGCTTTTGCCACACCCAAAGGTCTCTGAGTGTTCAAAACTGAGTGTCTGTGCGCCTGCGGCGTGCCCTTGACGACCCCCATCCCATCCACCCTCACTGAGGGCAGAGGAGAGGACGTGATGGAGGAGGGCCGAGACAGAGAGGTGGAGGAAGACGAAGAGGTAGAGATGTAGTGAGGTGCATTGGAGCTGGGAGTACTGACGGCGTTCTTCTTCTGCTGCTGCTGAATGAGTAGCGAGGCGTTGAGGGAAGAAGGGTTGGTGGTTGTCCTGGATCCATCCGGGGACGGGGGGCTGTCCCCCTGGGCCAGGCCCTTGGCTGCGTTCCCGAGGATGGCGAGGGCCTGGGAGATGGAGTCCAGGGATGGGACTGTCAGATCCTCATCGAGGGAATCGAGACATATGGGCTCAGACGGTGACTGAGGTGGTCGCTTGGCAACCTGGGCAGCAGGGGAAGGAGTGGCGCCTGCTGAGGGTGTGGCCCGCTGAACCCAGACAGCCTCCTGGATTTAAAGATTAAAGAAAAACAACACAGACTTTTTCATAACTTTACTCCTAATGGTATTAAAACAGGTTTTCCAGTTTCTCTGACACATGTACTGTACATTTAAAGATCATCTTTTAGTTGCTCTGATCATTCCTCCTCAGAAGAGTCCTCCCTTTCTAACCCAGTGGCAGAGACGGGGATTAAATCTACTTGTTCTGTGTAAAAGTTTAACTGAAAGTAGATGAGACTTCAGCAGAGTGAGACAAAGATGTGAGTCCCGATTTCAGTTGGAATGAGTGTTAAAGTAGAAACTTGAGTCTGACTCAAGCTGCTGAAACTTTATATTAGAACACAGAGTGTTATATGTCAATAAGTGTCCATGATAAGCAACAATATAACATGAATACCACAAACTAAACCGAGTAGGACTGATCAAGAGCCCTGTGAACCACTTTTAAAGAACAACTAATTAAAAATCTGACCTTTGGCTTGGCCTTGGGAGTAGGGACCATCTTCTTCTTTGCTCTGGAGTGAAATGACAACACACGTGAGTGAGAACAAGCTAAAATAACAGTCAGTTATGAGAAATCTGGTTAGCAGTAAGTTACATGACTCACGTGTAGCCTGTGAGGTGACCATGAGCCATGATGCTCTCTTTGAACAACATCCTGCAGATAAAAAGAAACATGTAAGACATATTAATATAACAAATATTCCCGTAAAGGGGTTTAAAACTCAGCTAGCAGGTAGAAATAAGGAGGGCGTCAATCTTGCTAGTTAAAGCTAGTATTGTAATAATTATAAATACTCTAAAACAAAGTCATAACAGCAGGTAAACACACACACACCTGGCCTGCATCCAGCCCTTTGGCCAGAGAGGTTTAACTTCAGTCTCCATGAAGGCTTTGAGGTAGTCCTCTAGAGACAGCGAGTTCTTGCCCTCCAGCTCATAACAGCCCAGCTTCACCCGCACCAGGTTACACAGCAGCGTCCTGGAAAACACATACAATTATCCAAATACTCCAATCACTACAGAGGGAAAAGTGATTGTGACCATTATGAACATTTATTGCAGCTTGAATAAGAAGTGAACCTCCTTCCTCTGTGACACTGACCTGAGTTTGTCGTCCCAGACAAACTTCTTCCGAGGCCCCATCACCCTCTTCCCTGGTTTCTCCTCGTCGTCGTCCTCTGACCCGTTCTTCTCCCCCTCCTCAGACTGCTGCCTGTGAACAAAGAGAGAAACATCGATGGAAAAATGTTAAGAGGCAAACAGATGTGCCGTAGTGCAACAATCTGCGCTGCTTTCAAAATAAGAGACACAGTTGACTCCAGACGTGTTCTCACTTTGCCACTTTAGCTATACAGTCCATGTTGTAACGAGCAATCTGCTCCGGCATCACGCTGCATACCGCCAGTTTCAGCTTCAACAGGGGCGTTCGAAGACGGTCATCCTGGGAGACAGGGATAAGCACAGTCAGAAATCACACACGCGCGCGCATATGCAGGCCGGCACTCTCACGCGCTAAATATAGAAGCAGATAACGGGCACACGGCCGACAGCAGACACAAGAGCTACGAAAACAACAATTTAGCTTTCACACAGTTACATGTAGACACACCTGCCGGCTCGTGTCTTGTGAAACACTGGAGAACATGAACCTGCAAGCATCTTTTGCTGATCAATTAAATATAACAAAATGAAAACTCTTCTTTGATCAAACTTTCCATGACACTGTGACGAATCTCCTGAATAACAAACCTTCAACCATTTCAGTTCCTGCGGAGGACAGTTTTTTAAAAGCACATTGGAATATCCTTCAAACTGCAACAAACAGTCCCCGTGGTCCGACAGGAAGTGACGGCGACTATCAGTTCTTCACACACCTGTATGTTGAGGCTGAGCTTCTTAAGGCGTTTGAGCAGAGCTTCTTTATTGCAGGGCACAAAGGCCTCCAGGTGAGAGTATACGGCTGAACGCACCTCCGCCGGCTGCTCCTGAACCTGCAACTCAATACTGACACACACACACACACACACACACAGAGAGAGAGGGAGACGTGTATAGATTCATATTTGTTGATTTATAGCAGTTTGCAAAAGTGAAAAACCTGAACATTACTCACTCCAGCAGGATGTTGTTCATGTCCAATGTGAAGAATTTCTTCCTGCCCTCTTCATCAAACAGACGGGACGCCTGTGACAAGAGATATTATCAGACAAACAGAAGAAGATATGTCCCCGTTAATCCTGTTCACATTGGTGAAAGGAAAGTCACAGCCTCAACAAACACAGATACACATAAAGGGGCGAGGTGATTGAAATCTGTGACCTCCCTTTCTCTACCTCCCGTAGACAAACTAAACAGCGGTGCACACTTATCTATAAAGCCATGCCTGGGTTAACAGCCACCTTATCTATGTAAATTTATTCAACTAAAATGTGTGAAGAGAGATGCTTGTCGTTCCGTCGTCTGCACTGAACTTGGTCATGGAGCTTTAATGCGTGTTTCCGCTGCCTGGAACTTTCTCTAGTTTGATCTAAACTTAAACAAAAATCAATTCATTGCTTCAGAAAGTGGAAGCTCTCTCGTCTGGCTGCCGATGTGTTGGGGGTATTTTAGAATTTTTATTTGTTAGTCTCATGTAGTTATTGTTTGCAGTTGGTTTTGGGTTATTTTATGGTTTATTTTAGATCGTCTTGGTTTGTTTTACATCTTTTACATGATTGTATTAGAAATGTTATTCCTGGTGTTTTGATTGCATTTCAGTTTGATTCAGATTTTGTGGCATTTTTGTCTGTAACTCATTGACATTGCTCCCTATCTTGTCCAGGACACCCTTAAAACTTTTTTAATCTTTAATCTGAATCCGACTTTCCTGTTTAAACAAAAAAACTATATTGAAGATAGTAAATTAAACTCTACAACATGTGATTAAGGGTAGTTTAGAAGTTCGTACCGCTCTCAGGTCTTCGATGCGCTTCGTGAGCGGGCCTGGGAGTCCAGTGGGCAGAGGGGGAGGGGTCATCACAGTACCCTGTGACACTCGGCTACCACCTGCTTTATGTCCCATCCCAAAGGAGCCATTCTCTCCCTGCGTCGGACTGGAGGGCTGAGGGGAGTCCAGCATCCCAAAGTCCAGGTCACCCATCATGTCCTGCAGTATGTCGTTATTGGCTGCACCCAGCAGTGACATCACAGCCGGGTCGGCACTCAGGTCAGCCATGCCGCAGTCGTTGCTGCCAGCAGCCTTTGGGTGGGTGTTGAGGAGCGCACTGTTGGCGTTGGGCACTTTGGCGTTGGGCCGCGGCAGACCGGCAGAAGCCATGTTCTTCTTGCGCATCTCCTCCTTCTCCCTGGTGAAGCGGCGCAGCATGTTGGCCAGGTGGATGGAGTCCTTCATCAGCTTCTTCCTCTTTTTCTTTTCTGGCCGATGAACATTCAGGGCTGAAACTCTGCCAGAGCAGAAGAAGCAAGAAGAAGAAAAATATTTAACAAACCGGCACAGGAAGTAATCTATCATGATTAACTCCTAAACTGACAAACTTGAGAGTTTGTTGAGGGTGCTGATGGGAAACCATGACAGATCTAACTAACACCCAATTAGGGAACTCCTTATTTCAGTCTATACAATTGCACAGTTGTTACACCTGAATTAGTCTGCACCTTTAACTGAATCCCAACACACACTTTAGAAAAGAGGAAATAACACATATAAAAACATTTTATACATCATAATATTGGAGAAATGAGTCTGAGATTAAACACTGAAGTAATATTAAACGCTCACCCAGGCTTTGGTACTTTATTCTTCTTGGGTTTCTTCTCCTCCAGAACTCCGTCTTGCTTTTTCCGCCGTTTTTTGATCACCCGCTCTTCGCCATCTTTCATCTTCTACAAATGGGTGCAAAAACGAAGATAATTAGTAGAGTATAACAAAAGCAGTTTTCATTACAGAAACACTTTTAACACTGACATACTTGAAAGTTTATGTATAATCTGCCTGTATATCTAGGTGCTTTTATTTTCAATGGATTGTGCAGAAAAGCGAGAACCTACCTTGAAGTGATTATCCTCGGCGCCTGCGTTCTCTCCCTCAGAGTCAGACGCTGCTCTGAACTGCAGAGTGCCTGTGTTGATGTAGAAGCCGCCATGTTTTGTGGTGAGAGAGGCCGGTACCAGCTCATCATACTGAGGTCAGGAGGGAAGTACAATTACTGTTAGTTTTCTTCCGCTACCCGGGACGCAACGTGCGATGTTGTGAAGTGAAATGCTATTCAGTTGTTTTAAGATCAACAGCATTTGAACAAATTACAGATTTTTGCAAAACAAAGTTTTAAACTCAAAATGTTTGTAGGGGCACACACTCTGGAAAATAATTTATCATTTTAATTAATAAGGTCGGGGCTAATTGCTGATTAACTTTGTGTGTGTTTTTGTAAAAAAAGAACTCACAGCCTCTGAATTGTCTATGAAGGGGTCAGTCTCGTCGTAGCCATATCCGATATCAATGAGATCCTGCATCCTGTCCTTTTTCTTCTTCTTAGAGTTTCCACCCTGCAAACAGAAGGGAAACGCAGGGATCAAAAACCATGGATGTGGCAGCCATAGCAGTCACAACATCCTGACAGTTGCAGCTGTAACAATATATTCAGATACAACACTTACATATTTGTTCTCGAATTTCTTGGCCAGCTCTTCCACCTCCCGTCTCTCCTTCTCATCATCAGCAAAGGGGTCGGTGGGGTCCAGGGGAGGAGCGAGTCCTTTAGGGACTGTGGAACCTGCATGCTTTACCTGATGTAAACAAGGAAATTGGATCGGGGTGAAACAGAAGCAAGAGGCTTTTGATGTTTTCCTTCATAGAGTGCCATTTCACACAAACAGCTATGAACCTCATCAGTCAGGTTTTCTTAGCATGCTCGTCACAACTCAGACTGAGAAAAACAGTTGTATAATGTCTCCTGTGGCTCTGAATGCAGCAATTTGAAATCTGAGAAAATGTCATTAGGGGTCGTATCTGGTTAAGCTTGAAACATGAAACTTAGAACGGAAAGTCTGCATTACAAACCAAGGACATGGAGTTTGACAGATGTGGGCATTATGACGCATTCATGTCATATTGGAATAATCATAAAAACAAGATTCAGATAGTGTTAACGTCAACATCCAAGTTGTAATTACAACTGAGATCCAACTCAGTGCTTCACAACACAGAAGTACCCAAAGATCAAACAAACAGGGACACCTCACATCAGCCAAAGTCCATTGTGCAAGGGGATTAATTAAAATAGTGTTATACTGTCAATATAAATATGGTATTATTTTAAATCCTCACTCAACCAGCTAAATTGATGTGAACGCTTGTTGTAAACATGGAGATTTTTCCCTTCTCTACCACCCATCCCATGTGACATGAACGCAGCATTGAGCAGGCAGTTAACCAGACAGGAAGAGTCACACAGAAGAGGAGGACCTGGTGTTTCCGTAGTTTCACTCTCAGTAAGGACTAAAACTCAGGATATCACAGTCTCTGCTATAACAATTTTCTGTCACACACAAGTCTACAGTTTTAAAGCAGTAATATGAATAGTAAACTTTTCATCCTCAGCATTAATTCATTTCCTGTCTTAATTTACCTGTCCAAACTTTAGCCAAAGGTCATAATTAACATTAAAACTAAGCATAAGAAATCATGTGCAAATTAACACTCTTTAGTCAGTAACATCAGTAACAAGTGTCACATCTCATCCTCACAGCCAAAACAATGCGCCTCTCCTGAACTGGTGCCAGAAAAGGCCCCTCTTGCTCAGATCATGGTGCCTACTGTCTCCTCTCTCTCCTAACCTGAGTAAGAGTTGAGTTGACCAGCTCGCCGTAGTTGAACTCGGCGGACCCTCGTTCATTCGGCTCGGTCAGCGGGAGGTTGAGGCGGACGGTGGGTTTCGTCTCCTCGGTCTCGGCGTCGCCTCCTTTCGTGTGACCAAACAAACCTCCGCAACCTCCTGACCCCACCGCGGCGGCACTTCCACCTCCATCTTTCTCAAAAGTGATGTCGATGGCCTCATCTTCGCGGCGGCGCTTCTTGCTGGACTCCGGGGTCGGCGGCGAGGTGTTGAAGGTTGAGATGGTGACGAACGGCACTTTCCTCGGCTCTGCCATTTGACGCTCTCCGTCCGACGACCGGGCACTCAAAACGGGCAGCGCCACGCTCCTCTGCCGCTGGCTGTAGAGCTAAACCTGGAGATGGTCGACAAGTACAGCTAGCTAGTTGCTGTGCTAGCTAGCTTCCTCAGAATGAGTGCTGCAGACAACACAACCACTTTTATCGCTTCTCAGCCCGTTTTAATCCATATAGTATAATCCCTGGCACGGCCCCCGTCACCTACGAGGGACTTAAAAAGTGAGAAATAGCAGTTTGGAGAGCTTCCATGAAATCGGTGGTTAGCTACCGCAAGGAGTATTCTGTAGTAGCCATCTTGATCATTATTATCATTATTCAGTGGCTGGGCGTGCGTATGAAAAGAAACCGGAAGCCGGGGAGGAAAGGGAACAGCGTTTGACCAATGGCAGAGCTGGAACACGCCCACCTGACAGACTAGCGCGAATATGGAGGAGATGATTGTTCTACACAGGCGGGACGCAGCTCCACTGTAAATAATAGGGAGATCTTACATTGTTCGTGGTTGCTTATAAAATCTGATTTTATTCTGCATTCCTCCGACAGTTTAAGAGGCGAACTTCAATCTTATGGAAGAAATGTTCGCTTCTAGTGAATTTCTGGGACTTAAGATGTATTTTATTTGAGTATTTGTTTCAATAGACACGTATAGACCGTAGATCAGTGATAGGCAAATCCATATTTTTTCACGAACGTACTGTAGATAACAATGTAAATACACGGCTCAAGCGAGTATGTAACATGGAGCCATGATAAGAAATGATTTGCATCACAAACAGGCACGCTGGGTTTTTTTTTTTTTTCCAAGGCAAATACTATACAAAAGATCCTGAAGCAGGCCCTAGTTATTGTGTGTGGATAACATATTAATTACAATAATAATTCATAATAAAGAATATCTGCCCTCAGAGTGACTCCTGTTTTGTTCATTCACTGTTTTATCCATAAATAAATAAAAAATACCTAAAAATAAAAAAACAAATAAACCAGTCATACAGGTTTTGGTTCTGTAAATCTATTTTGGCCCTTTGTTTAACAATGCCGGGGGGGGGGGGGG
>NW_019525478.1:660689-745689 GCF_002814215.2 Seriola lalandi dorsalis
GGGGGGGGGCATGTTTGAAGCTCATTACTGACCCTGCCAGATCATTTTTTCTTTTACTGTAGTTTATTACTCAATGTTTAATTGTCCTATTTGTGCTAAGTGCAAATGTATGTTGACGTTTGTGAGCTCGTTCTTCATCAGCCGATGCTGCACACTTAAAAATCCAGGTGACTGCGCTGCGTTCAGTGGAGCAGATTTTTATATCACGCAGGGAGTTGAAGAAGAAAGAGCAGGACTGATGACACAATTACGGAAGATTTCGTCAGTAGAGGATGACATTAAAAAATATTAGAAAAATTCCTGTAGAACTTTTGAATGTTCCTGCTGCTTGGTGCGCGTACGTCACTCCTCACGTTTCAATCTGCACAAAGGACGTTACTTTCAGTTTCAATCATGTCATAGAGACTCATCCTGACACTGACCTCAGTCACTGCAGGTGTCTCTCAAAGAGCCTTTTGAAGCTGCCACGACTTTGTAAAAATAACCTACACTGATGGTTTCAAACACAAATGTGTCTCCACAACCACAGCAACACATGTATATATATATACACAGGTTGGCAAAGCCTTTGAGTTACGCAATGATTCCATGTAATGGCTCCCTGTGGATACATTAGGCCATGCATGTGCTCAGGATGAGATGCATTATTTAAAAATTGACTCTTCTTTTTTTTTTTTTAATGAATTACCATTTTACTCTGTCCTCCTTTTCAAATCTACTTTAACCCAGACACTCTCAGGTGGATGCGGCTGAGCAGGTCCGTGACTTTACTTTATTTCACCTTATCCACAACACGCGCCCACCTTCACGGTGGAGCTGCTTCGCCTGAGGACGCAGCAAGCTCCAGACTAATCAACGCTAATTAACACTTATATCACGTGACCCCCTCCCCTCCTCCTCCCCGTGTCAAAAGAAAAGAGTGGATACTTCAAGAGCTCAACACATATCAGCAAAAACACCCAAACCACGAGGAGATGGCTTATGATTGTGTAAAGCTTTGTTTGATTCCTGCAGTGTTTGCCCTCCTGGCTCAGCGCTGCTGCTGCCTCACAGCCGTGCACAGGAAGAAAACACCTGAGCTCGCGCTGCCCAGAGTCACCTGCTCTGCCCGAAGGATCAAAGCAGTGTTTGGCCCGCTTGTCAAAAATATACGTGTTCGAGGTAAGGTGGATGAGAGGGATGGTGGCTCTGACTGTTTGCAGTGAATCCAGCACGGCTGTGTGCGCTTTGTTGTGTCCTCAGATCTGTCAGGGGCCACAGTGCCGGTGCAACAGCCTGAGGAGGAGGTCTGTGGAGTGAGACTAGGCAGAGAGAAAAACAACAGCCTCTCCTTCATCAGCAGATATGACAGCTGCTACGCTCAGGTTGAGGTAAAATAACTGTTTGTGCGAAAATTAAATATCAGTGTCAGGATCCTCAGGGGAAGATAAAACATGACACACACACAAACATAACTAGGAAGGTGCAAGCAGGTAAACACTTAAGGTAGTGAGTGATTTCTTTATGTTTTTGTAGATGTGTGTAAACAGTTTGTACTGACGCATTAACCCATGGGATTGTAAAAGTTATTAATATTATTTGCAACGTATGAAATAGTGGAAATGCAAAATACAGATGTACACTGTGTGTTTGTTTGTGTGTGTATGCTTCTTAACATGCATGTTGTGTTGACCTTTGACCCTCAGAACAGCGGAGTGGTCATCCCTCTGCAGGTCCAGCTGACAGGACAGGATCAGTGGCTCAGGGTGAATATCAGCTGTCCTGTGATAAAGAGACACAGCGAGAGGACCGCACCTCTCCCGACACGTGAGTGGAGGCAGCTGACCGGGCGCTAACATGCTCATTGACACAGATACGTCGTCTATCTCTGAGTTTTCACCAGTGTCATCAGTTAAAACTTGAGTGAAGATTAATTTATTGATCAATAAGGGGACAAGGCTCACACAGAGTTGGCAGGTATAATCATTCCTTGTCCCAACAACACACAGTCAACACATTTACTGCTAATGATGCATTCAGTGTCACGGGAGAAACTCAAGACTGAACGAGTGGTTAACTAATAGCTTCATCTCCACATTGTTTGGTATTTAAATGATAAACCAACCATTTGATCCTCTTCTTTCTTCCACACTAACATGGCTCTTCTCCAGCGTTACCTGGACAGTGTGACACAGGAAGAGCTCTGAGAGTGGACTGTGGTCACCAAACCATTTCTAGTGACGCCTGCTACAAACTAGGTTGCTGCTATGATGCTCATGATCTCACCTGCTACTATAGACTCAATGGTAAGATTGCCATTTCCCTGAACCTTTTTCTAGAGATCAGTTGCTTGTTTTCTGCATTTTCCTGTCTAACACACCTTGCAGCCTGCTCTCTGGACGGACATTTTGTGTTCTCGGTAAAGGCCACAGACACAGACCCGCCCATCACTCCCAGCGGCCTCATAGTGAAGGATCAGCCGCAGTGTTTCCCTGCGGTCACCACGCCAGACACGGCTGTCTTCAAGATTGGACTCATGGACTGTGGTGCAAAGAAGAAGGTGAGAGGCTGCGTGTCCAGGGTTTGATTTCAAAATAATGTTCATAGTATTTGAATAAAATATCACCCACATGAGGGGTCACTGTAAAAGCCATATTCTGTATAGATACATATTCTGAATGTCTCACTGAAATGCTGTTTCTCTGTTCCACCATGTCTCATCTGTCCTGCCTTTTAGGTAGATGGAGATGTTGTGATCTACGAGGTGGAAGTGGAGGAGCTGCATCCTGCGAGTATGACCAAACATCCTCCATTTAGGTCAGTGTTGACATCTTCTGCGCTGTTGTAGAAGCTTGGGGATTATTTCTCACAGCTGCATTCATACTATAGTGATGGTACATGTACTGATCAAGGCGGGGTTTCAGCCTCCAGGTCCTGTGTGAATATACACCGTCAGATCTAAGGCGTGCAGCCGACCTGCGCTCCTTGTATGCCGTGACAAACCCGCCTCCTGTGGTTGCCCTGGGAACCATCAGAGTGCAGATGAAAATAGCCACAGGTAATGAAATGGGTTTGTTTTTTTAAGTATTTAAATCACACAAGTGCAGATTTGCACGCGTCAGGTCCTTAGAACAAAACCTTAGTGACTGTATTTGTGATTATTGCTCTAGATGCTTCCTTCACATCCTTCTTTCCTGAGGACCAGCTTCCACTGAGCTTGCCCCTGCGCAAAGCTGCATACGTGGAAGTTTCCATCGCCCAGCCGTCCCCCGACCCCTCGCTTTCCCTGCGTGTACGGGACTGCTTTGCCTACCCTGCGTCCAGACACTCAGTGTGGACGCTTCTCTATGACGGGTAAGGTGGAGGTAATTAGAGTGGTTACCTTAAGGTTCTCTGTGCAGCTGACAATTTAATTTTCTCCTCCTGCACAGATGCCCAAACCCTCTGGATAACATGAGAAGCTCTGTCCCCGTGGACCACCAGGGGCAGACCACCTCCCATTCCCAAGTGAGGAGGTTTGATGTCAAGACCTTCGCCTTCTTAGACCCTGATACAGACCATCCAAGTATGGAGGAAGTAAGGTTTCAGTAATACAGGAGTGTGTATTCCCTCAGTAACTAAACACTAAAGCTTCTGTGGCAGCTTGTTAACCGTGTAATCTCTCACTCAGATGTACTTCTACTGTTGGGTGGAAATCTGCACGGATTATCTCGACTGTGCACAGAGCTGCGCCATCATTTGTGAGTATATCATGTTTCACCTCGTGCACTATATGTACTGTGCATGTGTGTACCTGTTAATCTTTCCCGTCTCCTCTCACAGCAGCCGAGGGTGAGAGACAGAGAAGAGAGACCATATCCGAGTCTGACCAGGTCCACTTGGTGTCCTTAGGGCCGCTGCTGCCGGGACAGAACGACACTGGACTGGAGGATAATCCATGTGTGAAACAGAGCACAAGTGAGTCCTGCACAGCACAAAACTTAGTCACAATGTGAATGACCAATGGCAAAACTCCCTCCTCTTCCTCAGTGTTCCAGGTGACGCTGTACACCCTCTTAGGTGTCGGTGTTGCCCTGCTGCTGATGCTGCTCCTCGCCGTGCGGTCCAGGATCACAAAGTGTCGGAAGACGGAAACGCAGCAAGTTTGTGACGCACAAGCTGACGGTCAACAATGTAATAAATAATTTCACCTTTCACCAGAGACTGGCGTGATCACCTGAGGTCATAGTTTTGGTTCAGAATAGTTTAATGATTCCTTAAGAAGATTTTGTATTTGACGTTGTACTTTGCATTTCACCTTTTTAATCAAACATTTGCTGGGAATCCACGTCAGCGATTTCCCAAATGTATTTAATCTCCTCTGAGGTGCAGATAATTCAATAATCATGAAACTGAGTTCATCAGAATAATAGTTTATCAACACAAAAATACTCCTTTTATATAAAAAGAAAAGACAAAAAAAGCAGTGACATGAGCAAATAAAAATCGACTCAGTAAGGTCTGAACTTTCTCTGCGCTCTCAGCAAAGCAATTCTCTGTTTATCCTCCTCAAACTTCTTCCTTAGTTCAGCGATATCTGAATTAAAAAAAGAAAACAAACATACATATAGTTAACCATCACGAGAAAATACATTCTGTTTAAAGACATTTTCATCTCCTTCACAAAACAAATTCTAGCCTCTTGATGCAGGAAAGAATAAACTAAAAGCACAGTCTCAGGTTATCCTAAATATGTTTACATTAGCTCAGTAATACCATTTCAATTTAAGCAACTTACGTTCTTTCTGTGTGTTTTTATGCTGCCAGGTGTAGAAGTTCATGAGCTCCTTCCTCTTCTTCTTCCTCATCTCCTTCTGTAGAGTTCTCTTGTTGGCTGCCTCACTGTGAGGACGGGCCTTGGCGCCCTTGGCCCCTCTGGTGACTTTCACCCAGCCCTCCTCATCCTCTTGCTGCTGCTCAGCCTCCTTCCTCTGCTGCTCCGCTTCCTGTGACAAAACAAACACGCCCAGGATGAAGTCGTGTGGAGAAGACGGGCGGGGCGATGCTGGAGGAAGAACTGTAAGATCCTCACCTCTTCTTTCCGCTTGTCGTAGTCTTCCATGAAGGAGTTGACTATTTGTTGCAGTTTGTCCGGCTGGATGAACGAGTCCGTGTACTGCTGAATCCATTCTGGTGTAAGAAAATTCGTCACGTTAACATGCATGAGTCACAAGACTGATTTGTTTTACTTTGAATATGCTCATTAAAGGACGTGGCTCAAGTTCTAAGTCTGAGAGTTAAACCAAAGCAAAACCACAATAAGAAATAAAATGAGCATTAATAAAACAGCGAAGCACTCACTCTGCACTCCTGTCTTCACTGCACGCTGCTCTGTGCAGACCACCAGAGGAACATTATGTGGGTGTGATTTAGCTGCAGATAAACTGGAGGAGTTGTAGAACACAACGTAGCCGACTTTGAAACCCTTGGAAGAGACGGACAGAGACACAAGAAGTTAAAAAAAATGACTGCACAAGCAGTGTGAATGTTAGCTCGTAGTGTCACAGCAGGAAGAACCCTGCAGGACGGATGCAGACCAACCTTTCTCTCAGCTGGTTTGAAGAACTTGGACAGCTTGGGTCCAGACTCCTGGAAGGAGCCCGGGTGGTCTCCGAGCTCCACGGACTGAACACTGCCGAACTGCGAGAACAAATCTCTGACAACAGCCTGGAAGACAAACCGCAGGAGATAATGATCAGATCATGTAGACACGACAGACACCGAGTGAGTGACAGGCTTCATGAGCGGTACCTGTGAGCAGTACGGGGGGATGTTGAGGACAAACAAAGTCCGGTCCAGCGGTCTGTGTGAGCTCTTCTCAGCTCGCACTCGGTGCTCTTTCACATACACTTTATGTTGAGCCGCACTGTCGGAATTAAACTGTAAAGGCAGCACTGCAAAGAGACACAGAAATAAAACCCTGAAGCCACCAACACATCACGCAGCACATCTGTGATCACTAATCGATCCATCGATCAATAACCGAAACAAACCGTGTCAAATGACATACGCCTGTATGCAGGCGAAAAACTGAAATAAATATTCTTAATTTAGTCAAACAATACCTGTAAATCCTCCAGGAATAACACAAGGCTGGCTACTGGCATGTTTCTTCTTGGCCGGCGCCATTTTGGGAAGACCTTTCACACCGGAAGTACAAATAAAACGTGAAAAAACACGGGATTTAAATGCTTTTATTTCCTTTGTTTATTATGTATATTCTTTCTTTTTTCAAACAAGTGACATTTCAGTCTAAAATATATATTTTATATATATATATATAATTATTAGTTTACACTACATTAATTCCAAACCGAACAGGACTACGGTATATTACCATTTTTCCACACAATGATTATGTTAATCATATTTAGGCTTTTAATATCTTTTTTTTAGGTAAAATTATTACTATAAAACTTTTAGC
Source organism: Seriola lalandi dorsalis (assembly GCF_002814215.2). Lineage (NCBI taxonomy): Eukaryota > Metazoa > Chordata > Actinopteri > Carangiformes > Carangidae > Seriola > Seriola lalandi. The sequence continues at coordinate 667,132 of NW_019525478.1, forward strand.
TGTTGGGTTTCAGTAAATACGTAATATCTTAGTTTCATGACGAAAATAACATTTCCTCTGCAGCTAATGGTTTAAATTAAATTAAATGGCTAAATTTAGTTAAAGTAATGATAAAAACTGTGATAGTACTTGAGAATACACAGACACACACACACACACAGTTTAGATGTGTTATCAGATGGCAGACAGGAAAGATGAGTCTCAGACAACATCTACAAAGCTAAATATTTAATGGTGACATTTCACAGACACATCTGACCTCTCTATTCTCTTCTTGACTGACATACCAAGAAAGCAACAGAAAGTAATTTACAGTCCTTGAACATAAATTGAGAGTAATGTATACTAGAAAGAATTAAACGTATACCGTTTCAAAAATTGGACAACCAAGTAAAATCAGCCACAAACAGAGCACACAAGAATCTGGAGTCCACAAACATGGTAAAACCAAATAAAACATTGACATAATATGACTGTTTGAGAACTGGTTTACTGTAATTAGGGTATTATAGTTTCTGTCAATCCCCGATTTACTCACACAAGTAGTTTTCAGTTATTTTGCCGAGTAAGACGCCTTCTCAGTTTAGCTGAATTGTGCCGAGGATTTACTGAAGGGAACTTCATCGTCCGGCGTAATCTGACAGATATGGCAGCTACTGAATTATGTTGTTTCCTTTAGTGTTGTTTGGTCTATGCTCTGTTTAATGTCTATGGTCTCTTCACCACTAGGCAATATAACTGAACACACCTGTGGATGTACAGGCCCTTAAACATAATGCTGCTCTTTGTTGTTGGGTTTTTTTTTTGCCTCTTCTTTTTCGGGACATGAGGGTTGATAACAGTTAAACTGGAGTATATAAAATACTCGACATATTCAGATGCACTGGCATTGAATTGACAAAAAAAAAAAAAACATCACTACAATTCCAGTCTTGATTTGGCATCCCCCACCACATCGGATTAAAACAACAAATCGCATCACATTCCTTTCTACTGGTCCATCTCAGAATCAAACAGGTGACACTTGGATACCACAAAAACAGGATGTTGATATCCATGAATTTCAAGTTCGGAGTAGTCATGTATATCAAATGTGTAAAAATCAGTTTTATATGAGAATGAAGGCTGCCTGCCGTCAAGGTGAAAACCACAGTTCGTATGTTAACACTGAGAATGCAGTAATATGCTTATGAACAGACAGTGTATTTACACTAGACATGAGTTATATCTTGATACGGAAGGCTGTAGCCTGTGAGCTGGGGGGCTCAGTGGTGGAGGTGGACTGTGCAGTGGACTTGAACAGAGCTTTGAGGATGGTCTGGGGGTCCACCTCTGGAGTAGGCTGAGAAGAAGCTCGTTGACCGGCGGGGCGAGACAAGGAGGGGGGCAGACCGTCTTTCTTTGCACTGGCGCCAGTGCCTGGAGTGTCACTGAGCCTCCTGCAGGAGCCAAGAAGAGAAAGGGGGTGTCACAGTTCCTCGATAACACAAAGGGATAATAATCTCTAAATACTGCTTAACCCATTTATATCGGATGCTGCGTAGCGCAACATTGCCCCTCCCGCCGGTTGCTTTGCCAGAGCATTGAGTCTCCTGCCGGCTGCTGCAGCAACCGGTGGGAAGGGCAATGATGCACTATGCAGCATCCGGTATAAATGGGTTAATTCATTTTATCCATTTTTCAAATAGTAGCTATTAAAAAAAAGCATGAGATATCTGATTCTCTAGTGGATAGTGCAAGCCACCAATACAGCAACAGCTACTGCCACTGAACTTCTTCAGGTCTTCAGGTAGTGTTAGGCAGTGGTTACACAGGTCACTTAGCAACCCTACAAGCAATAGTTCATTATCTGTCTCAGGGATAGCTGTGAAGACACTAATTGACTCAAGCTGACCCAGTTCCAAATAGCAGTTGTCATAGCGACCAAGGTTGCACAGATATAATGGACCGAGCCTCGGGTCAGGGGAGTGAACGGGCCTTTCGGCGTCACAAGATACACAGTGTTCCCCTTGGGGAGAACACAGGTATTGCATGAAATATTACAGGTATGTGTGGAGAGGTGCTGTGGTCCCATGAAGGAATATCCTTATTTGGACATCATGTTAAGTTTTGTGTGGGTTTAAATGCAAAGAACAACATATTCAGAATCATGGCATGACAGTGTTAACTTGTATTGCTGATCTCTACTCCCCTCTATCAAGCTTCAATAAAAGCTTCTACAGAAGGCATCTGGGTCTCCTGAAACTTAATCTCCAGTGAACCAGCTCGCAAGATTAACAGAAAACTGAACTTCATTACGTCAAATTTGATTAAAACGTATTGTGAGTGGTCAATTGAAAACATTGCTTTAGATGGAATAATCCCATCACAAAATGTGTTATCTGCTTCTTCAACAGCAACTCATTGTACCACTAAATAGCTTGCTAATCACCTAAACACTTCACAAGCATTACTTCGAATAAGATAATGAACAAATCAGGTCCTGAAAGTCACTGCTTGCGTATATGCAGTTGCATTCAAGCAATATCACAAATCTTTATTCCTAAAAATAGTGGAGACATAAATTGTGGTCACTCAGTGAAAATATGCAAAATAAAGTATGTGCATGTAAACAAAGTCAACTACAGATTAATTTGAAATGAAGGAATGAAGCCCTGCAGGCTCACTTACAATAGAATGGGCTGATCAGATGTGATGACATTTCCCTGAATATGAAGGTTACACTTCATGGGTTGGCCTGGGGGTGGACAAGAGGAAAAGATAAGAAAAGAAAACAATGATACACAGAAACGCTGCAACTTCATCACTCTGGTTAGTGGCAGTGTCAGCGATACAAGGTCGGACCGACCGGGCTATCGTTCAGGTCAACAAAAACACTTCAATAAACTTAGAAAGATGCCGTCAACCAGCAAAACTTGTCATCAGTACTGTAGTTATTAATCTCTATGCAGAACAGAAGACAGTGCCCAAAACCCAGGAATCCATTTGTTGTGTGCGTCCTTGCTACTGGCACTCACCATCCAGACAGCGATTGTTGTACTTCCTGTACGCGCTCACAGCGTCCTCTTTACGGACAAACACCACTTCAGCCACACCCACCCTCACCAGCCGTGCTCGCTTCAAGGCACCGCACACACAGAACAGTTCCTGCGGAGAAATAGATGGAGAGTGCAAACACACACCGGATGAGTCATCGTGGAACAACGGCGTTCTGCGCATCACTGAATATCAAACATGACCAAAGGTTACAGTCAAACGGTGTGATTCACTCACAACTATGTCTTCCTCGGTGACACGGGGATGCAGGTTGTTCACTGTTATTTTTGTCCCCTCCAAAGGACTGAAAGCAGGCTAGAAAGAAATATGACAACAACACATGATAAAGCATATGCAATTAAAAATGGCTGACCTTGGTTGGTTCATCTTAATGACCTAAATTTAAAATGTTACTGACGCACTGTATCCAGTGGAAATGCAAATCACACTGAATAATAATTTAAGGAAGGACTTGTTGTGCATTATGAGTGATGAGATGTTTACCTGAGGGGGAGTAGGAGCCGTTGTGCTGGTTTCTGCTGCGTTTTGCTGGAGGGTCCTGGAGACTGGCTGTAAGGCTGCGGCTGAGGACCGGTTGGCAGCCATGCTGGTGCTGGGCCGGGTGGGAGCCACGGGGACGGGAGGACGTGGGGCTGTGTAAGCATCATTTTTAACCACCTTGGTGATCGGGGCTGACATGGAGAATGTGGAGCCTATTGTACCAGACTGTATGAAATACAGGAATGGAAAGGAAAAGTTTAATTTAATGTGGGAAGGTAACACTTGATATGTAGTTAAAGTTTAATATAGTAGTTAAAGAAGTATGTGTTAAGCCCTTAGGCAGCTCTTACACGTGATTGTAGCATATTGTTTGCAGTGGTAATCTTTATTTGTTTAGTGGAGGCGCCATCATGCTCATTTGAGACAGGCTATGGGAGACAAAATAATATATTTAGTACCAGTCATTATACAGCTATTCTCGTAAACACAAGAATTACTCTCAATCTTTCCTGTTCATCATGCCAAGAAAAACAGCTCTACCTGTGAAGCTGCACGTATGCCACCCGACATCCCAACCGGACGTTGCTGTGAAAGGAATCATCATACATTAGTAAGCCTGACAATATACTTATATAATCCAATAAACAAATACATAAAGGATATGTCACTGATCTATCACAAACAAAGCAACGTATTTTATCCCAACCTGTATGGTCTTGGTTATTTTTAAGGGTGGGACAGCAGCCGCCTGTGTCTGTGTCCCTCCAATGCTCCTCTTCAGGCTCAGCCTATCGCGAGCATCCATCATTCTCTTATTACTGCTCAGCTGTGGCGTTGCACTGCCCCTCAGACTCAGTCCTTGTATATTAGGGGTAAACTGCCTGCTGTTCACACCGCCAGGATTGTTGTTGGTGTGTATGTGTATCTGTGGCACAAGTGTCTGGCCTTGTAATTGGTGTGTTACTGCCGTCTTTTGCGTGGTCTGTGGGGGGACACTGAAAGGATTCTGCCCCTGTTTGCGTGAGTTGATCATCTGACGGGCATCCTGCACTCCTCCTGCTCCTGCTCCTCCCCTGCCACGGATTTTGAAGCGAGCATCTTTCTGTCCCAGCTTTTCTCTGGCATCTTTCACTTGAAAACCTGAGGGGAGACAGGGTATTGATGGCAAACTTGGTTTTAGTCCCTGTGATGGAAATCTAAAAATGAAATGTTGACAAAATGATCAAGTTGTCTTTATACATTTTTAAAAAAGCTTTGCAAAGGATCCGCGTACAGTCACACAGACTGCAACTGCAGACTGATATTGAACAAAGAGTGTATATGAACTTTATAGGAAGAGAGAAGAAGGAGGCATGGTCAGGATGTGTGGGTGTGAACAATTATAGATTCTATCAAAACTGTCTAACTGTCGAAAAGAAGCAGCTGTGTGCTCAAGGTCAAGGGCCCCTAAGTTTGTACCAGACAGTACCGGATAAGGAGTGTAAATGTGAAGACAGATTCATAGTACCAAATAAGGATTATACATGGGAGGAAAGAGAAGTGTAGGATATGATTTTTCTATTACAGTTCCCAAACCATACCATTTTTATTTCTTCATACAATAATAGCTTACCTGTTCCTCCTCCAAGTCGCTGTCTTGCGTCATTAACTCCAATCTTCTGCCTGGCATCAAAACTCTTACCAGTGCCTCCTGCACCCCCTGCACCCCCTGTGCCTCCTGCAGCCCCTGAACCCCGTCCAAACATGGGTCTGAGAGAAAGAAAAACGATTCAACATTGGCATTTCAACACCCCATTATGACTGTGTAAACAGTGCAGTCACAATTTAAAATCCTAAAAGCTCATTAAAATGTTAATTTTGGCTGCAACACGTGCAATATTGTAGTTCACTTCATTACTTTATTAATTATTTCAATTTTTCACGCTGCAGGGGGGTGGGGTGCATCAAGAGACTGACGCACTGGGTTCTGATACTTACAAGAGAATAAAACCTCTCCTCTACTTTTTAACACAATGGAGACGGGACAATACTAATACGTTTTAAATGTGAATTTGGACAAACCAACATCCTAATTCAGCCCAGTACTTTCAGTGACCATATCCGATCAATAATTGGGAGCGAAACCTATTATGCTGCCAACGTAAATATTAGCTTACTGGTTAGCCAAGCCCGACATATGAAGCTACAAATACAGGCAAACGGGTTACAGCTCTTCAACTTATGAGTTGTCGCGACTACTACAAATTTGTTTGCCTAAAACGGGATATAGTTGAATATATAACCCACATATTTCAAATTTAAAAACTGAATGGTTACAGACTTAAAGGCCTGTAATGTCAGCTACTTAGCCTAGCATTTACGATGTAGCTGGTGAGAAGCTGCTGGCCGTAATGGGCTAACGTTAGCTTACCGTTACCAACCAGCTACCAACAACTTTCAATCCTCGTTATGCTTTCAAAAATGTTATTACGAGTTACCACGGTCTAAATAAGCTAACATTCATCGGTGCATGAGTAGTCTTAATACCGTTTAGCTGTAGCCTTGAGGTTAATACCGCGCCGTCGTATCACTTCATCCAACGAAACGTCTGCCATTTTCTCGCACTGCCTAAAAGCGCATGCGCAGATGGGAACTCTTTATGTAGGACTACGGAAGCTGATTTGGACCAGAATACCAAAATGGCTGTCGGGAACTGGCGAGAAACTGACTTGTTTTAATGAAATTGTTAGTTGAAAATGTACTTCACAGTTAAGAGTGAATGTTACAGTAGTGCTGAACCGAAGACTACAACGACAAAACTTAACCACTGCCCCGTTCAAAATAAACAATCTGACATCGATTACTCTTGTCATAACACAAAGAACGTCGATGCCATGGTACCCATGAGCCTTTGCGCCGAATTGTCCCATCAGATAAGCAATGTTTATCGCCAAAATAGTAGTTTGCCGTCAGTAAAACACAGTGTAACATTTTAATTTCACAAACTATTCTTTAATACAGATATAACTGTTGGTATACGCTAAAATAAATTGTTGCCAATTAGACACATCAGACACCCTAACAAAGAATTCCTGGACACTGTCACAATGCTCGTTCTCGACAGTCAATAGGTTATGCCTTAAACTGATGAGTAAGGAAAATAACGACGCGGGGTGACGCCCGTGTCCTCGTTCATATAGCGAGATGAATTTTTGAAAGGGCATAGGTCTGCCTGTTGAGGTGACTCGCCTACTTTGCGAGATGCCACGCAGGACTAGGACCTTCCCCGAACCCCAAACATGTTAAAAAAAAAAAAAGTAACAAAAAGAAATACACCTGAATGTTAACCTCAATGATGGATGTACCTCTGTCATAGACACTTCTAAACAGCAAAATTAGCATAAATGCGTACAACGGTATCACATATTTTAAACACAAAAATACTATAAAGTTTTAAAAATCTATTTGATGCAGAATTCATTCATTTTAAATATATTCATATTATACTATACTTCGGAAGTCGGTATTGTACACGAGAATCACACAAGAAAAACTTTGGTCGTAGAGCACGACGGGGGAGGGGGGGGGACTACAATTCCCAGCATACAGTTGGGCAAGCGCAGATCCAACCTGCTGGGTCGGTGCCCTACAGCTCTTCATCACCGCTGCTTCACGTCGCTACCTCGCGGATCCGTTAGCGGAGAAATGGCTGCAGCTCTGTCGCGTGCCCTCAAACTGCCCGGTAAGATGCGCTTCACGTATTTCTACTGTTGAACATAAAAGAAACGACAACAGACACTCTCGAGCTGATAATGTACGGAGACCATCATCAGTCAGACCCAGGTGGTCTTCTCTTGCAACTCTCTAGCTCTTTAAAATGCAACTGATTCATTTAATCTCCCGGTGTGTCGCACACAGTTAGCATCTCCTCCACATCGGCCCGTCGCCGTTAAATGAGCGTGTTTTCTAAAAGCATGTTACATAAGATGGACACTGTTTTCAGTGAAAGCGGAGCGGCACGCTGACGTCTTTCTGTCAAAGCGTGTCTGCTGCGCGCTGCCAGCTAGCTAGCGGCTAATATTAACCCTAGCGCAACTAAACTGCTGCACAGTAAACAACTCACACAATAATACATTTATTACATCTGACAGCGGGGAAAATGTTAAATATATAGTTATTATAATAGTATTTGTAGTAGCAATTATTCTTAATACTGTATGTTTTGCTATATTTTGATTAGTCTCATTATGAGCAGGCTTCTATGTTTGTTTATTTGTTGCTTTATTTGAACAGTTATTATCATGATTAGTAGTAGTAGTGGTGTTATAAAGATGTTACAGATGTAATAATAAAAATAAGATTATAAAACAATGACTTTATTATTATTAGTCCCCTCTTTGATAAGGTCAACCACAGTATATTGTCCAGTTTATAGTTTAATTTGCCAATATATGAATATATATATTAAATACTCTGTGTCAGTGCTGTAATTACAAGAAAAAAAGCAATGTTTTGAAAATGAATGGACAGCACTTGAATAAAGTGCATTATTGGACATTAAGACACTTAAAAGCTGTTATTGCTAAGTGTCCAGACTAAAGGATGGATCTATAATGCTCCAGCTTTGCCATTAGTAATTGTATATCAGTAATATATCAGCAGAGTATCACAGTGCAATCATCACTTGTCTCATATACCTAACTAAGTGACCACAGGGTGCGACCACACAGGACACCTGCCCCTCACCACCACCTTCTGTGTCTCTGCAGGGAAGAAGGGCTCGGAGCTCGGGGAGTACGACCCTCTCACCCAAGCAGACAGCGAGGACGAGAGTGAAGAGGACGATCTCGTGCTCAACTACCCCCGAAATGGCCTTGGCAGGGACAGCTGCCTCGGCCCGGGGTCCTCCAAGCTGCGGGGAGGCAGGTCCGGGAGACTCGTGGGGGCCCAGGACGAAGCACAGGAGGACGAGGAGGAAGAGGAGGACGAATGGAGAGAGAGACTCCCCAGCAAATCCAGGCAGGACAGAGTCGACATGAAAGGAGCGCAGTACTGGAGCCAAAGGGACTCGGGCAGGGACAGGGCGGGGGAGGACAGAGGGGGGGGCGGTCCGATGGGAGGTGCCGGGCTGGGGGTCCACAGTAGTGATGCGGAAGAGAAGAGGATGAGGATGAAGAACGCAGTCCGGAGTGCGTTTTTCTTGGTGCCTCTGGTCTGTGCCACATTGCTCGTGCTGCTATGTGCTTTCCTGATCCCCTGCCAGAAGGGAGAGCTGGGCCACAGGCCGCAGTGGGAGAAAGCTCTGGGAGACGCAGGAGGTAAAAGGAACAATGTCATGTGAATGTATTGTGATATTTATTAGAGTGGCACACCCACTTTTTGAGACTCTTTGGCGAGACGACGCAGCTTCGCCCTTTAATTAGTCAACTGTAATTACACAGGAGCGCGAGGCTCACTCTGCCCTCCACGTGCTCTGTTTTCAGCATGCATCATGAAAATATTGCAGAGTGGCAACAGTGTTATCTCTTTAATAACCGCAGAGCAATACTCATGGGCGATCACTGATATTTTGATTTGATTTTTTTCATGTCATGTGACGCATTTTCTCCCCCTTAACACACAAACCCTGCACCTGTACCTTTCTCCTGGTTGGGTGTGTGTGTGTGTGTGTTCATGTCGTTTCGGTTTTTTCTCGGTGCAGGTGTGACTCCTCCCGCGCTGGCGTTGTGGGACGTTAACGGTGATTCGGTGGAGGACGTGTTTCTCGGTGTCACGGAATGGACCAATGACACTCATCCCACGCAGAGGAACAAAAGTATGTGAGGAATTCTGTGGAAAAGGCGTGGCCCATGTTTCTGCCCCGTAGATCCAGAAAGTTAATTAAATAATTAGGGGGCTTTTTTTTTTTTTTTACATCAGATAGGATCTTAGCACCACAGCTACTGCTTAACTATGTCCGTAATCTAATCCTGCTAATTCATTTAATCACTTTTAATATCTCATCCTCTTGTTCCTTGTTTTTTCTCACTTCTTGAATTCAACGTGTTTCCTCGGTGTGATGATGTTTTCCTCGTCCCAGTTTACAGCGCCGTGGCGCTGTCTGCGGTCAGCGGGCGCGAGCTGTGGAGGAAAGCCATGGGGGAGCCGGTGATGTACATCCAGTGTGGTCTGAGCTACAGCTCCCAGCTGTCACCTCTGTGTCTCCTCATCAGCAAATCCATCCTCATAGTCGTCAACGGCACCTCAGGTTAGACGACAAAGCTGTTTGTTTCTGTCCGTCTGTCTTTTTCATGCTGAGAGAACAATTATTAATCAAATGATAATTACTAACAACTCCTATAAAACGTTTTGTGTTTGCTCTGAATCTGTTGTTGGGTTATTGTGAGGGATTTGTTCATATGTAATAAACTAAATGTTGCTGTTTTAGCAAAGATTCCCCAGCGAGACCAGAGAGCGAAAATCAGAAGTGTCAGCTGCCTTGGCTTGTAAAAATCAGGTCAATAAGTGTAAATGAGGTCAAAGAGGTTTCCTGTCACTCCCCAGGGAAGAACTTGACGTCAGTCCAGCTGAAGAATATTGAATCCCAGGCGGTGTTACTCCCAGACCTCGAGGGCGACTCAGTCCCAGATCTGCTCATTGCCACCCTGCCTGCAGATGAGGTAAAGCTGCAGTTGTAAGCAAACGTTTGGGCTCCCCGGGGGGAAAAGTGACATATTCTGTTGTAATACAACATCTGCGGTAAACAGATGTTAGGTAATGTACTGTTATCTTTTCATGAACTTGAAACAAAGGGGGGGGGGGTGAATCAGTAATTGTGGCATGTGCAAAAGTTTGGGCTTCGTTCTACTTGTTATAAAACGCTCAGAACATCAACCATCAACTTGTCAGACTTTAACTGACTCATCATCAGGAAGTCGAGAGCTGTGATGAGGAACTGTCGGCCGATAACATTTCCAGAGTTGATCAATCATGACTGGCTCCTCAAATCTTGCGGCGACACTCACCGCGCCACAAACCGACTGAGGGTCTGAAACTGAAGATAACTGAGGGGCGGTTACACAAAGATATCAAAACGTTTCTAGCTTAAAGTTTCCTTGTGGCAGTCGAACAGAGTCGACACGGAGGAGGCATCAGAAGGAAAACCTCATCCCTAGTTGCTCATTGCTGTTAATCTCAAACTCTTAATGAAAGACTCTGAAGTGCAAAAGTTGAAATGAATAGATTGAAAAAGATGGATTTCACTCATTCTCTTATCACACAGCGTGAAACAGAAACAACTCCGACATCTCCACCAGATAAACGAAGCTGTGCAGTTGTTTCAGTCTCATCACAGAGTTCAGGCACGTCTCTCTGGTGTAACAGTCACGGTCCCGTATTCACTTCCAGGCCTTGGATCTGTCCCTGACGCTGATCTCCGGTCTGTCGGGGACGCAGCTCGGACGTCCCGTTCCCTTCAACCTCACCGGACAGGGAAAGCTGATCGGTCCTCTGCTGCATGAGACACCGAAAGGGGCTTATTACATCCTCTTTGGACTCGGTAAAGGAACAACAATGCAATCAAATTAATTCAGTTTAATTACACTGTGTTGTTTTTTTTAACTAGACTTTGTGTTAATGTCTGTTTCCCTCAGGTAACGTGGAGGCCATCTCTCTGCGTGACATTTACGTTCGCGCCACTGGCAAAATGCCTGTAACTCAGGCACTTAAAATTAGAGATCCAGGGTGGGAGGAGCAGAAGAAAACCAATTCATCCTCCTTCATACACGTTTACAGGTGATTGCGTTGCACTGGAGTTAAACAGAAATCGTGAAACTGAACTGAACTAAATCCCAGTCTCTCCATCATGTGTCTAGAGGATCTGAGCGTGTGGACTTCCTGCTCCCTCTTGTGGCTGGTTTTGGCAACAACCACAACAGCCTGGACACCGTTTCTAACCTGAACTCCACCAGGAGCGACTGGCTGGTGGTTTATGGCTCCAGCAAACTGTCGGTGCTCAAACAGAGGGACATGCGTAAAAAATGGACCTTCAGCTCAGCTCCCATCCACAGGTGAAGCCCTGCACATCACATTACATGTTATTTAAGCTTATTAACTGCAGGTCACAAAATGGGTTCTACAGTATATATATATATATATATCAGAATTTTGCTGAGTTTATTTCTTTTCCTGTCACAGCCAACCAGCCCTGGGACACTACAATGATGACGGCATCCTTGACCTTTTCTTTCAGCATTCAGCAAACGGCATCATGGAGGTAAAACATAAACAAAAAGCTCATATTAATACAGAGGCTCGTAAGCTGCACAAAGTCCTGGTTAAACATCTCTTTTGTTTTTCATTTGGCGATATTGAGTTGTTACAGGAATTAAAGCTCTGCTGGGACATTCTTTACCCGGCCTCTGCGTTTGCTGTAATTGTCGTGTTTTTGCCCTCTTCTCCGTCTGTCAGGGGCAGGTCATTGACGGGGCAAACGGGCACCTCCTCTGGGCAGCGGAGTTCGTGTGCCCTCGTCTCGTTTTGCAAACTTCTGCAATTTCCACCTCGACCGGCCAATCAGCTTTCCTCTTTTGGGCCAGCGAACCAATCAATGCACAGAGGAACGCTACCAAGACAACCGTGAGTCTGCCGCAAGAGAACAGGAGGATAATGGAGGCAAAATCAGTTATGCTCAATGAATATTGTATATGTATATATATATATATATAAAACAGGAAGAGCACTGCTCTGTATGAATCATGTTCACAGCTGATTTCACTGCTTTGTCTTTGAGTTTGAACTGGAGCCGTCAATGAAATACTCGACCTATGTCCTGGCTGCACAGGTGGCACCAGGTGTTGCTGCAGCAGAGCCGCTCATCAGAAAGCTCTTCCTGCTGCACTCCGCATATCCCACAATCCTGCTGGAGCTCACTAGTACCACAGACACCGCAGTCACCTCTGCAGGTAAAAGTCAGCACCAAGTCTGGTCACCAAGCTGTGTTGAGAAGTAGAATAAAGCAATAAAAAAACATCCTACTTTCTGTTTTCTCCCGCTTCCTCCCCGGCAGTGAGTTATGAGGAGCATCAGAAGGACGCCTCCTACATCACCGTATCCTCCCGCCCCACAACTGACTCGGAGCCCAGCGCTCGGATAGTCAAGAGCATGAGCCTCAGAGCCGCTATCACCAAGGGACAAATTGTGAGACTGGGGGAAGGCAACAAGACCGGGGCTCCCGTCAAACCTGGCGTGTTCGAGGTCATCAAGTTCTTCAGGCGTCTGTCCTTCAAACATCAGGTGAGGAAGACTCAGGTAGATTTATCCGACGCTCGATAACAACAGTCGACGATACACGTCTTAACTGTGTTTCTTTGTTTAGTGACGAGGCGCCGCCGCTCCCGTCGGCGCTGTGTCACACGAAGCGGTACGAGGCGCTCGAGCGAGGATGAAAGGGATGTAAGCTGTGGATGGTTCTGCACTAAGGACACACTAAGGGTTAATTTGAGGCTGTTTACATCTTGTTTGATTCACTAAGTACAAATTTAACTTCTGTTACTTGAGAGATTTCTTTGCTCATTTGTAGGTAGGGATTTTATTTGTATTGTTTTGGTTGTTTTGGTTTATATTGTGTTTGTACAATGAACTTTATTTAAATTATTTAACTTGCATATGGGGAAGTGTGTAAAAATTTAAATTGAATGATATTGATTCTGTGGACTTGGATGGCAAAGGAAATAACTTCTTACTTTATAGTTTATTACTGACAGTGAGGGTGAAAGAACATTTAAATGTGTTTACAGTATGCATCACTTATATAACTCTTCCAAGGCCAGTGTATTCACGTGATGTCATCCCTCAGTCACATGCATTTCATCACGAAATAGCCACTAATAGTGTTCTTTCGGCTCCTCACCAAGTTAAGGTGTATAGGGAGTCTGTAAATATTTAATGCTGTACAGTATTTATTGGTTTGCTTTAACGTTTTGAATTTTTCTCGTTGGATTTTCTGTCTGATTTTGTATGTAATATAATCAACCACTGTTTTATTTTCTCTGAATATGTGGCTGCTAAAGGTTATGGCAATTCAATGTAAACTGCAACTTCACATATTGCAAGAGAAAGTTTGGAAACCACCTCTTTACCTGTGTCTTTTATTCCCCCCGTCTCAACTTATTGTAGTTGCTGAAATAGTGCAGAAATAACCTGCCTGTGAGGATTATTATTAGAGTGTGAGAGTGGTGTGTTGTTACATGGACGCAGGGCGGCGCTGTTTCTCCTCCACGTCCGGAATTCCTCCTCCCGTTTTTCCGCATTGCTGCCGCATCTCCAGCTGTGATCATGGCGTCGGCGCTCGGTCGCCTGGTCAGACTGTCGGTCCTCAGAAACACCCGCACCTCTGCCTCCGGCGGACCGGGCAGAGCGGTGACTCCGTGCCGGTCAGCCGTGTGCACATCATCCGGTGGCATTCTGCCCAAACCCAAGAAGGTGAGTGTTGATTTGGGGGCTCGAGGTGTGGTGAGTGGATAACAGCTCGGTTGGAAATAGACACACAGGGGAGAGGGAGAGAGAGGGGGGAGGAGGAGGGAGGGTTCACCCTGAAGGAATAGACCCATGAGTAGAAGCACAGTGGAATAATAAATCCATGGGGGGGGGGTGTATATCTTCTATCTACTGCAGTCTCTCTTGCAGATTTAGTAGTAGTCATCCTTGAACAAGCTGCTTGACTTGAACTAACTTAGTTGTTTCTATGGTGGGATGTGTGACACTGGGGAGCAGACCCCCTTCGGCCTAATCCGGATTGCTCTGGTAGTGGTGCCCTTCTTGTATGTGGGGACTCTGATCAGCAAGAACTTTGCTGCGCTGCTGGAGGAGCACGACATCTTTGTCCCCGAGGACGATGACGATGACGACTGAAGGGACTGTATACTTCCTGGTTATCAGGTATCACTGGCTTGGGTTGTGAGCTTCACTGTGAATTGTGTCAAAGCGCGTACACACACACACACACACTTTCCCAGTCTATTTGGTGCATGGGCAACAGTTGTGGGAGACATTGGGAAACATAAGGTTTTACTCTTGGATTCACACATCAAACCAGAATCTTAAATATCATTATTATATTTACAAAATGATGTACTTACCGTAACCATTGTCCCCACATTGATGACTCAAATGCACCAGTAGAGAGAGGAAGAATTCATTGCAATGTCCTTGTGTGCTTTGTTTCGTGGTTTTTGAGGCTGTTGATGAACAGACTGCAGTCGGTCAGTTGTGTCCGTTTTTGGAGTTGAAGAGTTGCATGAGATAATTTTTCATTTAATTTTTTTTACATAAGTCACCAGTCACACTTAAAAACTTTTTCTCTCCTCCACAGATCATCCTGTTTTGTCACCACCTCCGGGAGAGGTCTATGAGCCTCCGAGCAGATTAATGCCTTTCTCTGCTGTCGTCTTAAGTCGCCTCTGTCTGCACTGGTTTCAGGGTTTTTGCTGTTACTGACACTACGACAGGGCTGTTCCAGGCCGATCGTAGCGCACTGTATTTGCATGCACTACTTTAAGTCTTAATAAACGGGATTGACAATTGTAAAATGCCGGTGGAAGTTGATAGCATCTGTCATACATGTGATACCTGAATGTAACAAACTATGATGACAACATTAGTATTCATTGTTTATGAGACAAGTCTGTCCTGAAATCTATTTTGAATGAAACACCAATTAAAATATAATCTAAAGAGTAAACTGAATAAATACCAACTTAGAGGTGCTGCCTACCTTCAGTACAGGATTTACCTACATAAAATACCAGACCAACAGCTCGTACTTCTATCTTTTAAGGGATGGTTCATTCAAACTCTCCAAATGATCGATGTTGTGAAAAGCTTCATCGAAACTGTTCACAGCGATGTCCGTTACGAAACATGTTTTCTGTTGAACCGTCTCTTTAAATTAATTCTGATAGCGCTTTGATTGCAAATAAAAGACAACTTTAGGCTTGTGATTGTTAAGTGTATATTTACAGTAAAGGGGAACATCTGTTACACTGGACACAAGCAAAGTGGGGTCAGAGATCAGCAGACAGCTACACAGTTCATGGGTCGTGACCCCGGTAGAATTTGGACAGGAAGTCAGTGGGACGAGGTTCCTCGGTCTCGGAGAAGTAGCGCATTATGTGGGTCTTCTGCTTCCAGACGTGGATCGTTTCCTGGAGTTCCATTTTACCCTGGAGGTTAAATAAACACAAACAACATTTAAGTACACCTGGGAGGAAACAGCATGCTCTACATTCATTCAACAGATGAGAGGGACCGGGCAGCCTTTCAGTTCAGTAAGCGAGTTAAAATGATGGTCGACGCAGTTCACAGATTAGAGCAAGGCTCAGTGTTTTCATTTAGCAGTGGCGGCCCGTCACTGCTAAATGAATGTAGAGGAAACACTGAAGGCTGTTTTTACCTTAATGACCAACATGTCAATCACACGGGGGTCGGTGACATGCTTGTTTCTGTCGAACATCTCCCTCACTTTGTCTCTTCCCTGACGTGTTGTGATGTCCAGCTGAAATGTAGAAACTGGAGAGGAAGAAATACGAGAGTGAAAAAGTATCCACCCAGGAACTCATCTTTAATTATTATTAATATTTAATTTGCTTTCATCCTTATTCTATACATTACTCAGCAAAACCCATGAAAAGACCAAAACTAAACTCTCACCCAGTGCAATTTAAAATGAGGAAGGTTATATCAGGCTGCACATACACTGTTTGATAAATAAATTGTTGGTTTTGGTACTTACTTACTGATTTGTTGAGAATATAAAAACACAAAACATCATTACCGTTAACCTGTAATCTAAAACACAGCTCAATGTAAACATACAATCTATTTATGATGATAGAAAGACTAAACTAGGAAGAGACACGTTTACATCCCAAAACTTTAACCATGACACCACAATCAACACAGAACAAATGATTAGCATCGACAGCAGTAACAGTAAATGGGGCTTTTCCAACACTTACGGAACAATATCAGAATAAATCTTCATGCAAAATGCAAGTGTAACACAGGACAACGTTTTTGACAACGGAATACATATTTGCAGGAGTACATATTTCAAAGTATACACGCTCGCAGTTTATGTGTTTCTCGTCATTCGTTTAGTTTAAATAACAATATTAACGTTTATATTAAACTCTGTGGAGCAGAGAGCGTCTGCAAAATGTCTTGTTATGTTTATCTTGCTGTTTGCTAGCAGCTAACGTTAGTCGTTATGTTGAACCTCAACATAGACACGACCTTGACGCTCGCACTGCCTTTTTTAATACACCCTATTTACCCGCCACAGCGGAGCGACATACCTGTGTTCGGGACCTCTCGGTACCAGGCTCGGTACAGCTCCCGGACCCTGCGCTTGGCTTCGTCCAGGTCCCGGCTAAAAATCGGTTTGACAACTTTGGAGGCAGCAGCTGCCGTTCGGGTCGCCGCCGTGGCCGCCATGACTGTAGCCGTTACAGCGTTTCCGGTTTTACTTCCTCGGTGGTGTAATTATGTTGCCGAGCACAGTGGTGCCACCTAGCGGGAAGGTTGATTCAAGACAGGAGACGGTCAGTCAGGAGTAACAGGTACAAACCGAAAAGTAATTATTGTTTTTGAACTGAACTGCATTTTACTTTGAGGTGTTTCTTATATTGTTGTTCCTTTAAAAATAAATAAAACAATTTCTGTATTTTTATTTAAATACACTACGCATCAAATCAGTTGAGCAAAAACACAAACAACTAAAGTCTTGACGAGAACTGAACATTTCTAGGTTACAGTACATTAAAATTTTTCATATATTCCTGAAACTGCAATGAGTAATCGCTGAATATATCAATAGTCAATTTCTATTAAGTATATATACTTAATAGTCTATTTCTTTAAAGGCACGAAGAACAACATGTGCAATCATAAGTGTACCAGTGAAATTACACACCATAAGTTTGTTTCTTTTCTTTTTATTGATTGCAAAAAATGTGTATAATTTACAAAGATGATACAGCCTCTTCAGTACATTAAATATGAAAAAAGTTTCCAAAAGGCAGGTAGATAAGTCATTTTATCACAATACATACTGTCAATAAAAAATTGGCTCATTGATGCAACACCTGTCATTTTGTTGTGGTGGTGGCAAATAAATGCCAATAATGATCAGGGCAGACTGGAAGCGTGCTTCTCAGACATGGTTTAAAAATAAAGACATCTGTGACGTGGGATAACGTTCATTCAACAGCTTTTGCAAGCATCCCCAAAGAAAGCTGACCTTGAATATGCTTCTATACAATTAGATCAACTTGCAATTAAGGTCGCCAGGAATTAGAAACGTTTGCTGTCTTGTCCTGTATTAATCCCATTTTTTTTTTAAATTTCGTATTTGCAAGCACAATACAAGAAAGAATATTACTAGGTAGAAAAATAATTACATCAAATGATAAGCTCCCATTTCTAATGAAATGTGTGCCATTTTTCACAGAGTAAACATGACTCAAAAGCTGTACAACAGAAAACTGAGATGACAGTAGCTCTACTGTAACTGCGTTAACTCCTGCTCTCAGGCAGAAGACACAGTGGCATTGAGAAGTTTATCCAACAAAAGAAGCTGATACAGCATGAACTGTTTATCTATAATACCTGATAAAAAAAAAAAGAAAAGAAAAGAAAAGGTCACTCAACAAATATTCCAGTTTTAAGACCAAATGCGCACTCATTCACGCTTGCACTCACAAAAAAAAAAAAGAAAAGTGAGACTGGGGGAAATAAAAGTGCAGTTTTATATATCATGTGTGGCCCAGTGTAATGAAACCAGCTACTAGCTACTCTAACCTGCTCATTGGCAGAACGATTGAAAACTAAGGCACTATCATGGTCCCCACACAGCTGGAACTGTACAAGTCCAACAATCATCTCCTCTGCTCCTCCTGTGTCTCTTTGATTCAGTCACCACAGTGCAGACACGTCTGAAACACAAAAAAGATGCACAGATTAGAAGAATTTTTAAAAATACAAGCAAATACAAATACAACGCCTCACAGAATCTCCACAGGGGCACTGACATCAGCTGCATTATTGTGACGCTTCATACCGTTTCCCTGCCTGTACTACATCAGTCCACACCTGTCACTGTGTCCGCCAGCGCGTCAGTACCAGCAGCAGGTTCTCAGTGGTCCAGGCTGTTGCCCAGCTTTTGCCCCTCCTGCAGAGCAGCCATGGCCAGCCTCAAGTGCTCCTTCAGACTCTGGATCTCTCGCTCGCTCCGGCCCTTCATCCCACTCAGCTCCTCATGCGCCTCTGTATATCGTTCACAAGCCAGCCGTTTCTCCTGCGGAGCAAAGAGTGATAGACAGGCGTAAGCTCCTCAGTCTACATCAGCCAGCTGTAGTGCTATCTTAGCATGACATCACATCAGCTACGAAGAAAACATGTATTCTTTCTGTCTAAAATGAGATAAATCATGTTTACTGACCACCTATGCCAACTATATAGATTTATTCTGGGATCTTTCCAGCTATAAGACATTGAAGCAAGATCTGAGGATTAACATTCCACATTATTCACCTACTAGTGTAAAGTTCACGCAGAAACCCCACATATTTGTACAAAAGATCAACACACAATACCGTGTTCAGAACCTGCAGTTCATTCCTCAGACAGCTGATCTCCTTGTGTAAGTACTCGATCTCTTTTTCTTTCACCCTGAGAAGAACCTGGGAGAAAAACAAAACTGTGGTTTTCTTTTACTGCCAAAAAAACAACACACAGAACATATTTTCATCACTAATCTAAATCACTGTTATATTTATCTCTCGAGTCCAACAAGAACGCACAGTAATTGTGCTCTGGTTGATTTATGATAAACAGTGTTTCTCTGTAATTTTTACAGCACATAACTTGGGCTTCTGGCCAATTGACATTCCACTTGTATTCTGAAAACTGCAACACAAGTTTGGTGACCAGAAATACCAGAAATTAAATGCTACGTTTTTGCTAATTAAGGTTTTGTTTTATTATATGTTAGGTGACATGTCAGTGTCATTTGTCAGGACAGCAGACAGGCTGTGCTTCTCCCTGATGAAGTGTCATTAAGCAACACCTTCACTAAATCCAGTAACTATACACTTTCTTTTAAAGGTGGTAAACCTGTGCAGCTTTGTGATACTTAAAATTAAAACAAAGTCACTGATTTTAGATTAAATATCAACATTTTCAGACAACTCCTTAAGAATTGGATGACCACAGTAACTGTTGTTGACTTATATCGGACCCCCCCCCCCTCATCTGCTGTCACTTCTGAGTCTACAGTATAAGCACCTTTACCTCTAGTTCGCAGTTCCTGTCTTTGTTGTCCCCTGAGCCCTGATCTGTGATGGTAGATCGTATACGGCCGATCTCCTCCATCCAACGGGCCTTTAGGTCCTGCAGAGGAAAATGTTTTGTTTTTATCATTTTGAATGACACCCTTTGAGTGGCTTAAATCTTACAGACAATGAACTCTGGCTATGTAAGACCACAAGTCTTATTTTGAGCCTGGATAGTGAATAACAGTGATGTGAGGCCTAATTACAGTCATGGCTCAGACATTTGGGACCATGCCTTTCAAATTGTAATAGTTTATTTATAGTTACACAGCCTGTAAAAATGTCACGTTGTATTTAAGAGTTATACCTGCCAGTGCAACATCAAGGAGAACAATCCTTCACTTCAACTAAAACATAAAAAAACTGCTCCTTCACCTGTCCCGTTGCTCTGAGTACGTTTTTACAATCTGCTGATAACTCACCTGGTTCTCCTTCCTCAGCTGCTCCATATCTCTCTCTTTGCGGCTGATCTCTCTCTCTCTCTCTGCGTTGTTCTGCTCGGCTCGGTTCAGCTCCAGACACTTCTGAGAATAGCGCTCAGACAGTCCAGCCAGCTCTCTCTGCAAGGACTGAGTTTCTGCCCTGCGGAAACAGACCAACACCACATAAAACTGTTGTAGAAATCAATATAGAGATCATGCAGAACTGTGACAGCGCTGCTCCACTGAGATCCCCATTTCTTATACTGTACATGCACAAAACTAACCTCACAAGAAATCTTCCTATTAAATGCTCACTGTGCATTTCTACAGTAAAGTATAATATTAGATCGTATGTATTGCATTAAATAACAGCAACATGCTGTCAGAAAGTATGAGTGTTTTTTTCCACTTTCATGAGGAAAGTATTTTCTACTGTGGTTTCAAAACAACTTTACTGCTCATGACCAATAACCACAAAAATAAGGAAGAGCATGCAAATAGCAAAAGAAACGCAGCGTAGGCAGCACAGATAAGCCCTAAAATGCAGGTTCCAGTAGCAGCATCTGAGACAGCGTTGTGTCAAAGGCCTTGTGAAGCTTACAAAAGAAAACTAATCCATGACCAAATTCTTCTACATTCCTTAAGTGCCTGACAGGACCCAGTGGCCGCCGCGGTAATGGCCTTGCTTAGACAAGGAACCCTGGATTGTTGTAGAGTCTGCAAATTCTACCTTTTTATTTCACAGAAAACCCTTTTGTGGTCAGCTAGCTCCCACTTAAAAGCACAAGAGAGCTATTCACATAAATTACCAATGTTGGCCTGCACTGTTGGAGAATGAGGGCCAGGCAACGACCAAGAATTTATTTCCAAGGAAATATGCACTAAAGGCTTTCACAGGGTTAGGGTGCAAGCTCTTTATTTCAGTTTAATAATGTTTCTTGATGGATTCTGTGTCGTGCTAACAGACATAAAAACTGGCTGCTTGTGTTTCCGGAGTCCACGTGTTTGTGGGTGGCCAGTGAACATCTCCATCACAGGATGAGAAGTTACTTACTGTTGTTGGGCTCGCAAGGTCTGCGAGTCTAGCACCCCGCTGCTTAGCCTCTTCGCTTTCTCCAACTCTCTCTCCAGCTCCTCTTTGTGTTTCTTCTTCAAAGCCTCCATCACTGAAGCACAAACACAGACACAACTTCTAACATTAACACTGCATTAAATGCTTATGCCTAAATATGACAGTCAACTTAAAAGAAGTGTATTAACAACATATTCAAAGATTTATGACATTATATAATTCACAGGTGTTCGAGAGTGGAGAGAGGGTGATGCTTTTTATACATGTTTTGCTTAAAGTGCAGTTAGACACGAAAGATAACCTGATGATAAGACCTGATTCCTATAGTGCTTAGAGTGAACAGTGAACAGTGAACTCTGTTTGACCTTTGACCCCAACCTACTTCATCACATAACCTCCTCAATGACCGGCCATTTAACGGCTCAGTAAAAGTAAAAAGCTGTGCTGTAACAGTTGTATAAGACAACGGTGATTCTGGTCTCCGTCTGTTCTGTTCTGCTGACCTCGCGCCGTGTCCTGCGTCTCCTCCAGCAGCAGCCTGTCCTTCTCCGCCTCCAGCTCCTTGATCTGGCGGTCGTGCTGCCTCTGCAGCTCCTCCAACGCGTGTCGGTGAGCGCGCTCCATGGCTGCCAGGCTGCGGCCGCAGGGGGCCTCAGGGCCACAGCCGCCCCGCACACCTCTCCCTCCTACTCCTCCTCTTCCCCCTCGTTGTAGCTCCTCCAACTGCTGCCTCAGTGACGCCACCTGAGAAAAAACAAGGGTGGAGGTAAAGCCCACTGAGCGACAGAGGTGGCGGACCGGAAATCAATTTATTATGCGATCAGCATGTTTACATGAGACGGCACAAAAGCTGCTGTTGGCAGTGGAAGACATGAGCAGTCAGCGTTAGGATATGAAGAAACGGGAGTCTCTGGGATTATAAACTATGAGGTACAAACATTGTGCTTAACCAAACCTAGCAGGAATAATTTACACACAAAATAAACTGAACATTTTCACTAAATCAGTGAATCTGCCGCAGAGTCCCACTGCCAACATCTACACACAATCACTGGAGGAACCACCAGCTCGAGGAGAGACCGATGATGCCAGCGTTTGCTCTGCTGCTACCCTTATGTTTGTTAGTGTGCTCAAAGTTCAAGCTGTATGACCTTTAACCCCCTTCACAGCTGACCTTTGAAAGCCTGTCTAATCAGATTCTAGCTGAAGAAGAAGCGTAAACACACAGGACATGTCTGGGTTTCTGGGCTTCTCTTTATCATGAATGTAACAGCTGTTTATGAATCATATGAACTGTATGATAACACATCAGCAGAGCTCTTCGCCGAGCATCATGGTGATGTCATGTGTACACAGCCTTCGTGCCAGAGTCCACAAACAGATTCAAACTAAGAGATCACATCACACAGAGACAGAACAGACAGAGGTTTCAGCAGTATCTCCCATGTCAATTTTGTACTTCTGATTTTCCACCGTGTAATATTTCAAATGGAAAACACTGCTGAAGAACAGGGGCGAGTCAGTTAAAGAGTGACTCAGGTGTTAAAAAGCAGAAACAGAAAATGTTTACTTCATCCGGACAGATGAAAGGTTAATTTGCATTTTATTTAATTTGCAAATTGGAAAATCATCTTCACGCACTACCTCCCTCTGCAGCGCCTCATTGGCTGAATGGCTGGAGGACCGTGATCCCACTGATGGTAAAGAGCCCATCTCCTTTAACGGCATGCGTTCAAACTCGGCCCACTTTCTCTCTATTTCATCCTCCATGCGAAGCCTTTGGTTCGCTCCTATGCCAGTGCCCTTCCTGGACAGCACAGCCTCCCACTGGCTGCTCGTGTTCCTCTCCTCCTGCCACTGGATGTGCTCCCTCCCCTGCCCCTCTCCTGCTTCTCTCTGACTGGCTGGGAGAGGACCGGAGGAGGCGGGAACAGGGGACAGCTCGACGTAGTCAAACCTACGCTGAGATGGAAGGGCGGAGGTCGGAACTTCTGACTGAACATCACTGTGACGTGATGACGGGCGACGTGAAGACAGCAGAAAGCGTGAGTGGGAGTTTTCCTTGTCACTGCTGCTGTCAGGTAATCTAGAGAAAATTAGGAAAAATAGAGATGAATAAATACATTTTAAATCAAAGTAATCTAAGTAAAAATAATAATTAAAGGTCCCATATTGCATAAAGTAAAATTTCCATGTCTTATTTGATTATAAAGCAGGTCTAGGTTCTATATTAACACTGTGAAAGTATCAAAGCGCTCAGTCCACAGAGAAATGCACACAGCCTGTATTCAGAAACTGAGCCGTAAAAACCAGCCGTTTAGACTTCTGTAACTTTGTGATGTCACAACAGAGCAGTCAAGACCCTCAGCCATGCCCTAAGCCCCGCCCACCAGTATCCGCCATCCAACCGTGCAGGATTTTGGTTCACTGAGTGTTTATGTGAAATATTTTTAGAAAACAGTCAGCCAATCAGAAGAGAGGCTCAGAGCTTGCCAGAGCTCCCAAGAGAAGCCTGAGAGAGGAGACTTGTAAAACTTATGGTACTTAAAACCACAAATCCATCTCATTATAGATATCAAAACTTCAAATAAAACCCTGCTAAAGTGTAAAATATGGACCCTTAAAAAAAAAAAAAAAAAATCAAGGCATGATTTCTCATTTCTACTTTCAGATAACCTTGTAAATTCTACTTTAAATCCATGAAAGAAGTAACTGATCAACTGCAAATTCATGAGGGTTGATATAATAAGCAACTGCAAACAAAGCCTGGACACTCGAGGCACAGCTGGCACTGAGTCATTATGAAAACATACTTTATACTGACACTCAAAGCTATTAATGGGACTTTGATTCATCTGAATCTGCCAGAGTATATAGCAACTAAAACAGGAACAAAGTTACTGGTGCATGTGAGTGATACAGGCTCTTATCTGACTGTATTTATCCAAGGCTGACCTGCAGCAATTTGAAACAACGCTAAGGCAACCAGTGGTAAAACACAGAGTGTGAGCAAGCACTTCAAAAATAAAGAATAAAGCACACAGCCTCCACAGACGCTGCTGGTTTTAACATTGATATGAGTGAAATAGAGAAAACTAAGTAACCTCTTCGCTATATTAAGGTGGGAGAAGAAAGAGTTAATTGTAACATGGTAATTAATCAGCTATCAATATGTAATTACGTCACTTATGTCAATAAACTAGCACTTTCATTAACTAACTATATCACTTAATTTTAGCCTCTCAAATCTCGAATGCCCCACACTAAAGCTGCTTCCATGTTCAAGCTTTTATATTTAACAATTCATCTGGCAATTACTGTGTGAGGTCTGGAGAGCTGCTGGGCCGGATACACTTCTTTAAAACCTCTATCCAGTTCCGCCTGATTCCAGCCGTCATGGCAGACAGTGTGAACACAGCCTCTCGCGTCTGGAGAACAGAAGAGGAAGTAGGTTAGGGAGACACAGAGATGTGACAGAACCAGGATGACATATGAGCTGATAAAGGAAAACGGAAAGGGAGAGATAAACAGAGAAAGGTGGCGGAGAAACTGACAGAGATGTGAGTCATGATAACGCAGCAACAAAAAAATGAGGCAGACACTGGAAGTGGGTGTGTTCGGTGGAGACAAAAAGGGAGGAATAATGGAAGAAAATCCGTCACATGCAGAGTCTCTGAAAGAGTCTAACACGTGACCGAGATACTCGCCTGGATCTGAAAGCCGTAGTTCTTCTCCACATCAAACTCAGACACCTTCACGCAGGATTTTAGGTCAATCTCCCCGTCCATATCATCTTTCTGCACAGCGGACACAATGATACGTTCACAACCTGATGATTCAATATGCTTGTTTATGCTCGGAACGCTCATGCAAGCTTGTGTTTTATAAATACTATTTTAGGATATTATAAAAAAAGGAACGTGTAATTTAAAAAAATATACCTCCTCTGCACTGGAGTCTCTGTAGTACTTCAGTCCAGCATCCGTCAGAACAAACCAATGCTTCTTCCACTAAACACACAAGATATCAATCAATCCAAGACTGAACTGGGATCAGCAACTTCACTATGAAAGCTATCAAAACAATACAGTGAAAATATCTGAGAATGTAACACCAACCAGAGTTGCGTTGACATTTCATTATTAGAATAAGGCTGGTCTGACAGGGCGGGGACACAGGAAGGCCTCGAGTAAAACCGAAGACTTCCAGTATGTGATGTGTGAAGCCAGAAGCTAATTCACTCAAGCATGTCATTCAAAGAGAGGAGACACCTGTTGTGCCTCAAGCCACCGAGCTATTACTGTGATAACCAGGATAATCTACCACTATCGCCTTACACACAACCTTTCTCATTAGGAAGGAGGGAATGAAGGAGGAGGGTAGTGAAGATGGAAGGAGAGGAGGATGTTACTTCTGACTGGAGTATGACACTCGGCTTTATTGCTCTTTACCTCTCCGCTGTCGTCCAGTTTGGACATCCATCCCTTTTTGAAGTTCAGGAGGTCGGGCTGCGACGAGAAAGAAAGAGAGTATACAGCGTCACGTTCACTGACCTTCACGTCAACCTTTGACAGAAACTCACAAAACCTGAAGGACACAACTCTTGTCTGTGTATATCAAGGTCGTTACTCTGTAGAGCCATTTATCAGAAGCAAGTCTCAAAGGGAAAAAGAAAAGAAATAGATGAGACTAGATGTAACAAATGAAACAAGAGGACAAAGCATTATACAAGCCTGCATGGAAGGGTGTGGCGTACACAATATAGTTACATCTCTAAACAAGAAATCAGCAGCAACCACACAACCTCTCGCTTACATTCACTGTAAATGCTGCAGGCTTGTTTTGCCACAAAGGACATAAACCAGTTGCTATTGTGGAGAAACTTGCTTTCTTAAAATGCACGTTTAAACTGGTTAAGTCAGTATTGGTACCACTAAATGTTTATATTTACACTATAAATATGTTTTGGAATACGTGAATACCTTTAGATTATGTTATCTAATGCTTTAATTCAGTTTTAGCACTTAATATTCAACATGATGATAATATTATATGATGTGATCGTTCAACAAAGCCCAATGTGGTTAATGCAGTATCTCAACAATATGTTTCTAAACAGGGTGCTGCCCTATTGCACTGCAGCATGCCAGATACATGAGAAAAGGCCAATGGCTGCAAAGACAGATGCACATGCGGTGTGAAATATGACAGGAAACAAGCGTAAGTGTAAAAGGATGAGGAAAAAAATAAATATCTGAAGACAACACAGGCAGAAAGATTAGGACTTGGAGCAGCACATCCTCAGTGAAGGGAGGAAAGATTTAGAAACTCAAGAGATTTGCAGTGGAAACACCGGTGTCTACTCTTCTGTTCAAAACTCAACTCTGTTGCACATGATGAAATATTTTGCATGTCTGTTGCTGCAGCTGTGTGGTAGTAGACGTTACATTAAAACATGCTTAAGCTGCTGTGCACCATTTCCAGGAACAGGCCTGTTTCTGCTTTTGACACGATGACAGGAAGAGGAAAACATGCACTAGGTACCTCAAGATGTGGTGATTCCATATTAAGATTAGGCAACTTTTTCCTACATACATTCCTGACTTCGCTTATCTCTCTTTCACTAGCATGTACATTCCTCACTTTTTAAATCTCTCATTGCATTCGTCATCTCATCTCCCACTGGTGTCTCAATCCCATCACTTATTTTTTTTCCTCTCTGATGCAACTGCGTCTTGTTCATTTCATCAGCTTTCTACATCATTTTGTTCTTCTCCCTCTTTGTCTGGACTCTAATATAGTTTCTAAGTCTGTTCTGTCAGCTCTAACCGCCCCTATTCTGTATTTATACTCCCTTCCTGGCTTGAGTTGTGCTCTTGTAAGCCACAGCACCACCCTGTTTTTCTCTGTGTAAGTCAGCTCATCTATGCCACTGATCTTCTTTAATCTAACAAATTTTAAAGTCTAGCGACTGCCAATAGACTGTATAAAGGAAATAATGTGTTGGGCAACACCATTTACAGACCAAGATACGGATGCATTACTACATTTTATAAGCCCTATGTTCCTTTTAAATCTGCTTTCAACATTAATAAATAATGTGGATAAACACAACTAATGGCTGGATCATCAGGTGTTGCTTTAAGTACAAAAGGAAACTTGTTTAAGAGGCTGTTGTACATTTTGTAGCTTAAAGGAGATTAAAAAAGATTAATCACAAGTGACTGTGTTTTATGCCCTCTTTCTTCTATACCCAAACTGTGTGTGTGTGTGTGTGAATGGGAAAGAACTGCTGGAGCACATTACAATGTGTCATCGATAAATCATCATAAATTAATGCTTTCTAGTCAATACGTGCCTATAAGCAGGGTCAGGGATGGGCCAAAGGGTGGACACAGACACAAAAAAATAAAAAATAGAAAGCATCTGTTATGAATAACTCTAGTGCAACAGTGCTCCTCCTCGTCCTGTGCTCTCAGATCACTGACCTTGCTTCAAAAGGTCCAAAACAGAAGAACGAAGGTCAAACACCGGCAACAGCTGGAGACAACGTCCACTCTCCCTGTCTCCTATCTCCTATCAGTACAGAGGAGCCTTGTCTGGTGAGCTTAGCCTTTACCTTTAGGCCTATTACAGTATGTTTGCTTCTCCTCTTGGCTTGTCTCTGTTTAGTTAAACAGATTAGCCCTCTGAACAATGTGAATAGGAGTCCACCCAATGATACACTCATTGTGATGATAGTTCCTGAATAACAATGGTTTACAGAGCCAAATACCTCCAGGTTATTTTATCAAAACATTGTCTGTGTATGTGTAAACATGAACATGTGTCACAGCTGGGCTTTAACAGCTGACACATACAAGCTACCTGCTAATAACACTGCTACCGCAAACAACACAGGATCGACACATCAAACTACACCACAACTGGAAACTAGGATTTGTTTTTCTTTCTTTTTTTTTGTTTGTTTGTTTGTTTTTTAGATTTGTCACAGGAACAGAAATGTACAAATCTTAACTTAGCTGTAAACATGGACATATAAACAACAAAACACAAATATTTCAGCTTTAAGCTAGCGCTAAGTTGGAAGCATTTAACGTACACACCCCTCCAATCAAACAAACGTTGACTAAAGGAGTCCATTGAAAAAAAAAAAACACAGGCTTTATAATCAACACGAACCTTTCTTAAAAGCAAAGCATTAAATCTCAACTGAGACACACGGATAAATGGCACATAGGCCAGAGTTCATTTGAAAAAATGTTAAATTCAGGAAGAAGTGACAAGACAGGAAAAACAAACTGCTTTCAAGGTGCAACTTAACTTACCGTCATGATAACAGGATCCGGAGAGGGTGAAATAAAGACGAGAACAAACAAAAAAAAAAAAGAAAAGAAAAGTACCGTTACCTTCACGCGAACAAAAACCTCTCAAAACTTTTAACTCCCCAGCTTCGGTTAAACGTCTCGCGCACAGACGTTACTTTTCCGCAGAGCGCTCGCGTTACGCGAAATTAAATAAAACCCCGCCATTCAAACCCCGTGTTAATTTAATCGAGCGAACCGCCAACGATCAGAGCAGATTTCTGTCCTGTCTTTTAAGGGAAAGGAAGTGAATTCCCCCCCCCTAACAAACATGGACAAACAAGCTGGACTTTTAAAAAGTTAATAGTTTCTCAACTCTCTGACAAGTCGTGGGAAGTTAACGTTACGTGTGACTTGGCTGTGTCTCCGCTCGCTCGCTCGCTCGCTCTGCCCCGTGTCTGCCACTTCCTGGGCGGATCCGCGGGGTTCGTTGCTGGAGAAAACAAGCCTACCTAAGCCCAACCTAACCGCACGGTGCTGGCTCGGAAACTGGGGTCCGGGCACCTTCGGGGCGGGGGAGGCTGAACGGGATAAAGTGTCCTGCCACATGTGGAATATCTTAGTCCTGATTAATTGCAACTACATTAGATTATCAAAAGAAGAAGAAAAAGAAAAAGTTTATCTAACATGAGGTGTCACTCCTTCCCTTTTTCCTGGGA
Organism: Seriola lalandi dorsalis; assembly: GCF_002814215.2. NCBI lineage: Eukaryota > Metazoa > Chordata > Actinopteri > Carangiformes > Carangidae > Seriola > Seriola lalandi. Next base: position 696,535 of record NW_019525478.1, read on the forward strand.
CCAGTACTCCATGACATATTAAAGTTTAGTTATCCCCTACTTTACAAACACACAGAACAGAATTTATTGGCTATATTTTTTCCCTGACTGAATATCTTTTGGGTTTGCATACAAAGTGGCACTTCCCCCATTCAAAATCCGCTCTTGGTAGCTATTGGTTTCAGTTCAGGAATTTCAACACATGCCCCAGCAGACCACAATTGACAAAGCTCAGTCAGTCTTATGAAATGCCTGCAGGGTGTAGGTGAAATCTACAAGACACACAGCAAGCAGAGAATTTAAAAAGCCGCACAGTGTACACACACACACACACATATATATATATAAATATATCTTTAGATATGCCAGCAGGTTAGGATGCCACGTACATAAAAAAAACTTTACATCACAGAATCTGTGTGAACACCAGACAAACTGCAGGCAGCAGTCTGGTAAATATGTAACAGAAAGACAGCGTATATTGAAATGGACCAAACTGCGATAAACTAGCATTGAACCATATGTGCTGAAGGTTTATGACGTTCACTGCAAACACTAGTGATAAGAGGAAAAAAAACAAATCAACTGTGGGAGAGAGGCTGTCTCCACGTGAGCACACACATTCATATGGTAAGAGACACACACATGTACTGTAAATGTACCTGCTGCAGCACATACCTGCATTTGCTCTGATCTGTGGTGATTACCTTTCCAAGAACTGCCCTCATCTGCCGTGGGACTGCCGGACCTCTGGAGGAGAAGGAACAGCTCGTGGTTATGGAGATAATCAATGTCCTAATGAGCCAATATAGAAACCTGCCTATGAGTTTCACATCCACACACTTTCTTACATCTTGGTGTACGGTATGTGGAAGATGCGGTTAAGCATTAACACATCAGGCAGGTGAAAATCACAGAGCACAAACCACAGTTCGTTCTACTGCAATGGATTATATTGTACAGGGGGGGGGGGGGGGGGGGGGGGGCACATACTTCTGTATGGCTTTAAAGCCTTTCATGCCATTCTCTCTGTTCCCATTCATCTCTCTCTGTGCTTTCAGATCCAATCCAACAAGCTTTATATTAATCTTACTGGAAAGTAAAAAGAAGAGCATCTTCTCTTTTTACTAAATGTACATTTTTGCCAGAAATGTTAAATTTTTTTCAAGGTTACTCTGAGAAATCAAGAAAAGAATTTAAAAATTCATATTAATAAATGTTTCCCGTGCCCCAAACCAGCCTACCTGCAATGAGGTGGAGGAGTGAGCCCGAGAGAGATACCCACTGCCACTATAGTGCCGTTCTCTTTCCGAATCCATCGTATCTTCCCACTCTCTGGATGGATGTTTGCTCAAGGAGTGGCTGGAACAGCACAGACACTTTATGGTTAAATTGATCTAATCTGATGGTGCGGAGGAAGTTAAGCCGTCTAGATTTAGCATAAGGTCTACACCATGAAAATTTCATGTAACGTAGTGTTTATCGTTTTGCCAGCACCGGTGTTTCTTTGTGGTTGAATATAAGTCTGACCTGGCCGGTTTGAAGAGTTCCTGTCTGCGAGAGGGCGGCTGGTTCTGAGGCCGCCCCGCGTAGCCCGGGTCCTCCCTCTGATGGATCATTTTCACCTTCGGCAGGTTGGCCATCGCAGCGTACTCCTCCCTGTTCCTTCCCGTGGACCCCGCTGACAGCTGGCCCGACTCGGAGGACTCCATGGAGCTCTGGGAGGAGGTGTGCCTCCGGATTTGAATCTGAGGTGCAGGAGAAGGGCTGCGCGTGCGGTGGGAGGGCCTTTTGTCATTAGGAGAGGGGCAGCGATCCCCAAGAACGTGCCTGCTGACCCCAGATCTGATGCTGCCGGGGCTCCTGGGTGCCTCTAAGGTCACGAAAGCTGTTCTGCTGCCATCTGTGGTCCGTCTGGAGGGTGAAGCGGCGCGAGATAATGAAGAGCTGCGAAGGGAATGAGCCGATTCCCGCCAGGAGTGTGGTGAGTGTTTGGAGTCGGATTTTGAGTCATTGTCGGTGTTTTTTCTCTGAGCGGAGCGGCTGGAGTCTCCATTAGAGGCATTTCTGAGGACTGAGTAAGCCGGTGGGTCACAGTTGCCTTTTCCAGAAGGAGAAGAGTTGCGGCTGTTGTGTCTCTTGCTGTGTAGAGAGCCACTGGTGTCTGTTCTCCACAGTGAGCGTTGGTCAGGAACATCATAGCTTCTCCTTGAAGGCAACGGGCCGTGGAGGTCATGACCTCTGACGGAGCTGTTTCCTTCAGACTTGCGAAGCAGAGACTGAGAAGGAGCCTCGTAGCTTCTCCTCGAGGGCGAGGAGTTACGGCTGTTTAATGAACCGCTGGTGTCTGTTTTCCTAAGTTGATACGGACCAGGGGTTTCACAGCCTCTTCTTCCAGGGGAGGAGCAGCGGCTGTCACGACCTCGCCCGCTCCCGGCAGCACCCGATTCGGTCTTTCGGAGTATGGACTGACGCGGTGTGTCATGACCTCGTCTGGGTGGAGACGTGGTGGCACGGTCACGGTCACGGTCACGGTCACGGTCACGTTCTTGATCATTCAGTCCATTCCTTGCTGTTGAGTTTCGCAGCAGAGCCTGGCTTTCAACATCATATCCCTCTCTGATGGGCGAGCCGCAGCGTCCGTTGTGACTCCGTCCGTTCAGAGACACGATGGATTCAGATTTACGCAGGAGGGATTGGCTGGACGAGCTGTAATTCCTCCGTGGCGGCGAGGAACTGCGACTGTGAGGCCGACTCTCTGAAGTTCTCCGAGATGGAGATGAAGTACGACCGTCACGCCCACGTCCGTGTGGTGACCTTCCTGCGGTCTCAGTCTTGCGGAGAGACACTTGGCCTGGAGGGTTATAGTCCCTCCTGGAGGGAGACGAGCTTCTGCTGTCGTGACCCCGACCACTCAAAGACCCATTCACCTCCGTTTTCCTCAGGGCACTCCTGAAGTCAGAAACGGTGCTGGACTGAGATTTGACTGAACCAGCGAACGATTTGAAATTTCTTGGCAGAGTTCCTGACTCAACACGTCGGGCATGTGTGCTTTGCGAGCAGCTTCTGGATCCCGGCTCCGTCCCGTGAGACCGCCCTCCACCGTCAAAGTTACGCCTGCTGAGGGAGGCGGTGGATTCGCTGCGTCTGAACGGTAAATTTCCTCGTGAGGGAGAAGGAGAGCGAGATTGCAGAGCCGAGCTTTGCCTCGAGGAATCGAGACGCCCCGATCGTTGATAGGAAGAACCGTGAGACGAAGGGTTTCCCCGGCCGTATGAACTGCCGAGGCCCTTTCGGCCGGGCGAGGCCAGCGACTCCGCTATCTTAAAAGGGGTAGGACTCGGAGAACGAGGGCCGACTCGCGCCTCGACCTCTATGGCAATTTCATAGGGGTCAGGAGGAGGGATTTCAACAGGGAGATCCTCATTTAGATTCTCCGGTATCTGCCTGTCAGAGGCCACACCGAGATTAGGGTTTCTGAAGGGGACGGCGTCTTTGGGCTCGACATTTCTGCCGCTGAAGAGGGGATGCCCTCTCTCAAAATGGCGGAAAGGAACAGACGGGCTGTTATCACGGAGCGAACGGGCGCCGGCTGCCCTCCCCAGGGAGAAGTAACCACTTTCACGTTTCTCTCTGTCTTCTTTTATCCCTGGAGGAAAAAACAAAGGGAGTCGGGGCAGTGTGACAGAAATAGAAAGAAGGAGGGGAAACAGAAATAAGAGAAACAAACATCAAAGATCAAGTGCTGAGCAACTACCAGAGGCTTCCTGACACAAACCCAGATATATTGTATTACTGATAATTGGTCTGGGACACCTCAGCTGGTGACATCAAACAGTATCGCCAAGTAAAGAACACCTTTGGCTGTAACTGGATATGGATTTGTCAAGTGCAGTAAGTCATAGGTTTACTAAAGGCTTAATCTTACTGGTTCCTTCATAGAGAGAGAGAGAGAGCAGATCTCCCTCTCTTCACCACGCTTCTCCTGAAATGAATTAAACAATATATGAGGTCAGCGTTCACGTACCTGACCGCCTGGCGAAGCCGTCTCTGCTGCGAGCTTCGTCCATCCACGCTCGAGGGTTGGCCCGGTGGGGCGGAGGGTCGAGCCGGGTCATGGCGAGGTCGGTCGTACGGCGACGGATCGGCGGGTATTCGTCCTCTGCGCTGACGGAGCCGCTGAACTCCTGGTAGTCGACGCTCTGGTCACGGCAGCTTCGCGGAAGAGGAGACGGGAGAAGAAATGACGAGGGGCAGAGATGGAGAGGTGAAGAGAGGGAAGACTCAGAGAGAAACTACGCAAATGCATCACACAACATGACAGTTCTGGGTCTGAGAGGATGCTGACTCAAGCCTGCCAGTGTTTTTAAATGATTAAACATTGTACTGACACTCTGGCCCGATAAAACACTAAAAATTACACATCTACAATAAGCCTAAAGGACTTACAATCACCCTGCAGTCCCCACCTGTCAGTGCTGTCGTCGTCACCGTCACAGATGTAAAGCTCACAGTCGGGGCTCAGGATGCACAGAGAGCTCTCCCCATAACCTGGACGGCCTCCGGTGACGTCACAGTAGCTGCTCACCGTCGACAGACCGTCAGAATCCTCCTGATAGGATGACAAGGTAAAGACACGGGCCAATCACAGCGTCGCAGCGAGCCCCATCTCAGGAAGACGCAGCGGTGACGCTCCCGACAGCGACCGCGCCTCCGAAACGAAGGTAAAAAGTCAACATATAGAAAACACACAGTGACGTGCACACAACAGTCCTACATGAGTCCGTCCGGCTCCGTCTCTCAGAGTAAAGTGAACGGTGTCCGTCCCCTCTGACACACACACACACACACACACACACACACACACACACACACACACACACACACACACACACTCACACTCACACACACATGTTCAGCCTGCTGTTCGATTAGGGTTACACTCTCTGTAACCTGACCTGGCCCGTGGCTTTCCTCATTCATATTTCATCAACTTTTTTTTTCCTTCTTTGCCATAAAAACCCTTCTCCTCAAATACACTGGTGTAAAAAGATGTAAAATGTGTCTGTGAATGTCAGTAACTGCCACTGATCTCTGCTGCTTTCAGGAAAGTGTAGGTACGGTGTTACTTCAGTGCAACGATCCCACTATCCGCCATGTTTTCAGATGCATTACTGCCACCACACAACTGCAATCATGTCACAGAAGCAGGGTAAATAGATAAATGTGGTGCTGCCACAGTTTTACCACTGTGAACACGCCCCCGTCCTTTCTGCACATTACTGCACATTTTCTAAAATTTCAAGGTGATTCCCGAGAGGCCGGTAAACGATCCGGCTTCGTTAATTTATAATGGGAGCCACTGCTGTCGCCCTGCTCCTGATTGTTACCTCTCATTCTCCCTCTCTGACCTTTTCCTCAATTCACTCACAAGCAACAAAGACACATACATGATCCCAGTAACTCTGACTTACATCAAATTAGGAGGCGCCTTACGATATCTTACTCACCCTCACTCAAACACAGACTTTTGGGTAAGAAGTGAGAAGTTTTGTGAGAAAAAAGATCTAATTAAACAGATTATTTTCAACTTTATACATCTTTTCTGATCTGGAAGACAGAGATAAAACTGAGTCAAGCACTACAGCAGAGTCTCATTGATTTAGCATCCAACCCCAGTGTATTGCTTTTCTTGCCGACTTCCCCCGTGACCTCTAATGCTCTCTTCCTGCCTCTCTCCATGTCGAGCTAATCCCGTCACTCAGCACATATTCTGCTCTTGTACCCGTCTCTTCACCGTTACCTAGCTGCTCTGTACATCTCCCTCCTCCCTCTTCCTCTCTGGCTTCTCTTCTTTCTTACCTTGCTGCTGCTGGTGTCTCTTTCCTCTGCCGTGGATGGGATTGGTGTTAACAACCCTCCTTTGCCCGCGCCGATCCCGTTCCCGGTCCCGGTTATACCCCCAGTTCCAGTGTCTGCTGTGGATTTCTGCTGCGGTGCGATCTCCGTGCTCTCCCCTGCGCCGGCGTGCAGGCGCCTCTGGCGCAAGCAGTCATGGCAGCGGGAGGGGTCGAAGATGTTGGGCTGGAACTTGGGGCAGATGGGCTCATCGCCGGAGAGCGGCATGGTGGGTCCGGAGGGGGGACCTGCCGGCTCATTACATCCCACAGGTGAAACTGAGAAACAGCAACAGAGGAAGAGCAGCATCACAACGATTTACAGTGTAAAACAAACACTTCTATCAGTAAATGGAAAACTCCTCCAATGACTTATGTGTTCAAAAACCTGCAGAGCATCTTTCACAGTGTTCGGTCACAAAAGAACAATGAAAACATGCAACAGTCTTGTTTTTAAACATTAAAAAGATAAATAAAATCCTACATGCTGCTGAGTGTGGCTGTGACACTGCATCGCTGCAGACAGGTGTAAGCACAGAGCAGCAGCTCAGAGTGAAACCTCAAGAGGTTTTTTCATTTCACGGTTCATGCGAGATCTAAAGAGGAACTGTTAAGGCCGCTGATAACTAATCACAACTGGGGGACAGTGAAACACAATCCAGTCAGAACAGTGTGAAAGCTGCTCACAGAGGAGCGTCACCGCCAGCCACAAGGCAAGGCAGCAACGATGGAGGAAAAGGTGAATGAGCCCATTAAGACAGAGAAAAGTAGGACAGTGAAAATAGCAACAACATCTTGTAACGAAGTGACAACTGATGAGTATTACCTGACGAGAGAAGCTCGCGCTGTCAGCTCAGTTTAGAGTCTGTCATTAGGAGTCCGAGGATAAACTGCCCACCAAAGCCCCATCAGGCACATGCCTCCTCTTCCCCATGCTCTCTGTGCTCCCGAGCTGCCAAACTCTCACATCAATCCCATTGGCTGCTCTGACAATGAGTGAAACTGAAGCATCCACGACGGCCATGGTGGCTCTCGGTTGACACAGCAGAGACCCTGCAGCGCTCGCACACCTAGAGCCAACATGGAGCCAGTGGCCCGCCGGTTCCTCTATTGAGCGGTTGTATTAAATATCATGGGCTTTAGAAAGCAAAGTGAAACGCTCATGCTAGTGACAGCTGGCACACGCTGGCTCAGGTTAACGTAAATAAATAAACACTGGTGAGGTGGGGGTGGGGGGGCAGTTTAACATACATTAAAAGCGGTGGCTGTGTGGTTTTTAGGTTCTTCGTGTGAACAGTGAGTAAGATGCTCTCAGAGAAGCAGTGGCTGGTTCTCCTTTAGATCACACACAGGTAACACTGGGCTGTGAGGAAACACAGAGCTGAGGGTTGATTTCCTCATGTTCTACAGAGGATGTTGACGACAGCGTCAGGTTTCCTATCAAACAATAGAGCAGAGGGGGACAAAATTCCACACAGAGCACACTGACACTGTGTGACATATGACTGCAACATCAGATGTCTTATCAGCAACATTCATCCTTCATTCAATCCATAATTCAGTAAATATAGTGAAGTTTATTTTATGAAATAACACTACAAAAACAGGTTTGCTTTGAAAAATTTACAAGTTTGAGCAGAAGATTTCCAGTGGCAGGTACTGTGGAAGTATTGAAGGAACAGACGGTCCAACGAGGCGCAGACACTGAGCGTCCACATCGTCCTGTGTCCATTTCTGCAAACTTTTCAGCACACACTTGTCCCGCTCAAACACAGGAGCGTAAACCTGACACAAGAGGTCGAGTCTCTTCCCAGTTCAGATCTTACATCGTATTTTTAGACACACTCTCTCAGTCCTGATGGTGCACTCTCTTTCCAGTCTGTCGACGTCTCTGCCACTTGCTGGTCCTACCGGTTCTCTTTTTCATCTCCGTGACACCGGGTCTCTTGTCTGTCGAACGGCCTCGTCCTCTCCGGCCTTCCTGCTTCCCTTTCCTCTTCCCCTTGCTGGTGTAAGTGTTGAGCGACGCCATCAGGGAGCGGATCCTGCAGCAGCAGGGGGGTGAGAGAGAGAGAGAGAAAAACAAAGCTGGAGTGAGAGGGGCTGGAAGATGACAGCCGGACAAATTTAAGAAACATCTGTCGCCACCAGCACATTTCTCACCAATCAGAGTGCGTGTGCATCTCTGTATTCTTTGATATTACTTAATCCAACATTTAGATTATAACATGTCAATGTGACAACAATTATTCAATTTATTATGAGGAAAACTAGCCACGCTTATTGATGCTAATACGTGGCGACGTGCACGACTAGCAGCTTACTTTTTGTTCACGATTGGGTTGCCGGCTTTTCTTGGCATCGGAGTTGTTTTCTCCACCTCTTCCTCCTTCTTGTCTTCATCCTTGTTCTCCCCATTATCCTTCAAAGCAAAGGTTCTACGTGTTAATGTCATTTTTATTTCCGTCAGTATAATTTATTGATTTCCTTCAGAGTGATGACGGAGAGCTACAAGCATTAAAACCGACAGTTAGACACATCAAGAGCGCACACTGCGGCTTGACGGTTCACCTGGATTGCTGCAGGTCCAAGCAGGTGAGCCCCAGTGAGGTCAAGATCACTGATGGTTGTCACGGTGACAGTGTGGTTGGGGTGATCGAACTGCACAGACTCTGTTGTACTGGTTATCGCATCTTCCAGATCGTCTTCACAGTCCTCTGACAGATGGAATCAGGTGAGGGGAAAAAAAACAAAACAATCAATGCAAATTCTCACAAGCTTCTAATTGATAAAATGACCTACGACTGATTTTTGCTTTTAACTCACCAAGAGCTTCCGTCCTCTCTTTCAACATCTTCATATATTCCTTATGCCTCTGGAAGAAGAGAGCCAAACATAATATCAGTGCATCCTTTCCTTACGTGCTCACACAGTTCAGATTTGAACTCCCTGCTCTTTTGCTTTACACTTACCTCTTCTCGGACTCTAATTTGCTCATCCTTGATTTTCTTACGAATTTCTGCCACTGCAGCTTTCCTCCTCTCCACCTTTCGCTTATGGAAACCAGTAAGGTAATCACTGATGGATAACAAAAGGAAGAAACTTAGAAAACCAGTCACCTTTTAAAAGTCTCTGCAGGTTAATAATACAGGATATATATAACAGAAATATTAATTAAATCAAACTGTGCTTGGTATGTTTATTGTTTCAGTGAAACCTATAGCTTACAATAAGGGTTTTTAAGGTTTATTTTATAAAGTAAATTACTAAAATAATGACAAATCAAGAATTTAACAGTAGTTACAAATGAATGGATAGAGACCATCACCTAAAAGCTTCAGAGTTTAAAGAAAAACCTAGTAAAACTTAACTATAAACTGTTAAACCTAATGGTATTTTAAAATATCCGCACTTACATGGTTTGAGTTGACTACAACCATCACATAAAACACTAACAACTACACATAATACAGGTTGCGGATAATGTTTTCAAAATAACAAAACTACTTGATAGAAAGCTAATGCTAACCTGCTAGTGGAACAGAACGGTGACAGCTAATGCTAAGGTGCTAGCTAACGGCTGCTATATGTTTAAAAAGCCGTTGTCAAGAGATAAACTTACTTTCTCTCTTTGTCGTCAAACATTACGATGCATTTGTTTTCTCTTTTCTTCGACCCTGGCTTGAATTTCCCCTTTTTGGACCCATTGTTGTGCTTTTTTGTGTTTTTCATGTTGTGCACGTGAGTTTACTCTATCGCTACTTCCGGCTTCTCTTTCTACCGAGCGCGTCGGTTAACTTTGTCCGGCTAGAAACACGTACACGAACCACCTAAATGTTTTAGTACAACATAATGAACATATATCTTCAGTGACTGTAATCACGTCTCAGCTTATATAAAAATATTTTATGAGGTGCTGCTGTTGCTGCTTATTTAAATTTAAACTGCACATTGTCTGAAACAGCATAAGGGTTGAAAGCATGATGTGTTTAATAACAAGTCTTCTCATATATTTATGAGAATGTAAAATTAGATTACATAGTCTGTACTTCCATCCATCATGATATAATGACTCCCACTATTCTAGTCTCCTTCATTTAGGTAATTTATTTGATATTTTCTTATTTTGTAATTTTGCACTGCCCTGACCTCTCTGACACCTTTATGGTGATCAGCTGTTTCCTGCAACAGACTGCACCTCCCTCCAGGGGCAGGGACCCCGGATCCAGGCATGCCATCTCTCTCTGTGAATCACTGGGAGTGTCTCATTTAGACGGAGGTGTACAGTGTTCACTGTGTTAAACAGAGAGTATGTGAAAGAGGAAGCCAAGGAAGCACAACTGTTGTTATCAGCTTCACACTGGCATTCACACCCGGCCGACACTCACGTTCAGATGAAGCGTGAAATGTGGTATTTTATTTTATTTTTTTCCTGTGTCAGTGCTTATATTTGTACTTCTCAAATTACACATCTGCAGACAGTGTGATACTTTTACAACTGAAAGAACATACTTACAAAGCACTATCATGTGTTGTTTTATTATAAAACAAACATCAAAATGAACAGAATTCAGACAATAAAATACATCAAGGGGAAGAGGCAAATAACATAATTTTGATAGCAAAAACTCCAGCCTGCCAGTGGCTGGTTGAGCGTTACTTTGCACACCCTTACCAGTCAGGAAAGCTATATCTAAATATACATAAGTATTTTCAGGACTCCTTACATTACTTATTGTGACAGCTTAAGTTGACCTGGAAGACAGAGTTCTGGAAATTTCTAATAGCATAAGTGTGTTTCAAACAACAAAGAAATTGCAGCATGTACCAAAGACAAGAGTTATCCTAGAATATCATGCTAATTGTTTAAACATGGGCTTTTCTTCACCAATAAAACACACAACATTTTCCTATTAGAGATTCTCCCTCTGACAGTTTCTGACCCTAGGCTGCTTTTACAAACATAAAACAATGATAGAATTGCAAAACTGCTCCCTTCCCACCCAAAAAAATGCATTTATATTAATATTACATGACCATTAAATAAGATAATCGGAGCACAGAAAATAGGACTGACAAAAAAAGCAAAGTGGACAAAGATTTCACAAAGCTAAAACTCCATCAATCCAAATATGATGAAACATAATCTTTTTTTCTTTTTCTTTTTTTTTTTACATAACATCAAGGCCATTTCGCTTGAGAGCTTTACATTATATGTGGACATCGCTTCCAAGAAATACTATTTCTCACATTTCTCACAATCTTCACTGATATTTGACACCACAAGGTGAAACACCACCCAAAACCCCTTTGAGCATCATTCACTCACTACCTGTGAGCTTGAAAAGGCAGATTTCACAGTTGGACAGTCGAGTCCATCATGAATTCAAGCTGCCGTTCTCCATCAGTGACCACCTTGCAAGTTTACAGCAGGTGAGTGTTTGACGGTAAAAGGATTTTTTGGGCGGAATAACACATTCAGCTGACTTTGCTCTCCTGGTCAGTCTGACCGCTACGAGCCACATTTTACATCTTACAGTGCTTTCCTTTACGTGTGTCTTCTCTCAAACCGTAGGTAAGAACTTCCTGCTTATTCTACTTCTGTTTATCTGCCTATGTACAACCTATATACAACCACATTGTGAGTTCATATGTAATTAATTTAATATGTACACTACCGGTCAAAGGTTTTACAACACCCCCATTCTTCCAGGTTTCCAGGCAAAATAAACTACAACTGCTACACGTTCGTTGGATCTTCTGCTTCAGCGTTGGGATGAACTTTCCAAACACAGTTTCATTTCCACTGTAGGAAGAACGTCACGAGTGCGCTCGGCCGCTGGATGACTCAAAATCTCTCATTAATTTTAGTTTCAACGAGCCGATTCCTTGTTCTTCGCTTTCATTTCAGAAACAATGATTCATGTAAATTTAAATAACAGCTGGAAAAACTGAGGTGTTCGAAAACTTTTGACCATTAGCATATATGAGTTTGTGTGAATGTGTGTGTGTGTGTCTCGGTGGGCATTTTCTTATCGGCCCATGATTGACTGCTTCCCTCTGCTATTTAGATGTTCCGCCTATCCAATAATTTCTTCCCTGTGTCTTAATAGTGAGGAACATGTCAGCAGTAGCTGTCAAATTCCTTCAGTGCCGCGCTGCTGTATCCTGAAGTCTAACTGAAGCAGCTCAGGAAGGTTTTTCATTAGAATGACGCCGCACTGGATCGAAGCATCACTTCAAACGGTCACTTTCGAATTCGGGATTAACTGACATGGTGCTTAAGTATCCTATTTTGCTCCACAGTACAATGCTGGCATTGTACAGCGTATGAGGTAGATAAGGAGAGACACTACTCTGCACTGTACAGTTAAAAGCGCGCTACTCTCTGTCTGCATCTTCCAGAACAGCCGTGCTCAGCAGATCTCGGCTGTCTACTCTTGAATACCCTAAAGCCCTTAGTTGAAGCTTGCAAGTTTATCAAGACATTACACGGTTATTGTAGCACTCGTATTACTGTGCACTGAAAATGATTGTACAGCTTGGCATCCTACATCTAATCAATGCACTGCTGCATTGCATTAATTTAAACAGTTAGGAGATAATGGTCCCTTTTCCCTTTGGGGCCTATTTAACCTGATTTTCCTTGTTGTTTAGCATTGTTTAAAACAAGGCAGTTAGCCAGCATGGTACATTAATGGCCAGTAGGGGGCATGATTGTGCTGCAACAATGCAACTAAGCATCAAAACGTGTAGCCTTCATGTGTTCAGCTGCGGTGTGGATACAGGGCTGAGAGTTAGATGTAGCTGTGACAGTTAAAAATCAGGCGTGTGTGTGAGACGTGTGCCGGTTTGGATTAAAGTCCATGTTCACGGCCCTGGATCAGTACGAGGGCGTGAACAGGCGACAGTTACAGAATTAAACGTTGTTGGTGAATGAGTGTGGTTAACATCTTTTTAAGTATTGTGGAAAATCAGTTAATTTTTTCAGAGTATTGCGAGTAGCCCTAATCTGTGTGTTTGTTCTCACACTGTGTGTGTGTGTGTGTGTGTGTGTGTGTGTGTGTGTGTGTGTGTGTGTGTGTGTGTGTGTGTGTGTGTGTGTGTGTGTGTGTGTTCAGGAGGCTGCGATGGTTGTGCCTCCACTGAGGCGCAGCAAAATCTGCTGACAGTCCTGCAGGGACCGGCGGTCTCCCACCCGCTCCAGGGTACGCTTGGCCTCGGCCAGCAGGCGCGCCCGGTGCCCGGGCGGGGTTAGCAGCGGCATGGGCAGGTGGCGGCACGCCAGCAGGATGGCATGAGCTCTCTCCCTCTCGCCCACGACACACTCACCTTCTGACAGCAGCAGCAGGGGGGGAGGAGAAGAGGAAAAGAGCAGATTAGTGTCTGTTGCTTCCTGGTTTCTTTGTGTGTTCAAGTTCACTGTTAATAATTTAGATTAAGAAAAACCGAAGGGGAGCTGATCCTGAGCCAGCAGTCAAGGTGAACTTGAACAGTGAGGTCTGTATTTTATTAATCTGTGTGTAAGTATGAGTTGGTGTCTTCTTTACCAGCTGTGTAGGAGCTGTGTGTCCTGCGTCGGAGGTTGTGCTCCAGCAGCTGGTGTGTCCTCGTGGGACTGGCTCCCGCCATCAGCCTCACTGTGGTCTCATGAAGAAACACCTGCGGGGAAAATAAAAACACATCAGAGCCACAGCGACTGTTTTCCTGGGAGACGCCGGAGCAGGAAAACACCGAGGCCTCACTTCATTTCACTGCACATTTGCTACCAGGGTTATATACAGGAAATAATCCGCCTTCAGTGGAGCCTTTCACGCAAAGCGCCTCAAAGCACCAACAGTGAACATCCCTCAGTCGGCCGTCTCACAGCAGAATCTAATATAATGATAATGATGAAGTTCATGTGGTTCTTCGGAGACTTGCACTCGTCAAAACATAACAAATGATCACAGAACGCCGTGGACGCAGCAGTTCTTAAAGACCCTCTGGCTACAGTTATGACTTCTCCTGTAAATCTTACAAGTGTGACTGATGATATGTTCAACTGCAGCGAGATTTCTGCAGCTAGTAAGAGTGATTTTCCAAGGCTGGTACAGTAAATATAGATTATCATGAACAAGATCAGCAGATCCCAGCTGATTTACAGGCTCATCATCAGCGCAGCAGAGTTTTAGGAAAATATTTAAGGCTATAGAGCCAGAAACATATTGAGGTTTCTCTCACTTTCAGCATATAGCTGCTACATCTTTTACAAATGTGAACAGTTGACAGCTTTTCAGTGTTAAATCATTATAAACTAATTATTTGTGTTTTGGCTGACATCACTTTGCACCCTGTTAACTTGTGATGTGTAGTTTTTGAGATTTAACAGGCTAAATTATTTATAACATAATCAAAGGCATCAAAAACGTTAATCTACTGACTCATCCTCCCAAGTCGCCCGCCCCAGGAAACACAGTAGACGTCGGTGTCGTCTCTGTCTCATCCTGTAATTGTTTCTCTCTGATGTCAGAAGCCAAACTGCAGTGACTGTTCACTTCTGCCGATTCCTTCGCACACAATAACCGCCGGGTCTCGTCTCAGATGTACCTTGTGTTGCGCCTGTCTGTGGCACTGTGTGAGCTTTCTCAGCGCACTGAGGTCCCTCTGGAAACCGGCCAACTGGGACCCAGGTGCCGGGCCAGGTTCTCCATTACTGCTGCCCCCCCGCTGCCATAAACTGGTCCTCAAGGTCAGCAGAAGGTCACAGACCAGGAGCTCCACCCCCTTAGGAGAGACGAGGGATAAAGATCAAAGAGCTGTTTGGTGCATTAACAAAAGTTATAGTTTAAAGTTTATATTCGTAAGAGATGAATTTGAGACCCATAAATCTCCAGTACAACCACAACCCACCAACAACAGCCACCCACCATCGTCACCAGCGCACCTCGCCCAACATGCACGCCAAAATGATCGAGAAGTGACGAGCGAAGCTACGTGAACATCAGTGCTGTCCCATGTGCAGGGGTGGGGTGTGTAGCGGGTGCGTGCAGATTGGGGAGGCCTCTGTACTGCACTGCAGACACATTGCACTCGGCTTCAGGATCATGCAATGCAACTACAATGCACCACAGCCACCTCCTGCCACCCACATACACACACACACACACACACACATACACACACACACACACACAAACACAAACACACACACATGCATGCACAGCCCCACGTCAGCCTGCCCTGACCCCAACTGTGCATGCAATGTGTGTGTGTGTGTGTGTGTGTGTGTCTCTGTATGTATGCATCTGATATGAAGCACCAGTACAAAGCAGGTTTTTCAGTGTCTGTACCATCATGCATGTGGTTGAAAGATAGAAGACAAGATTACATAACAAATACTCCGACCACAAACCCAGCGGGAGATCTGAAAGAGATATTAGTGACAGTGTGTGCGACAGCTTCTTGGTGTTCTACCTTGTTCAGCCAGTTCCCGGACTGGGTGAGCGGCACCGAGATGCTGGAGCGCAGGTAGCTGCTGGCTCTGTCGCAGTGGGACAGGCAGGCTACTGCTCCTTCTCCCTTCAGAGGCGACAGACTCATCTGAACCGCTTTGCAAAGCAGCAGCACAGCTTTAGGAAGAGGGTGGCTGAAACACAGAGGTCAGAGAGGAACCGTGAGGAGGGTCACTGCTGGTTCTTATTAGAGCCGATATCGGCTTATCACAGATATATATGGGTATCGGCGCATATATTCTCCGATATGCGCTGATATGAAAACTTTTATTAACAAGCAATAACACAGTGGAGTTGCTCGGGTCAAGTCAAGTTATATTTGTTTTCATTCATGTTAAATATATAACTATATATATACATCTTTGTTCTTATGTTTTTATCTTTATAGTTTTTTTATTTAATTCCCAGTGAAATTTACACTGATGTCATTCTGGACAGTAAAGTTTATTGTTAAACTGTAAAATATCCTGCTTTCAATATCGGTCGGGTTCTAGTTTTTATTAACATCCTTCAGTTTAATTTAATGCAGAGGGTTGGGATCTATAATCCTGTGCAGACGAGATGACTTCCATGTCTCTGGATCCAGTTAGAAATGATCTTAAATTAGTCAGAGCTCAAAAGATTCATCTAATGTCACCAGCTGAACAATCTCACCTTCACCGTGTTTATTCTGTATTGTAGTGAGAGGTTTTGACAAACTGTAACGAGTTTTAACCGTCACTTACTCAAGAGTGTGTAGAGCCCTCGGCATCCGCTCCGCCTCCGCCAACAGTGACCTCACTGCGACATCATCGCCCTGCAGCCAATGCACGGCGGCCTTCAGGACCAAAGCCCACCAGCGACTCACTGGGTCGCCCACTGGCAGGAAGAAGGGAGGGAAATTATTTAGAAAGAAAAAAATGAAATGAACAACAACAAGTGAAGCAGAAGTCGGTGAAATTAGTGACTTTTTGGGGGTTTTGTTTTGTCGAGCCTGAAGTGTCAAATGAGAAAAGAGCTGTAGGGTGAGACCGACCCCCCCCGTCCCTTTGTCTCTTGCAACTTTCCTGCTGTATCAATAGCCGTGTGTGTGTGTGTGTGTGTGTGTGTGTGTAACGCTCTGTGTGCAGCATGGCTCACTGTGAGACCAAGAAGAATTAATTGATTAAGACTGTAGCTAATTAACACTGCTTGAACAGATCACCAATGTGCACTGCAAGTCATTTATTAGCATAAATCAATGACTGCAAGACTTATCTGAGATAATCCAATAAAAAAATTAATCCCAAAGCTAAATCGGCTGTCAGTGTACGGCGAACGGAGCCAAGAAAATCCATTCATGTTGACTGTAATAACTCAGATGGCTATCTGGTTAATCTTCACTGAAGAGCTTCCGCACACAAACATCCTATGTGATTCATACTTCTTTGCAAATGGGAAGGGTTTGTTCTCTTCATGCTATTCATACCTGGAGTGGTGGTGTGATTGGGAGGAGTCGAGAAGGGAGGAGGAGGGGAAGGAGAGTCCTCTGTGCAGCTGTTCAACAACTGGAGGAACTCCAGGGCACTGGAAAACTCCCTGAAAAAGAAACAAACCAGGAAAAATAAGGAGGTAAATCTTTAATTCACACCAAACTGTCACAAAACACATTATCAGCGGGGAGTGAAGAGCCTGGTGCCGCAGCGGCGCCTCACCCAGAGTCGTTCTTGCGTTTGCCTGCGTCAGAGTCGCTCTGCGGCTGGATGAGGGTGTGAACGGCTCTCTCCAAGAGCTTCCTGCAGAAACAGCGGTGCAGCTGGGCGATGGGGTCAGCTGAAGGAAGGAAGTCGTTGCAAAGAGGAACAGGTAAATTATAGCACACAAGATTTATTTTAGGTTACAAAACTAAACCTAAACAAAGAAACAACACAAGTGTGACAGAAAGACCAACTCCTCCATTCGAGACGTACCTGAGTCTCTCTGAGAAGTGTACACGCCGTCGCTGCTCTCCGACTTGACTGACCAATCACAGCTCAGGAAGAACTGCCTGCCCAATGGAGTGAAGAGCCAACGCAGGCAGTCAGGGATGGGCTTGGTGTCTGATTGGCTGGCCACACTCTCCGCACAGCTCAACAGGTAACCCTGAGAGAAAGAAGCTAATGATGAGTGAGTGAAATAAATGATCTCCTCTGCCTGTTTATGCTTTTGTGGTGATTTTTGAGACAAATATTCAAAGAGAGAGTGACGACAGACGGACGATGGACCGAGCCAGAGACGTACAGGCAGGCAGGAGAGGTGGTGGCCCAGCACGGTGCGCAGGGCTGTCGCTGCAGTGACATAGATCTGGGTGAGCTGGGCGGGAGCCATCTTGCCTTGGGCGCTTTCGCTGAGGTTGACAGCACTGAGAGAGAGAGACAAAGCCCACAGGCTGCTACGCTGAGGCAGCTTTCCTACAGACAGAGAGAGAGAGAGAGAGAGAGAGATTGTATCACTGCCTTCAAGTCGTCATAGCATGTGAAATCACTCATTTAACCACTGTTTGCTTTTCCTGGCGCTGTCTGAAGACTCATTCGGTAGCTCATTAACTTCAAACTGTGAATCATATCACCAGGGACTGCGTACCGCAGCGGCCCACGTTGTCCTCAACACTCACCTGTGAGTTGCAGCTGGCTCAGCCGGTGGTAAACCAGCGCTGCGTCCTTCGCACTGGTCCTAGCCTCCTCCCCCTCATGCTTTCCTCTGACCTGGTGAACCAGCCAACCCAAGGGAGTCGGACGATGCAAGCAGTAGCGAATCAGATTCCAGGACAGTGAGCAAACCAGGTCGAGAGTGGTTGATGGAAGAGCCCTGGTCAAGACGGACAAGCAGGTCTCTAAACTGGCCATTGCTGCTGTGTAATCTCCCTGCGGGAAGCAGGAGAAAAAGAATGAGCTGTTTAGTATTCTGTTAAGTCTGGCAGGAGAGATGAAATGAAGGTCACGAGTTAAATCTGAACATGATTTGAACGCTAAAAATAAACCTGTGCAGTGAAGGGCGAGTCTGAACCGAGACATCAATACGGTGAGAACCAAAGCAAACTGGGTGAAGCGCTCTTCAATAGGTGAGAAAACATCAAATCTGACACTTCTAGCACATCCAAAATAGAAGATGACAGAAGGGGTGGAGCCAATATTTACACCGTCACATGAAATAAATAGCGTGATCATTTCTTTTCCCTATATTTGGAAATGCTACGTCACTCCTTTCTGAGAGGTTCCCATAACACAAGACAATATTACGCAAGGGGAAAATATATAAAAACCAGTAAATGTTTTTCTTGGTTGGTCTTAGCTCGCCACAAGAAGAGCCGCCATTTCAACGTAGTCCAGCTCATCTCCCAGGGCGCATGCGAACTCACCCTGTTGAGATGCAGGTCGGCTTGTTTGCGATGCCTCCAGAAGGACACAGATTTCGGGGAGTGAAGGGGTGTGACGGGCTCCCACAGATAGAGCACCCTTACACAGCCCCACACTGCTCCCACCCCGCTCAGCACCCACACCATCACCCACGGCAACAGGCACCGCAGCCAGGATGCTGCGAGGACGAGAAGAGATGAAACACGGAAATTTAAGAAATGTATGATAGAGTGAACCCTGATATAAAAAAAGAAAAGCGGGGTCTGCCCTGCTCACCGAAGTCCTGCGTGTGACTCGGGAACCAGACAAGTGTTCTGGATGGACCGTGACCCGTGGACAGGCCGTGGCTCCCTGAGGCTTCGGAGCCCAGGAGAGACGGCAGCGGGTTCAGGGACAGGCAGAAGAAGGTCAGGGCGCAGAGAAGCAGTCGAGAGCGATCCATCACTCCAACAGAGCCGGGAGAATCTGGCTCACTCTTCACCTGCGAGAGAGAGAGAGAGAGAGAGAACAGGTTCACAATAATGAATTTTTCTGGAAATTACAGTCGCAAAAAGTGGCGTTGTGGAGGTCAGACATCCTTTTTCAATGAACGCTGAATTATTGGTTGTTTGCAGCCTTGACGTTGCTAAGCTAGCGAGTGAGTCAGCCCTTAGTGTTTTCGTTATCCCAGTTTAACCTGCAGTTAAGTTTCCGAAGGCTGGTGTCATGCATTTCGCTGCCACAGAAGAAATAAATTCATGACGACTGAAAAACGAGTTCAAGCGTCGCCTGGCATCTTTACTGCAGATAAGAATGAAGGAGAAAAACCTGTCAAACAGCCAAGCTCCGAGAGCCTGACGGGAGAGTTCCTGATGTGACTGATAGACAAGCTTCACAAATGTGGTTTTTATGCATTTATGTATAAGAGAGAAAAAGGCCTCAGTGATGAGGACTCTCTTCACCTTGTGTGAATATTATATATATATATATTCACAACAGGACGAGTGTAAAAACGTTTCACATCCTCTAAAAGTCTCATGATTGATTAAGAAAATGCAGATCTGGTTTGTGAGAAAACTGCAGCCTGTACCTGTTTTTATAAATGTAGATGTTAAAATTAGCAATTAACAATCTCAACACCTGGATACAAACAGTATGTCTGCACCTCCTTCCTTCACAATAAAAGTCTTCTAGCTGTTGTTACTTCATGCTCCAAAAAAAGCCATAAACACACACACACACACACACACACACACACACACACACACACACTGAGCCAATCGGTCTGTTACCTGATCGTGATCCAGTAAGGGGCTGCCCGGCTCCGAGTCGACACAGTAAGGGGAGAATTGGTGAGGCGAACCGGAACCAGAGTCCGAGGCTGGAGGTGACATCATCACTATTTCCTGTTTGAGCTCCACATCTTCGGACAGCGTCACCGGCTCTGAGACAGACAGAGAGAGAGACCCCTCGTTAAAATCTCACCCCCCTGCTGCTGCCGACGACGACGTTATTCTTTCTTTTCTTTAATGTGAAACACTCACTGTTCTTCTGGTTTGCCATTTTAAGGGCCAGGTTCTCCTGTCGCAGCTTGTGGTTGACCTGTTGCAGGTATTTAATGTAGTCAATGGCCTTCCTCAGCACGCCTGATTTATGCATCTGGGAAGAAAGAGATGAAGGAGAACATGTGAGGATCCAGGATTTTTTTCTCTTAATGTTTAATATGCCAGTGTTTAAATCACTAACCTTTGCGTCGTTGCCCATCACCAGGTCTCTGAGCTCCACGATTTTGTCGTTGATGGAGGACCGATACCTCTTCTCAATGATGTTGTGGGTCGTCCTCCTCTCGCCCTCCTTCACGACTCCTCCCGGGCCCACTCCTCCTGCCGTCATCTGGCCCTGGTCGACGTTCGATCTGGCTCCGTTTGCGCAGTGGGAGGAGCCTGGCTGTAGCTGCTTGATCGGCAGCTTGTCTCCTCCTCCCATCACTACGGGGACGGTGGTCAGGATGTTGCTGCTCATCAGCGTCTGGGGGCAGAAATCAGTGGCAGGAAATTAGTTTCAGTGTTTTTAGGGGCCAGAGTTGTGATGGTAGTAGTGCTGGCTTCATACCGGGACTTGCAGGGCTGTGTTCTGGATGGGCGTGGTCAAAGTGGTGATCCCTGTGGGGCTCTGCATGGTGGACAGCACCTGGGTGCCGTCTGGTTTAAGTGTTGTGAGAACCAGAGAATCTGTCTTCAGAATCTGAGGCTGCTGGACCAGAACCTGGAGGAAAGATGTTTGCTCATAAGCATTTTAAAGAATTAAAAACTCAGATATTTAGATCTGCTGTGGCTCGACTCATGTCTGCGTCTACACCAACCTACACCAACAAAACTGTTCTCTATAAAAATATGATATTTCTAGACAGATATCAACTTATCATCGTATCTATCAGCAACGTTAAAAACTGTGATGACTCGTCCAAACCAGCAACCAGCAGCAGCACAGCAGCGATGTGACTCACCGGTACTTGCTGCACCTGCTGTTGCACAGTGTGGACTGTGGTCGGGGCTGTGGAGAGAGTCTGGATGGTTTGACCTGTTGGAGTCAGAACACGCTGATGCTGAAAAGTCACCGGCTGGAGCTGCTGTGATGTCATGATGCTCTGCATCTGCGGTTGGAGGACTGGGGAAGAGGAGACAAGATGATGGATAAATCAAAATACACCGTGGTCCTGATATAGATCCAAAGAACAAACCATATTACTGCAACATGTAATAATAATAATAATAATGATGATAATAAAAAAGACGTTGCATGATGATAGTCATAGTCAAAACAACAAAAAACAACACCCTGCTCTTCTTCTCTTTAGTCACCTTGGAAACCAGAAGTGGGGCTCTGATGGCAGATGACCGGGTTCTGGATGAAACGTGACTGCCCGCCGTTGGAGGCAATCATCACAGTTTGGGCCGCCTGGGTCTGGATGGGAAGGGGCGTCTGGCTGTGGGTCTGAACTATGGTGTGGACCGGGAAGCTCTGGGTCTGCATGGGGATCCCCTGGGTGTGCATCTGCAGTTAAGTTAAAAAAAAAACAAAAAAACACTCAGCCCCGAGAATATTAAAGTTTGTTGTACAGGAGACAGTTTATCTGCCGTTTTTTTGATGTACTGTTTTAGGAAAAAGGTTTTTCACTCAGGACAATAAACTTCATCTTTCAAGCTGACTACAGTTTTGCTGAGACGTGCACTGGTGTTTGTGGGGATGCTGAGCTGGATATTATATTTTACAGTCTGTCAGTGTTCTGAAAACTTTTTCTCATGTCAGCAGAAGCTTTTTTAGTGCGGATGGCACAACAACAGAAAAATGGATCCACACCATCTCCAATAAAGACAAGGAAGTTACAGCTGGAGAGGCGGGCACCTTAAAGCGCTAATCCATCACCGCTGCGGTCACACGCCCCTCCCAGGCCCACGCAGTGATTTAAACCTCTAACAGCTCGACCCTGAACACAACTTTCACTACGCTCATCGTGGGTAAAACTGAAACTGTATCCTGTTCGACCTACTGGTAGGATGAGTGAAATGTGGGTTACTGCCCATGTCAAGCACAGGTCTCGTGTCAAAGCGGTGTCAGATAGCTGATACCTGGATGGTAGGCTGAGCCGTCTGCTGGGGCTGAGGCTGGATGGCTTGGACCTGAGGCCGTGGCTGAAGGAGCGGAGGGCTGCGGGTCACCTGCTGCGGTGCTGAGGCGGTGGCGGGGGAGGGGGTCTGGGCGGGAGTGAGGGGAGGGGTGAGGGGTAAAGACTGGGGAGACAGTGTCTGGGAGGCGGCGAGGTTAACGCTGGAGCTCTGGTAGGCAACAGCGGTTGGTGCCTGGGGAGTTTGGGGGGTTTGAGGGGTTTGAATGGCGGGACGCGGGGTAACGCTGGCAACGCCACTCTGTAGGGAGCCTGCGGGGGTCATCTGGTCCTCAAACAAGTCCGGGAAGTCCCCCACCTGGTTACTGACAAACTGCAGCATCTCTGAGGAGATAGAAAAACAGAATGGACATCACAGTAAGCTCGGCTCTGATCACGAAATCAAATGAAATCCACTGAATCATGAAAACATGTGATGAGGAACTGACGTGTTCAAATGGTGATAAACAAAGAAAGCTGATTTAACTAAAGACATTTTGGATTTACTGTATCACTCTGCAGTAGCTCCGTGTCACTAAGAGCAGAAACTGCATCATATTGTGAAATCTGTAGAACAACATTTGCAACAGAAATTAACTCCCATGACCGATGATGATGACGATGACAATTACTTGAAAGCGCTCCAGCCAAGGTCTTGCCTAACACCCAACATTAAGCTAACAGGTCATAATCTATGTGTTGCTTTCAAGTGCCTCAAATAACCTTGAGAGAGATCTCATCAACTGAAACTAAATATAAGGTGGTAAAGTTGCCCCACTGTAGATGTGAAAGCTGTTTGCCACTAACAGATAAGACTGGAAGAAGCACAGAGTATTTCATGGCCTGACCTTGACGTGGCACATGTGTGAGGATAGAAACAGCTACTGTTCTGGTCATAAACCAGTGAGCCCATCGCACACGAAGCCAACGGCCTTCAGACAGACAACCTTGAGAAAGTAAACTAATCTTGCCGATGGCCCTTAAAGACAATGAGAGCTGGGTAAAAGAGCACTCAGATAAAGAATGGCATTGTAATGATGACGAACGTGCACGGCCCCTGTTATTAAACACGACTGTGCAGAACGTTAAATGCCACCGACCGGCATTCAGTAATTTGTTGCTAACATGCAGCAGTTAGGAAACAATAAAAAAAACTGGTGTTACTTATTAAAGACTCATTAGAAGAAGTGAAGCTGCATATGTTGGGCGGCACAACAAGTACACACTCACTTGTTTTATCAGGGTCACCCAGCTGAAGCAGTCTAATACAACAGCCCTGTAACACATCCTCTCTTCATTAAGATTATAATTTTGTTTTGTTGGAACCGTTTGATCGAGGTGTTTTATAGAGGTGTTGCTTTGTTGTCATTTTGGAAGCTGTGAAGTTTGTGCTGCTGTGGAGTAAGAAATAAAATTCATAATATCATGAAATTTACAGTGTAAATATCACAAAATAATATTACATATATTTTCCAGCTTGGACCGGGACTTTGAACCGTAGGACTTTTGACTTACTGCCTTACAGGCTCCGTGTTGTCAAAGCCGCCCAGATTAATCTATATCACTGAGAGACGTTCAGCCGTCAGGGTCAGCGAAGTGTCAACAAGCAGACGCTGCAGCCTTGAACTCTGTCTCACTATACGGCGGAGCGAGGCCAGAAAATCAAATCCACAGGCCGCATGTATTGACTTTTTCAGTGACATGAAATCACTACGCACATCCCGACTCATGAGACCAGTGATAATATTCTGATTTACTCTAATGCAATTTTATATTGACTCCTCTACACAATATCAACCGTAGTACCGTGGACCATGAATGAAAAAATTATTTTATCTCTCATCTTTAATCTTTTTTATCTCTTATCTTTGTCTGATATAGACTATCAATCTGAAATAATGTCAAATGAAATGCAATGAAATACACACTTCTTAGTTTATTGGCTTGGCTCCTTTAATTTAGCTTTGTTTCTGGTGTAGTGCAAAGCTGCAGGATGCATTTTATTTTGTTTTTTTTTTATAGCCGTTATGATGACAGATTTTACAATAAACACAACACTAAAAGAGGGCTAGGATGCTAGACTAGGTGTATGAAGCTGAGAAGTCAAGACAGCAGTCACATAAAACTGAGCACCATTACAACACCAAGGGTTTTCATGTATGTCAGCAAGATGAAGGCTTATTACAGCCTCATTATATTGCAATATAGTGTCTAAAGCGATAAAAGTATTATCTATACCACCTCATATATTTCTGTTTCTGGTGTCTACAATGTTAATATGAGGGTCACATAATTGCTAACTGGGGACAAGTTCTGTAAGTTATGACTGTGTATGTTTGATCTGTTCATTGCAGTGCATTAACAGTGGTGTTACTTCCTCAAACCTGGACATAACTGTGACTTATGATGGTCAAACTCAGAACAATAAACCGTGCACGCAGAGAATAGCAGGAAACAATTTTAGGAGCTCAAACCATTGTTTCTGTTCAGGAGCTTTTACCAGCCTGTCCCTCACATGCCACGTATACGTGCACACATTATGTAGGCAGACACACAAAACCATGCATTTGTACACCTCCATGGGGGGTGGACTGCTAATGGCAGACAGGACAAAGCAGCTCTGAGCCCCCAGTGCTTCAGACAAGCTGACACAAAGGGTAAATCCATCAAAGGGGGACAGTTTCCTAGGCTGCTCAGAGCAAAGAAAATAGGTTATATAACCAGTGCCACAGTTGCTAAGGGAATAATTGGGAGAGGGAGAATGCTGGAGATGAATATAGGGTCAACTGCTTGAGCCCTTACAGGGGCCTCTAAGACCTGACCGTCTCGTGAAATGCACATGGCTCGTCTGAAGAACAAAGGTTAAATATCTTTCGAGCTGTACGGTTAACCAGCTGCTGCACAAAGAGACAAATAAAAGCCATCACCAGTCAGCTGAGATCCCATTTAAGTTCTCAAAAGAAAACCACAAGGTCTCCTCTGAATTATTAAGGAGATAGTGCCCATGATTTCTGTAACTGAAGTTCATTTTTCTGCAGTTGGCTGCTCTGTCTAATGGGGGAAATAGTAATTATCAATTAGCTGTGGGGCAAACGGAGACTAGGTCAAAACAAAATGTGAGCGTGGGCTGACTTTGCTGCAGCTTTCCTGCGAATTCATCAGCTGTCATTTCTCTCTCTCTCACACAATCTGTACATTCCTGTCTTTTGACACAATGATTAAGTGGGATTACATAACTGTGGCTGGGGGGGTGCTGTCTGCTCATTCTGTGTAAAAGCCCCCTTTGAAGGGAGAATTAACACCAGACACCGAAGGCAGGTAGAGTTTCAGGAATGTTTCATAAGCTTGTGTGCAGTCTCATCAATGCTGACCATTATTGTTTGTTACATACTGTGGCCTTGTTATTGTGCTGCTGCGTATTGGTGAGTTAAATCCATTATCCGTTACAGCAGTTTGCCCTGAAAATCAGTTTCATCCGACACTGTCTGAAACCACACACACACACACACACACATATATATGCAGTCCATCAGTCCGGTCTGGTGACTTAGCATTCAGTAAAATTCCACCCTAATGGAAATCTGGTGACTCTGCGCTGGCGAGCGTTACACCAAAAGCCCGGTCCTTTCACTGTGTGCCAAAGACTGAAACTTGTTTTGATTAGAGGGAGATTTGATCGGGGATGCTCTGTGCCAGCTTGCAGAGTGCAGAGCTGGATCTTTACAGAGACGTTGTCCAACACACTTCAATGAGCTCAGAAAGGACGCTGAAGAACATGGGAACGTGTTTCTTCATTTAAAAAAAAACTCTACAAAAAAACTTAAATCTTGACATGAAACTAAAATTAAATAAATAAACTAACTACACGGTTGTTTTGAAGGGGGTTTCTTTTCATGGAACTTGGCTTATGGTAATAAAACATTCAAACTTGGTGAGCAAGTTTCACTCTTACAGCTTCTCTGATGTTTGACACCTCTCACTGATGCTCAGCCTCATGGAAAATATCACTCCACTCACTTGACTGTTTGTTTTTTTCTTTTTGATACACAGCACTGAAATAATCATGGAGCATAATAAAACTTTAAGCCTAAGATGTTATACCCAGTGTACAAATTATGGAGGACTCCATGAGTCAAAATGTGCAACAACAACAACAACAACAAAAAAAAAGGCCAGATGATGTTGTGTGTATTTGAAATGAGTAAAAAAATAAACGTGATGAATGCACAGAAAGTAAGTAAATAAGACTGTCGTTCTAAATGGTGTTAAAACAACAGGAAGTGTAACTTTAAATGTACTTTAAATAAGCTACTAAAGTTTGTGTTGAAAGCTTTCGCATGTTTCAAACACAGACCTCGGCAGGATGAGCATCTCGCGGAGCTGTCAGACCGAGCGGAAACGGGCCGACGCTAACTTATTTAAGGAAACGCCGACACTTGACACCGTCAGCGGGGGACACAACTACTCACCGTCGATGTCTCCCAAGGTGAATTCGTCCCCTAATTCCGCTAAAGTCGGGTCCATGGTCTCCATGTACTCCCCGGTGTCCATCCTGTCCGTCCGCAGCTCGCCCTCTCCGGCTGTAACCGGAGGGTCGCAGGAGGAAATTAACAACGTCCGCGGCCTCTTTCTGTGGCGTCCGGCGGCGCCAACAACACACCTGTCTGACCGTGAAGATTTACGTTATTCCCCCCGGAACAACCGCGAAACGACACCAGCGCCTCAAGAGAGGCAGACTTTCACGTCCGATAAACTCATTCACAACGATTTATGCTTAAGACGACGCCATCTTGTTTTACGTTCATTACGTCATTCACAAACAGACTCTGTGGCCCAAAGCGGGCACCGATTGGCCCAAACCTAGCTGTTGTTGTCATGAGACCAGTCATCATCGTCCAATGACAAGGCCGTATTTGCCGTGGTCTGATAGTACGTCAACCATCAGAAGCTTCTGTGTCATTTGAATAAACCGCGCCCCCTAGCTTCATTAAAAGAAGTGGACCTCACCAGGCAAATTAGGCACCTTATAAATACTAATGACAGTAAACAAAGAAGTAAACAAAAGTAAGAATAAATAAATAATAATAATTAAATGTTTAAAGACGTGTCTATTCAAATGTTATGCATTTTCCTGCTATTATTCAATGTGCTTGACATTGTTATGAATGTTAACCTACTATTATATAACCCTAATTTTCACCGCTTTCATGCTTATAAAAAGTATATTTAAAAGTTATCAAGTCTCTTATGTGAACATGGCATAGTAACAACATGCACCATAAAAAGTCATGTTTTTAATAAAGTAAATACTGTGAATATATACATACTTTTTTTTTCTTTTAAATAAATACAGATAGAAATAAAAGAAATGTAAATACAGTTGAATTATTAATGTGTACAGTGTACTTAATCCAGTTATCAGATCTGCAATATATTGGATTTAAAAGTCTGACAAACTACATTAAAGCCAAAACACCTAAATGTACAAAAGCTATGATTAGACAGTTGAGGCAGTTGGTGCACTGAAAGAAAGAAGAACAACAACAACACAGGACAAGAAAGGAGGTCAAAATGCTCAGTCATGGAAGAATACTGTCTTTATTGTTCATTTCACTGCAACAAAAGTGAACACACTAGTGAAATACATTTGAAACCTGTTGATCAAACAGTGTTAATACATAAATGCAAAACTCTTCTGGTTTACATATTACAAGATGTGAAACATTGCAATAAAGCAATCCGCTGTCACCCTTAAGGATTTAAAATACTTTTTACCTCTTCAGTCCTTTTGTTCATTTTCAACACCCATTACTGTTTAAAGTAAGATGAATTACATTCATACATTAATCTCACCCTACAAACACTGTAATAAAGTGCTTTATAGAGTTTCTTATTTTGTCTCTTTTCTTTTCTTTATCTTATAAAACTGTGTTTGGAGATTTTAGGTCTAGTTCAAAACCAACCAGCTGGAAGATGAGTCACAACCGTTTTATCGATTTAGATACAAATGTGCTTGGAAAAAAGAAATAAAGCAAAGGTATCACAAGACTGTGTACCTTATATCCTTTATTAGTCATCCCACGCAGCACCGCAAATGTCACTGAACTCAGTCACCAGCCTCCAACAGCGCAAGAAGAATTTCTGCTTTCTTTTATCTATAAGAATGTGTGATTTCTTGATCCTATATTTCATATTATTTTATATTACATTGCTCCAGCTACTGTTTCTTCCCGTTTGAAGTGGTTTACATTCACATGGTAATAGCAATATCTCTCACTGAGGGAAGCTACTGTGGAGTGAAGGATTTCATCAGGGAGGCAGGAGAAGGTGTGAATATGATCTCATTCACTGGATTACAACTCCCTTCCCAGCCTGTGTTCATTTGTTCCAGTAGATCTCATAAGACTTCTTCTCTGAGTAACTTGTTTCTGTTGTTGCTGTGCCACATCTGACTTTTTCCTTTACCACCTTCACTACCAGACCACCAGCCAGGGCAATGCCCGCGGCCGCCTTTCCTATCTCAGCCACTGCGGACAGAATGCGCGTTGTTGCCGCCACAGTGCCCCAAGGATCTGACACCACCCTGCTGGTCACTGCTGCCACGCTCGGCCCTGTCAGCCCACATACGGCACCAGCAGACCCAGCTGCCACTGGCACATTTGCAGCCACCTCCTGAGCTAAGGCTGCCCCTGCTGCAGCACACTGAGGGATCCCACTACTTGCAGCGACAGTGGCCACCGTATGCTGCCCTGCTGCTGAAGCTAAACCACCTTGAGCGACAGAAACATTGGCTACACCTGCTGCTGCTGCTGTTTCAGCTCCACTGAGGGCTGCTGTGCTGAAAGCTGCTCCCTCCAGAGCTGCGCCCAAAGCAGCACCAGCTCCCAAGGCCCCCCCCACTCCTGTTGCCAACCCAACAGCAGACGCCCCTATGACGCTAACCTGCCCAAGGGCATCCAGAGCACCCTCCCTGGGAGTGGCGCTCCCAGCTCCAACAATGGCTCCCACAGAACCACCCATAACACCACCCGTCGCTGCTCCCAGGGCCACTGCAGTTTTCCCTGAAGCTGCTGCCACTATGGCCCCCACGGCTTTCCCAACGCCTGTTCCTCCCGCTACAGACATCCCAGCTAGATGACCTGCAGCAAAACCAACTGAGTTTCCCATAAGAGAAGCCCCAGCTGCAGCTGCGAAAGGGGCAGCCGCCCCGAACACTGCCCCGACCGCCATGCCTGTGGTTCCAGCGGCTACCAAGATCTTAATTCTCTCCAGCACCTTAGCAGAGAGTGCAGCCTCCTTTCTCATGCGAATCAGGGACGAACGGAGAGACTGCCGCCTGCTGACGGCCCTGCTGCTGCCCTTATGCCTGCCTTGTTCAGCTCTGTTCCTAAGGAAGCTGAAAGCATTGGCTCTGCTCTCCTCTGTCCATCTCTCCACCCTAAAATCCTCTTCATTTCCTCTCTCCAGCTCCCTCCTGCCGAGCCCCTCTGATCCTCTATCGCTGCTTCCTTGTCCGTCTGACTCTAGGTCACACTTTCTTCGTTTTGCGAGTATAACCTGTTCCTCCGTGTTGCCATTATTTCCCCCTTGTTCTTCCCCCTCTGCCTCCCCTCGCTCCTTCAACATCCTTTTCTGCTCCTCCCTGATAGCAGCCTCGGCCTCTAAAAACATGGTACTAGTATAAAACCCCCTGTTAGCCTGCTTCACCATCTTGTCCACCTTAATCAAGAGTTCTTCAACTTGAGCTGAGTTGCTGGGGTCTCTGTTGTTGAGAACATGGTACCTGCCCCCACACCTGTCAATCAGAGCCTTAAGCCCAGCAGGTGCAGTCTTCCTCAGGTACTCTTCAATCCCTACACCCTCCAGGTCATCACCTCTGGTAAAAAGAACCAATGTGTGGTGACAGACTGCATCCTCCCCAAATATCTTTGCCATCTCACACACAGCCTGGTTCTCATTGTCTGTATATCGTCCTATTGGCACCACCAGGAGGAAAGCATGCGGGCCAGGGGCAGAGAGAGACACACACTTGGCTATCTCTGCATGAATCTGCTCCACACTGAGGTGAGTGTCCCCAAAACCTGGCATGTCAACCACCGTGACTCTCTTCATCCTCCTCTGTGCGACAGCCTGGCCATCCTCCCCGGCAACGTCTTCCTCAGCGAGCACGCTGCTCCCGAGTTCACAAATCTGCGTGACGGAGCTCGCGCTGATCTGTGACAGGAACTGCCTCCGGCCCAAGATGGTGTTTCCAGATGCACTCTTGCCACTTCCGGTCTTTCCGACGAGGACCAGCCTGACTTCCTCGCTCCATCTGGTTTCAGGGTCATCACCTTCCTTCTCACCCTCGATATCAACCGGATCCTTCTTCTCTGCTTCATCCCCTGATGGAAAAACTGCACAACAGAAACTCTCTGTAACTTCTTGAGACTTTAGAGATTAGATTGTCATAGGTTAGCTGCGATTACATACATGTAAACCATGGACTTCATTATTTAAAGACAGCAACTGAGCCTTTTATTGTCTTCATTGCACTCTGGCACTTTCTTCCACAGGACATCCGTGATATTAATTCTCTTCCTGTTTTAAAATCCCACCTCTTCAAACATACCTACTCTCATTTATTTTTATGCAGTTACACTTATTCCAATTTATTTTGTATTTTTTGTCTTGTATTTGATTATTTTGTATTTTATGCCTTAAACTAGCTTTATATCTTTTACTGTGCGGTGTATAGGTGCCTTGAAAGGCGCCTATAGATAAAACGTATTATTATTTATTGTTATTATTCATTGCTAATGAAGACAATAAACGTTTTGTGTCATATTCAACAAGCCTAGTCAAGTCAGTGTTTGTCAGGAAGCTTCTGCACAGAGACAAAACATCACAGCTGAATAGCTGGTTAGCTACAGGCAAGTGAAAAGAAGAAATAGCTAGCGTTGCGCACTGAGTGTTTAGATGCTATTTATACCTCAAGTACGACCCAATGATAATCAACCGTGAAAGATCCCTGGAGATCAAACATCAAATACAGAGATCAAGTTTTAATCCTCAATATAACCCTTCCATTTATTAGCTACAGTTAGCATAACAGTTTATATTATATAGACTCTCGACAGCTGATTTCCTATTAGCAAGCTAGCTTTAGCTAGTTGCTAACTTAAGACGAAAACAGTTAACTGTCAAGACGTGAAGACTTTATCTTACCGGAATCCATGTTGCCAGACGTGTTCTTATAGTTTTTACTGAAGTGTGTCGTCTCTTCTCTGCGTTCAAACTTCCGGTATCATCTTGTGAATGTAGCTGCAGCTACATGTTCATTTCAGCTCAGAGTCTGTTCACACAAAACAAAACATTGGACTTTAGGTACAAAGTGTGTTTTGGTGGCGGCCTGCCCTCTGTCGGCTGCTCTGACTGACTGACTGACACACACACACACACACACACAGACACACAGACACACACACACACACACACACACACACACACACACAGAAAGAGACACGGGTATTGTACATATCAGAGTAACTTTTTATTTCATTAAATCTGATAACAAAATGGCTTGTTCATTCTGCAGCAATGATATTATTTCTCTGAATATACATATAGTTTTATAACAGTCGTAATACTATTTTAAAATTACATCGATTTCAATTCAATTTCAATTTCCAATAAGGATTAAAAGAAAATGACAAAAAAAAAATAAGCAAAATGTTTAATAAAGAAACAGGTGCGGGGCTGCAAGATGAGGAGTCACATACTGCACTGTCTGGTTTACAGATCTTTTCAAAAGGACTTAATAATTCTTATTAACTAGGGATCATTAAAGTGAAACTACTACAGAGACGGGTCTAAAGAGAATGACTAATGGAACCAAAAATAGGTGCCAAATATGTAAAACAAACAAAAAAGAAAATACACTTCCCTCATCAGAGGGCGGTAAAATAAGTGGTAATGTACTAACAAAATATAAGAAGTTTCCTTACAACTTGGAGGAGCAACAAGAACATAAATCTGCCTATTCACGAACATCTCTCTAACAAATCTCAGTTCAAGGAAAAAAAACTTAAGAAATAAAAAATAAAGAGAATGAAATAAAACTCTACTACTCTAAATCAAGCTTAACCTAACCAGAAACAGGCCGGATTTTAATGAGGTGAGGTCAAACTTATATTTGGCAACCACACGTATTTGAAGCATTTGGGCTTTAGACACATTAAATCTAGACCAGACACGATACAGGAGGGTTTTGCAAAGTTCTGAAGCAAATTTATTGAAATTACTTATATTCCAAAGTACAATTATGTAATCCTCAAGTTATCAAAAGTGAGTTTCCCTTATCAACTCCTATTCCAGAGACATATTTAACCTCTTATACAACAACAGATTTTCCAACTGTAATCACTGTAACTGAGCTCAGTGATTCAGGCTCTTGTCAGCTAACCTCCACTTCCTTTTCACTTTGTTGTATCACATTGAGGGTTCCTCTCTTCTTTTCAACAGAGCACCTGGCTTTCGTACAACTGATGGCAGCTTTTGATTTCCTTCGCTGTCATCTGAGTCTACAAGTCAAGCCGCCCCTTGTGGACCGTGCGTACGCTCCTTCCTCTTCCTCCTCTGCTCTGCACAAAGCGCTGAGGGTGCGGCGCTATAGCTCGGTGCGAGAGCGGGAGATGCGGGGGCCTTTCCGGATTTCTTTCCTCTTCTCCTCCTTCCTCCTCCTCTTCTCCTCCTCCCTCAGGATCTTTTGGAAAGCCTCTGCAGTGTGAAGGACCTACAAAAAGGCAGAGAGGTACAGATGTTCTATTAAAGCGATGTGAGTGATAATGTTTTCTTAAATAAGGGATTGTTTCTGAAGAGAGCGCTAAGTTTTAGTTACAGAGACTCAGTGAGACTTAATAGCAGCAGTTAATGGCTGATGGGGGAGTCGTTAAGAGTGGTCACTACTGTTACTGCACGTGTGTGATGATAATACAGAACAAGGCAGAGTGGGCAACAACAACAACAACAACAACAACAACAACAAGCATCTTACTCACATCATCCCTCTCGGTGCGGTACGGGTTCATGAAGTCTGGGGATTTCTCTGTTATTCCCAGCTCCTGTGACATCTGAGGGAGGAGTGGTACAGACGGGTAACAGAGGAAAAGAAGAAGAGATAAGGAATAAAAATGAGACATCGTTTCGTCACTTATTCTGCAGCTAAAAAGCAATACGCTGCAATTTGGCCAAAAAAAACAAAACAATTCTCCATTCTGCGCAATGTGAAATGGAGAGGGGAGGAACAGAAGGTAAGAGTGGGGCTACTGACGCTAAAGTGAGCGCTGGGTGAACACTTTGAGGGTGCTTCGGGTCTCAGAATTAATCCACTGTATAATCCTCTTGGCGCATTGCTAAGGTCACAGATTAATCCTGCAAGAGTTTAGTTCATTAACCTGCACATTAAACAGGGAGCACTGTTTTATCTGCTTTGCTCTTTTAAGGTTCTAAGGTGACAAAACATCTCACATGCATCCGATGTCAAATGACACGTTCCGCAGCGATGAAAGAGAAGTTATCTGCTGCCACTGAGGACGGTGACAGAAGATCAAGCATCTCCTCTAAAACCTGAACTATGTTTGTTCTTTCATTTCCATGCACCTGTCACATTCACCTGTCACATTTACCTCACCCTGTGCTATGCATGTGTATTACACTGCATTGTTTTACTGCAGTGTTTTCCACACTCAGTGCCCCCCCCCCCCCCCGCAGAGAAAAGTATTCATTTGCACTTATATTGAATTCCGCACTTTTGAATTCTAGTCCTCACAACGGAGCTGGAACTATTTAATCCAGCAATGTTTCGGTTCGACTCATTTCCCTCAGCAAAGATCTGATGCATCATCATGTCCAACATTTCGCTCCAGTTTCAAATTTACGGAAAATTGCAAAAAGAAACTAAAGTGAATCAGTCATTAATATTAAAAAAAAAAAAACCCAAGCAAATCTCACATACAGTCACAAGTTGAAAGGATTACTCATTTATTTTCATACTTTCAAGGCCTTTGCTTTTAGTCTGAAACCGCAACAGCTCTTTAATGTGGTCTGAGTCTGTGTTTTCTGCAGCTTTATCTTGGCAAAAAAAAACAAAAAACCCTTGTTCTGTCTGTTCAGCTCTGCAGAGTTGGAGATCTCACAAAATATTTTTGTGAATTCAGAATCCAGTCAGAAGCATGAGCTTTTACAGTCGGCATCTTTTTTAAAAAGCTTATACTGCAGAGAGAAGGCGTGAGTGGACTGTGACAACGCTGTTGACGAAAAGGTGGCGTTTTGTTACGGTTAGGACGGGTGTGGGTCAGTGTCTGGTCTTACAAGTGTGAGGACATGTTGGTGGGCTCCTCCGGTAAAAACCCCCGTCAGGTTACAGAAGTTCAGCCCCCAGCGCAGCAGACCGCCCCAGTCGGCGTTCCGGTCGTAGTAGTGGTGGACAATGCGGGGGAATCGCAACGCCACGTCGCCGAAAAACGCCGTATTCTCCACCACGTGGGAATAAGCTGCAGAGGTTTATAAAGAGAAGGTTCATTAGAAGAGATGAGACAGAGGAGGACAATATTTATTACGAGTGCAGCTCAAGCGGTGGTTGATTTTGCTCGGGAGGTGGAGGCTGGTGTCGTAGTGTTGCTGAATAAGCCTT
Source organism: Seriola lalandi dorsalis (assembly GCF_002814215.2). Lineage (NCBI taxonomy): Eukaryota > Metazoa > Chordata > Actinopteri > Carangiformes > Carangidae > Seriola > Seriola lalandi. The sequence goes on from NW_019525478.1 coordinate 731,574, forward strand.
AAAAAGGAAGGGAAGCTAATGTGCACGACATTCAGACAGATGTTGAGAGAGAGAGAGAGAGAGAGAGAGAGAGAGAGAGAGAGAGAGAGAGAGAGAGCGTTGATATTATTGGCAGCCGATGGCGTCAAAAAGGAGGAAGAGAGAGACTGACAGAGGTGGTGCAGCTTTTAGAGGCAAGACACAAGACAAAGCAGTCAGAGGTGGAGGAGAGAGAGCCGGAGTGTGAGAGACGCTGCTAAATAAAGTGACTTATATAAAGTAGAGCAGGAGCCAGAGACACACAGAGAGAGAGAGAGAGAGACACTGAAATAAAATGAAATGATGAAACAGCTGAGAATGAATCAGACCTTCTTTGATCTTATCGTCCATGGGGAAGGGGTCGTCAGGCTGCATGTTGGCAGCAACCAGGATTTGTCTGGAGTCCTCCAACACCTTAAGAATGAGAGAGAGAGAGAGAGAGAGAGAGAGAGAGAGAGGTTTCTTTACAATATGCGCTGTGAATTAAAGTTGCAGTGGTGATGAAGGTGAAGAAGAAGAAGAGTGTACAGCCCCGCCGGCGGCTCTGTGAGGCTGTACACGCCTTCCATCAGGGCGAGCAACAGGAGCGGCCTGGGCCGTCAGTGGGTCGTTAGGAGTTCTTACATCACAACATTAAACCTGTCTTGACTGTAAATTGTGTCAAAAACAGAATCACTGCGTCCACGGACACAAAATGCGTCTTCTGAGAGGAGAAGTGTTAATGCAATTTATCTCACAATTCCGCGAAAATTACAGGCAATCTTCGCAAACACGGACGTGGACTGAGATCAGAGTCGGTGTCTGTGACGGCGGTGGAAAAGGGAAGGAGATGTGAGCAGGAGCCCCTCGCAAACACACAAATAAGAGTGGCGGAGAAATGCCGACCATGCTTTTTCAGCCACTGAAGGTTGACTAAAAGCTGGTCGTCCTTGAGAGGCGCGCGGATGCATAGATAACTGTCCTCTGGGAAACGCAGGCGCAACGTAAAGCAGAGCCCAACCCCACCTCCCCCTTCCTCCCCCCCCGGGGGCCTCGCGCAGAGTGAATGGCGCTGTGAGCGGCTGAGTCTGATTTAACATTCAAATGAATGCGAGGAAACATGCTGATGAATGTAATCATTGGATTTGAAGCCTTTGATTCTGTGTTGAGCCGGGAACCTTCTTATCCCTCGATCTGCTGAGAGCACGAGACGGTTGCGCTCTTAGAAATAACTTTTTTATTTTATTTATTTATTTATTTTTTAATACTTGTGCTTGATTTTGCTGCTGCCCACGGACTCTGCGAGGATATAATGTCAGAAAGCACACACACACACACACACACAAACACACACACACACACACACACACCTTACCTTGAAGAGTCCTTTGAGCATGATGTCTATGATCTTGTACTGCTGGTTGATGTCGTTCAGCTCCACCAGGTTCTTGAGCGCGTTCAGCTGATCTTTCCTCTTGGTCTCAAACAGCCGCTTGTCTGACAAGAGGAGGTCAGGAGGAAACACACACTCTCTCTCTCTCTCTCTCTCTCTCTGCACAGGGGCATAAGTCACATTAATGCTCACTCCATCACCCATCTGTCACACTGAGATGCACAGAAATGTATTCACGAGCATGCATTAGTTTCACATTCAGTGACTTGCACGCATGCACGCACGCACGCACACACGCACACACGTTTGGCAGCAGCACAGAAGGATACAGATCTCCAGGTTGGAGTCATGCCTCGGTCTGTGCGCGTCGGGGTCCGCCGAGCTGAGGGCGGCAGCGGCGAGTGCCACGACCACGGCGCACACGCTCTGCAGCATGGTCAGCAGGGGGCGGCAGAGAGGCGCTGGTCTGAACATGAAGAGACATGAAGAGACATGAAGAGACATGACAAGCCGTGAGATGCACATCACATTGTGAAAAACGTCAAAAATATTGGCAGAGTTGTGTGATCTCAAATCATCGCACGCTACAGGCGAGGGACCGCTGAACACCTTTTTTTTTCTTTTGATACAGATTTCATTTTCATCTGAAAAACTAGGCTCTCAATGAAATAGTTTTCTTTATTTTTTTTATTCATGAGGCCATTTTTCTTCCCCTCTCTCTCTCTCTCTTGTGATACTTGTGGAACATGTGAAATAAGGGATTTGCTTCTGTTCCTTTTAAAAAAATAAAAGGATGTCATCTGATGTCTGCCACTTGCAAACTCCCCAGAGGAACATTTACAATCCCTGCACCAGAGTCGCTCTTTGCTCTCTCTCCTCCTCTCCTCTGCCCCCCCCCCCCGTCTCTCCATCCAAAAAGGAGTGGCCTTCATTCGCTTGCTACTTCCTTCTCCTCCCGAGGGCTTTTTTCTTCTTCTTACTACATATGAAAAGGGAGGGGATGAAAGTGAGAGGATATATACAACAACTAAAAATAGATCCTCATCAAATGAAAATTTGATGAAAGCCAATTTTTTTTAAAGAAAACATTAGCAGAAAAACAGAAGTAACTCCAGGGAGGCACGAGACAATGTTGATGAAAAGCTACAAGACATAATTCATGCATAATTTAGCAAGGGCTCCATCAATGATATAATCAGAGGGATGCAGAGGGGTGAGGGGCTTCAATGGGGGTGGGGGGGGTGAGAAGTTGGAAGGCGAGACCCTGCAGGAAACAACAGCTTTCCTGGTGAATATTTTATCTACCTTTGCTGAGACGCGGCGATAAAACAGACAGGAGCGCGAGGAGCAGCGCGAGGAGCAGCGCGAGGGGATAATGAGCACCGGGGACCGACAGAATTAATCTTTACAAGTGTGTCTGCCGATTCCTGAAACCGAGGGACTAGGAAAGCAGAGCAAACGTCTCGGGGGTGTGAATGTTAATTTGCCCCCTTAAGGATCTCACTCAAATCAGGGGGGGGGGGGGGGGGGGGGCAGACGCTCCTAAACACGCACTGTGATAACAGGGACACCGACCTGCCTCCACTTCCCACTGAGGCAGCTCATCCTGGTGGAAGCATGACAACTGTCCACCGGCTCTAATCTCACAGCAGATCTCCAGTCATTACTCTCAACCCACCCAAAGTTCCTACAGAGAAAATGAGATTTTACTCCCTCTCTGTTGGAGCTGCTTTGAGCTTCAGTTTGAAGTCTCAGTGGTCATTGAAGTCTCTTATTCAAAGATAAAACTGTGAGACTGTAACTTTTTTTCTTCCTTCTTTGAACAGTCAGCAGAAACAAGTGTTCCTGTAGACAGCTGAGTGAAGACAATGTTCGATTAAGGCCAATTTGTGCGTTCTGGGAACATCTTTTGGGAAGCTTCCCAGCTTTCTGAGAAACGCTGCACTAAATATCCTTAAGTGCTGGTCGAAAGCCTCAGTATTTCTTGATAACAGCCAAAAGGAAAAAAAAGGGAGGTGGTGGTTGGGGGGGGGCTGGTCTCTCCCTTGGCGGCTGCTCATCGGGTTATTTGATGCTCCTGTGCGCCTCTGAGCAGGCGGCCATGCAGCTCTGACAGATATTTATGAGCAGAAAGGTTATCGCCTCCGGCACAATTTAATGCAGTCAACACATATATCCAAGCAGTGGATAACGGTTCTGTGCAGAAGGACAAAGTGCTGAGAGTTTAAGAAGTAGCGTAAGAAGGACATTAAAGGAAGAGGAGGGGGGGTGGTTAATCAATCATCTCTAATGTGGCATGAGCAGCAGAGAAATGGGAGTCTAAATGCATCCATTAACTGAAAGCAGGCAACACTAATGAAAGAAAAGTCAAAGTCGTGGGAAAGATTACACGTGGCTAAACACTGTCCACACCAGGAACATGATTCATCTCAAGTGCCGCTTGAACCCCCGAAGCTGCTGCCGCTCAGGAAGTAATAAGATCCATGAGCAGGAAAAACCCACGGACATGACGTCTGTCTGAGAGGATTTGTGCCTGTGGTCAGGACAGCAGCGAGGAGATATCCGGGGTGGGGGCGCACAAGTTTGGCGAGGGGTGTTCGGGGGTCTGAAGCCAGAGTGGTTCTTGCTGTAGTCGTGTAAACCCACATAAATCTCTTGGCTGGAAGGAGATTTTCCTCTCAGCCAACAACAATCTCCTGTGGCAGCGAGGCTGAAGTTTGATTTCCTGTGTTGGGAGATCCAGGTCCCAGCTTTTGTCAGATAAGCTTGTCCCCCCCCCACCCCACCCCACATCTAATCACACTGCGGACCTGTGAAGATAACTCCACTGTGCGCGGTGTGAAAACACGCAGCCCGTTGACTCCACGGTGCAGTGCGATGCAAAAAAAAACGGAATATTTCTCTGTGTACAGGCAACACGATAAAAGACATACACAAACGCAAACGATAATCTGAATAAATCAAGAGTAGGAAACAGTCCAAACTGCCAAGCAAACCAACTCTGTGACATTAACGTCACGGAGAAGAAGAAACTGACCCTCGTGGTGAAAGCAACTCCAGAGAGGATGGAAGAAGAAGAAGAAAGATGCCCGTCAGACGGCTGGATGTGCAGCAGAGGAGGATCCAGATCCCCCTCAGGCTGCCTGCCTGCTGTGGGAGGTTTGAGGTTCAAGGACTGACACATCATCTCCCCCCCCCCCCCCCCCCCGCTCACATCTGCGAGGCTCTCCCTCTATCATCATTCATGCAGAGGCAGAGCCGCGGACATGCGTAATGGTGATGATGATGATGATGGCTGAGTCTGGGTAAAGACTGTCATGTGAACCATCAATTACTGTTTGCTTAATTGAGTACGTGTCCCCTACCTGACCCGCGCGACTGTGTCTGCGGGCAACCAGGAGTTAATTTTTCCTCAATTTTTTAAGCCCGTAATTCTGCGTTTATCCTTAAACTGTGGTGCGAGATCACATCAACTCCGCAGTATATCACAATGATTAATGTAAGGGTTTCTTCGCGGGGGGAGCGCTTTTCGGGGGGTGGGGGAATTAAAGCAAGTATTAGAAGTCACTCCCCAACAAACAGATCCCCGCCTGTCACCGCAGCTGTAAGCCCCCCCCCACCCCCCAGCCGGATCCCTCATCCAGCGGCCAAGCACAGCACATCCGACCGACAGAGCGCCGGACATCACAGCCACAAAACTCCCGGATCACTCACCGTGTTTCTGTGGCGAGAAAACGGCGGCGATTAGCGGTCAGCGTCTGCTCCAAAGTAGTGCAGTTTAATCTTTCTTTCTTTCTTTCTTTCTTTCTTAATCTCCACGGTAAACGTTACAGGTCGGCTCGCCGATGAGGGGGGGGGGGTGACGGGACGGGACGAGTCGATGTGCCCCTCTGGATCCTCAGGTGACAACAACACGGAGGTGGAGGTGTTCATTTACATGCGGCTCTCGCTGCTCCACTCCGCCAGCGCCACGATCGCACCGCCCGGCTCGCCTTGGACGAATGACAGCGAGCGGGCGCTAAACACGGAGGAGGATGTGGTTTCCGCACGGACGGTTTAGAGAGAGACACCGCCAGGGCACGGGGCAGGCCGCGTTTCGTTTCTCTCTCCGTGCTTCCTCTGACATGATGACGCCTACTTCTTTCCTGCCACAATTTTCGAACGAAAAATATTTTCACTAAAACAGTCAGAATGGAAACACGCTCACGCGAGGAGTTATTTATAGATCATTATATTTATAGATTTATAATTAAAGTTCAATTAGGATTTGTTTTACTGTGTCTGCAACAGACCCAAAGGAAAAGAAAAAAAAGCCAAAGGAAAGTGGCTCATGAACTGGATTAATTATTTTATATATATATATATACACACACACACACACACACACACACACACGCGCGCACACCATTATTAATTATTATTAAGTATTATTATTTATTTATTTTTGAATTTCACCCGTGATAAATAAAGTATATATCTGTCTGTCTATCTATCTAAAGAGGGAGCAACTACTTCGTATTCAGTGAACATGAGAAGTCCACCTGACCTCAGACATAAATACTTTACTTCAGTGGAAAGTTAATCATGCCATTCTGCAGACTTTTGCAAAGCACATCAGAAACAGCAGCAAGGCCACCTCCACATCGCAGTCAGTCAAACACACTAAGGGCCTGTGAGGATCCACTCTCACATGAAACTTAGCAGAGCCATAACGTTGTGAAGCCTTCCCTGGTTTTTCTACAAGCACAAGCTTCACTGTGACAGAACGTCCTCCCCGGGCTACGGAGAGGAGAGCTGGGGGTCGGGGTGTGGGCTGGAGATAACCAGTGCAATGACCAAGTCCATTATTTCTCTTTCTTCATTTTCATGAGTGTCATGAAGAGTGTTTTGTGCCACTATAAAGTCGAATGTGTCTCTTTCATTTTTGTTTCGCAACTCCAAGGACCCACGGGGGTTCACAGAAAAACAAGCAGCACAGGCAGTATTTTAATTTTACAGTGGGTTTTTAATCTGATAGAAAAAGCCACTTAACAGAATCCACGAAAATGACTTGGCTGTCCCAATAATAAATGACTACGCTAAGGTTTCACCTTGACCCCGCAAAGCTGTAAAATTCAAAAAGAAGTCAAATTTTTATGAGCACAAAAATCTCCAAATGAGGACGTATGAGTCCGTTAGGTGCTCCAGGAAACAGCAGAGACACCCAGTGTACGTAACGGTATCATATCATGAGCAATTAAGTTGTCCTGTATCAAAGGCACAAATGTTATTAATTAAGCTTAACTCTCAAAGAACAAGTACAAGCTGTAAACTCTTTCACTGTGACACTACAATCTGACAATCAATCATGTGGTGCTTTACGAGAAGAGCAATTACAAATTAACAATTAATGAACAATGAAAAGAACCGTGGAACTAACAGAGTAATAATTTCTAAACCGCATGAATCAGTTAACGGGGAGACATCAGCCGGCTCTCAGCGTAAAGTCGGACAGACAGATGGACACGTCTCCAACGTGCCTGCAGACAAGAGTTAAGGAGCAAGACAGCAAGGTGAGAGAGTAAGGTGTGTGTGTGTGTGTGTGTGTGTGTGTGTGTGTGTGTGTGTGTGCGAACAATCTTAGCAGTTTCACTTGAGTGTACAGTTTACATAGTGTTAATGAACCTAAGTGTGTGTATGTTTTGTACTTCACCGGTTCAGTTGCAGTCGGTACGTGCTTCACTTTGTTCCCGGTGTTTCTGTCAGCGATCAACGTGATGTGACAATATTGTTTTCATATAATAGCAGGCAACAGAGCTAATATCAGACTGAGCCGACATACACAGAGTATACGAGCACGTGTGGGTGGATGAAAGGAAGAATGTTTGTGTGAAAGAGAGAGAGAGTCTATCAGCGTGACAGATGTAGAGAGCCTTTAAGTACTGACTGACTGAAATACAGTAATGACTCTGTTGTACGACACCCTTTAAAGAGATTAACTGAACAGCACAACACAGACATTCAATAAATTGCCAGAGAAAAATCAATAAAGATGCTGACACTGAGGTACAGTATGGTTATCGTTCACGGTGTGCTCAAAGTGTGTGTGAGTGTGTGTGTGTGTGTACGTGTAGGTGTAGGTGTAGGTGTTGCTGCTTTTACGACGCTCCTCAGACTCGCATGTTTGAGGTTTTTGCAGGGTGCGAGCTGCAGTTTTGTATATAGGCGAGAGTGCATGTGCCTGCACATTAAATGCAGTGTGTCAGCGTGTGTTTTACATAGTTCAGGGGTGTTTATGAGTGTGTTTCACTTTCGTGTGAGGGATACAGGATGTTGCTGGGCAGACTGGGGCTGCAGCTCACGGCTGGTGTCTGTGGGCCGAGGGCCTCCATCATATCCCTCACTCTCTGCTCGCGCTGCTCTGTGGGCGGCGGCTGCAGGACGCTGCTCTGGATCTGCACGAACAGAACAAGAGAGAGACTTTTATTTTGTTGAGTAGAAAAAAGAGAGGGGGAGACAGGGCAGGAGAGAGGAGGATGAAAGAAGGAGGAGAAAGAGAGGACAAAACTAAGAATTAGAAAAATAAAAACAAAAGTAAAATGTCTGAAGAGAGAAAAGATGCTTAAGGCCTTTTTTTTTTCTCGAAATCTGAAAACTATAGAAAATACATTTTTTATCTTAAGAGTCACTTAAAAAAACAACATGTGTAGGTGAGCTGAGAAAGTAAATCTTTGTTTGTGGTTACAGCATACAGGAGGGAGCAGAGGGAGACTCACACACACACACCTGAGATTTGCAGAGTGCTAAATAAGTAAGCAAGACAGGAACCTCTTCTACCGCAGAAATGAAAACTATTTATTTCAGCTGTCAGCGGCGTACAGCAGGTGAAATGTGTACGAAGGCTGTGGAGCAGCAAATGGAGCTGTGCTGTAGATGTGACTGTGTACTTTAGGTAATGAGGATCAGTGAGCGTAAGCAGCATAAAGAAAATCTTGTAGAGAATATTCACAATCAAGAGAAAAGTTTACGAAAGGTAAAAGGTCGCAGAGCGTCTCCGGCGGCGACGAGCAGCCTCAGGCTCTGAAAACACGGATCCCTGTTCACGCTCGTTCACGTAGAGTCGCCAAGTGCCGGCACTGAGCTGCCGCCGAGCTGTTCGGCTGCACGAGCCAGAGGTTCAAAGACTCACTAAAGGTTTGATCTTCACATCCATCCCGAAGATCTGAGCTGTGAGTGACGGCCACATGTTCCAGACGGCGTCGAACACAGAACTCAATCTGCTCGACACAAAAATAGCACAAATTAATAATTAAAAAAACATGAAGGCCACGAGCATCTGCCAAGAATCTTTTTGCACCACTTCAAAAACAATAATGTTGTGAGCCGCACCAGCACAATTATCGTTTCAGTACTGTCACCGGTTCATCATTATTTTCCTTTTTGTTTTCAATGGCAGAGCGAGCGACTCAGCTGCGGGGGTGAGAGACTCTTTGGGTCTGGACTGGTGTGGGGGTTTTTAAGTTCGAGTGCACAGGTAGGGATTAAAATTGATGGCGTTACAGTGGTTTCAAACAGAATGTTTAATGTCTACATCTATACTTCAGGGTTGTGAAAATCACTCAGCTGGATTCTCAGGGTGTGTGTGTGTGTGTGTGTGTGTGTGTGTGTGTGCTCACTCACACTTCCCTGATAAGAGCCGTTTTTGATTTGACACCAACATGGCTGCATCGAACCGATAAGATAAAAACCGATTGCAGCTACTGACTGTATGTGGTTGGTAGAAACAGAAAAATTCATCCTCTTACACAACAAGTGAGTGTTGCACTCAAAGTTATAGCTGTTTTTATTTGGCAACAGTTCCCATCCAGTGACTCTCGAGGATGGTATTTTGAGGAACAGCCAGGTGAAGGAAAGGGCAGAATAAAGAAATGGTTCCAACACTGTAATTGAAAAGTGCAAAAGGGGGAAACAGAGGGGAATGAAGTGGAGTTGTTGGGGTGAGAGCTGTTTGGAGAGCAAAAGAAAGAGAGGAGAGAGAGGAAGCAAAGGAACAGGGGGAGAAACAGAAAAAGGCAAGCAAGTGAAAGGTCGGGCTTTATAAACAAGACTGAAAGAGACAGAGAGTGAAGAGTGACAGATTCCCACCAGATTGGGGGGGGGAGTTATTAGAAATCTGCAAGCTTTAGAAATTATGAAAAGAGCCTCTCCCCTAAGACCAGCTCAGATCTGGGAAGCTAACTAATTACGCAGTGCAAGCTGCAGCAGCTTCGCTTACACTTAACACTGGCCACAGGATCACACAGTCAGAGGCAGGAAGACGAGCACACGCTAATGTGTAAAGAGGAGGAAATAGCCATGGGCTCAAGCTGCAAGAGCAAATGATGCATGTGTGCGCACAGCATGTGTGTACGCGCACATACACACTCAGCTGACGGATAAGTCAGGACACGTGGGCAGGAAGCAAGATACGATATGATATCAGATCAACTACTCATGAGCTGATATTTCACTTAAGTCCAAAGTGAGATCAACAAAACGTATGAAAATTGTGAAGTTTAATGTGTTGAGTGAGTGTGTGTGTGTGTGTGTGTGTGTGTGTGTGTGACAGATTGGAGCAGAAGAGATGACAGGGGAGAAAAATCTTACTGTCTTGAGACTGTTAAGAGAAATGTGTCTGTCACATTGAACCCTGCCTCCTCTAAACCGCCTCAGTGTCTCCACAAACACACAATACACATACAATACACACACACACACACACACACCTACACAAGAAAACAGACACATGCGTGCACATTCACACGGTTCATGATTCCCTGGCGCACACTGCACTGGGAGCTGCAGCCATCATTCTGTCACTCCTCTGGTTCTGAGCTACTCTCAGAATACTAAATGCGTCTCTGGTCGTGAACATGATGCCAGATTTGAGCTGAGCAATCTGATGCGGCTGCTATTCCCTCTGTGCTTTATAAAGCCTTTTAGCAAACCCAAACAGGCTTGGTGCATTTGCTGCGAAGTTAACTAGGGTAACAGCAAGGACACACACTCGGCACGCACTTTATTAGGAACACCTGCACACCTGCTTATTCATGCGGCTCAGTGCACTTCGGGGGCCTCCAGGCTCCAGATGTGAATCCAGTAGAAACACCTCTGGGATGAGGTATAGAACGGGAGACTGGCGGTGCGAACGTGCAGCGTGACAAATCTGTGCAGGAACGACGTGATGCAGTCGTGTCGACGTGGAGCACACGGAGTCTCGGAGGGAAAAGTTTCCGACAGCTCGTGGAACCAACGCCAAGATGAACTGACTCCGTTTTCAGAGCAGAGGGAGGAAGTACCCAGTGTCAGCGCGGTGTCCCTGATAAAGCGCCCGGTGAGTGAGTGTCGTTCATCGTCCTCAACTCACATTGAAACTCATTTTTCACAGAGCTTTTTAAGCCGGGGGGGATAATCTCTGTGATTTGGTGAATGATTCTGGCCGTAAGAGGCTTGTGCCATCTAAGTGCTGCGATCACAACTGAGCAGAAATCACAGTTAAGCCCAACCGTTGTGTCACAGTTATTCTTTTCACGTCACCTTTATGGTTTGTACAACAAAACTATTCATTTGCATTTTCTCTAAATCTCGTTTGCACTTTTGCTGAAGGGGGGGTTGTACATTTCTAAATTCAATGATCCTATATTAACAGAGTGACAATATTCCAGTGTTCTGGGTGGTGGTGGTGGTGGGGACATTATTAGATGCTTGTGAAGCTCCACAATAAACCGCACTGCCTCGGGTATCTTTTTTTTGCCATATTATTTTTGTGCTACTCAAATGAACTTAACTGCAGAATACTGGTTTCTGAACACACCACCGAGGAAGAGCAAACCTCCGGGGGCTCTGTGCTCTCTGCAGTGGAAGCAGCAGCTCCAAGTGTCACGACCACATGTTGGTATTCTGCTGATCTCAGGATGTAAATTGGCTGGCCCTGTGCTACGCTTGTGCCCAGCGCAGCAGAGGAATTTCAGTCTTATTTATGATAATAATAATATATATAATAATAATATATGGTCATTTGTTGTTGCCTTCTTCAGTGGATATGTACAGCAAATAATAAGTCATCTTCCAAGCAGGAGAGGCCTTCAGACCAACAACCGTTTAACATCTACGACTGGTGCGGTTCACATCCAACATCAGTGGTGAAAGGCCGAAGAGAGAACAGAGACTTCATTTGTATTTGCAGGAAAAGACTGTGTAGTCGTAGTCATCTAAAAACAAACAGCCAGCGGACAAAAAAAAAAAAAAAAAAAAAGTTTACTGAGAGCTGAGCAGATATCGTTCTGACTTAAAGCCGTACAGTCATCACAATCAATACTTGGAGACACAGAGGTCGGGACTTTATTCTCATAGAATTGGACGGACCTCCAGAATTAACACAGTAAGTTCAAATAGTATTCTGACTTGGCAGCTGTGTCTGCGCTTATGTATTCATTCTTTGAATGCCTCAATGAAAACCAGTCCGCCGGGTCCCTTGTGTGACTTGATCGTTACTCGAGGGCTCAGTCTATTTTTTATCCCGATTATTTCTAAAGGTTCACGCTTGTGTAAAGAGTGGACATGATACATGCGCTGAGGTCACGGCAACATAAAAAAATATCTTAATCTTGGGATCATGGAGGATAAAAATCTTTTCTTAGCTACTTGTATTTTCTAAATCATAACGTTGGTAAATAATCACAGATTCCAGAGTTGAATACACCAGACGCTGCTCTGCCTCACACGTAACTGAGAGACACAAAACAGTCTGCACTGATTGGTCCAGACACAATTACACAGCTTGCCTGTTTCAATAGAGGTGTTATCGAGCTTTTTAAAAGGCAGCAGCGTCTAGTTTCTCCGACCAACACAGATGAAGACTCATTAGAGCCGACATGATCAACGATTGTGGACACCAGCGACTAACAGCCCAGGTAAATGAATTGATGCCAGTAACGAGTGCTAATAGACGGCAGTGAGTCTTTCCTTTAGTAGATTCAGGTGCCTGAGTGGAATCGGGGAGCAGAGTGAGGGAAGCACAAGGCAGCGAGTAAGTGTTTACACAGTCGTTGGCTTCTGACAACAGACCACAAGTAGAAAACAGAAAACACTGTGACCTTTGACCTCACACTTCGTGTTGGTCTTGCATCACTTCAAGGTTAAACCAAAGCTCTCAATCAGCCTTTTACCGGGCGCCACTGTGTGAAGCGAGACGAAGTCCCACACTGAGGCTACTGTTGTAAATTGGCATTTTGCTGCTGCAGTGCAAAATGCTGGTATTTTATTTGCATAAACAAACCTGCTCTTTCCCATTAACATTTCCCCTGCTGTCTCTGTGTTCTGCTGCCTGTGCTGTTTTCTGCAGCAAGTGAATAAAAATTTGGAAGTAATACAGCGGCAAGAAGAAGTACGTGAGGCCTTTGCAATTATCTTCATTTATGTATAAATTTGTCTGATGCACAAACACAATCTATTTTAGCTAAAACTATTTTGTTCTTCTCCACACCGAAAACATTTACAGTTTAGGTTGGAAAAAAAGTATGTGAACTCCTCGGTTAGTGGCATCAACAAAAGCTAACTGGAGTCAGGAGTTAGTGCTTTTTTATAATTAAAATAACCATTTCACTGACTGGCCTCCAGGTTTACTGTTTGCTGTTCACAAGAAACATCTGCTGATGTGAAACAGAGATCTCAGAAGACTGAAGATCAAGACTTGTTGATTTGCATTAAGCTGGAGAGGGTCACAGAGTCGTCTCACAGAGTTTAGTTATTCATCAATGCACAGTCAGATAAACTGTCTGTGAATGGAGATGAGGCCTGTGGCTGCTCCTCCTAGAAGAGGGCGTCCGGCTAAGATGAGTCCAAAAGCTTGTAACGTAACAAAGACAGATAACGGCTTAAAGGAATCATAGGAGCTGGTTCATGTCTCTGTTCATACACACATTATGACAGCAGCTTGACTCTCCACAACACTACTGGATCAATGTTTTGTGGACTGATGAAACCAAGGTTGAATTGTTTGGGGAAGAACATGCAGCTGTATGTTTAGGGTGTAAGAGGGAACTGCACACCAATATGAAAACATCATCCCCAAGGTGAAGCAGGACGGAGAGAGCATCATGATCTGGGGCTGATTTTCTGCCTCTGGGCCTGGACAGCTTCACACCGTCGAGGGGGAAATGAATTCCCAGGTTTATCAGGGTCTCTTACAGGATGATGTGAGGGAGACTGTCCACCTGCTGAAGCTCAGGAGAAGCTGCTGATGCAGCAGGATAATGACCCTGAACATCAAAGTTAAATGACTTCAAAGAAAATCCACCTGTTGGAGCGACAGTCGGTCCAGACCTTAATCCAGCAGAGATGCTGTGGAATGACCTGAAGAGTCGCTCTCACCGGACATGAGAATACGAAAGGTCCAAACTTCCTCCTGAACATTGAGCAGCTCTGATCAGCAGCTACTGATGAGCTGGTTTCAGGTTATTGCTGCCAGAGGAGGTTCGATCGGTTATTAAACCCGAGGGTTCACTTTCTTTTTCCACCAGCACCGTGAGCGTTTAATGTCTGTTCAATAAAGACACGAAAGATTGTCAAAATCTTTGTGATATTAGCTGAAGCACATTGTGTTTGTCTCATATTCTAAAACCAAATGATGCTGAAAACCAGGTCACTCCGAACAGTTCACTCACTTTTCCTTCACTGCATCATCTCTGTGTGAGACTGTGAGAACGA
>NW_019525478.1:748189-775689 GCF_002814215.2 Seriola lalandi dorsalis
GCGACACCCAATTATCTCACAGTTTACATATTTTATCCAGATACTTTTTGAATATACACTCAAATATATAAATATCTCTTTTCGCAACCGCAGTGTGTGTGTGTGTGTGTGTGTGTGTGTGTGTGTGTATACTGATGCTTTTGTTCAACTCTCACCACTGAAGGTTTAACTCGTTAACGCAACAGCTCGTATGTGTAATGCCTCTTAATTAATATATCGATAAAATAATCAAATGGTAAAGTACTGGTTGGTGCGTGGGAAGAGATGTGTTTCTCGTGGCGGCCGTGACCTTTTACACATCAGGATCAACACGTGCCTGTGGTTTCTACGCCTCATTAGCCGGAGCCTCTTTGAGGTTTTGCATTAAGCCAGTGGAACGTACAGGACAGCGGGCTTCCACACAACCTCCCACAGCAGTGCGACTGCAGACCACCTCTTTGTTCCCGCTGATTCAAGACGACCTTGTTCCTCTGAATCGTTTTCACGATGCTTATATTGTTAAGAGGAATTGTCTGTGGCTGTTTCTGTTTTGACTTTTTTTTTTGTGTGTGCTGTTATTGCTGCTTAAACTTACATTTTCTCGTTTCACTACAACAAACCTGACAATCTGGTCGTTGTGTGCTGCGATGTGAGAATGTCAAGGGCTTAAGAATAATTCGAAGCTACATCTGTTTAATGGACAATGAGTCTCAGCCGTCAGCTGCGCCCAAATTTAAAGACGGAGGCGAAATGTATTACCGCACTCACTCCGGCGCCACACACATAACTCCTGCAAGCCTCGTGATTCATTGATTCGCAATATCCGAGTTTCAGTCATATAGAAAAATTGAACCTTTTATCGTGGGAGTCTTCAGACTTTAGTGCATTAACCGATGGCAGTAAAGGCAGTAGCCAACGCACTTGGGTTGTGTGATGGAGCATTTTAGTGCTTCATATTTATGTGGAGCCTCTGTGGATTGTGAAGCTGGAGCACCGGCTTTAATCGTAAAGAATTATCAGGTTGAAACAATAGTAAAAATCAAAAGGGCTGTGTAAGGATCAACATATGTAGTACTTCAGTGCACAGTTGACGTTACTGCATTAGATTCTTTATGATCTCTTTGATAAAGACTCTATCTACTGCTGTATTTTCTGCACTTATATACAGGTGTGCCGGCTGCCACCCAGGAGGAGGAGCGCGTCACCTGTTTAATGTAAAAATGAACTCAGTCTGATTCTTTTCCAATAAGTGACCAAGGTCAATACACCAGCTACCTGTGACAACGTTTTGGAGACACCTGTGATCGCTCTGGATCTGTGTGCCATTTTCATTATGCTAACTGGCTAAATCAATCGCAACCTCGTTTTCGTTTTCTACACAGCACAGTGTGGGTGGAAAGGCGGGTTCAAATGTCACGCCGTGAAGATTTTAAAGATCACCTGGAGCAGAGGCAAAGAAAGAGATCACACAAGTGCTGTGCATCTGTCTGAGGATAGAGCAACACTGCTCAATCTGATGTAATCTTTTTCTTTTTAATTCCTTTGAATAAACATTTCTGCACATATTGTTATTCGTATTGCATTTGTTAGCATCTCAAGTGACTCAATATTTGCTGATTTATGGAATTAAGGATAAAAAAAGTGAATTAGGGAATAGCTGTGCATAACTTATCTTAGTTTTTCATTATCACTGTTCACCATTAAAAACTTTATAATGAGGTACACAACATTTGCTCACAGCTGGAGACTTCCTGTAACACTACATCAGCTTAATTTGTAAACCTTCGCTTGTTGAGGAACAAAACATTTGGTAGTACTCCACCTTTCATTACAACACAGAATTCACTGAAGCTGTTTGCTGTTATTTCTGCCTCCCACAAACAAGAAATAGTGACGTCCCCGGAGCAGACTGAAATTCATCTCTTGACGTAAAATCCATATTACGTTTAAGACAGTTCAACAGCAAAAGCGAGTGAGCTATCTGTACCAATACTTACAATTTGACTGAACTAACCGTTAGTCTCACGGTCAAACCCGTACCGTCTCTCCTGTGTCTCCAGTCCTTTACTTTGCCCTAAATCTCCCTCTCTGTTTCCTTTTTTTTTTTATAGTTACATGTGCTTGTGCAGACCAACACACATACACACACGCACAAAGACATATATATAAATCCCCACCCCCAAGTACTACAACCTGTAACAGAAGTCCACTGAGAGCGGCTGAGAGGCATCGGGCCCCTCTGGAGCCAAGCGGGTACAAAGCTCCATCTTGGACTCCCAGGGGTCTGGGCCCGACCAAACCAGGACCGGTGCTCACACACACCACCGCTGATGTCAAGTCGACGTCGAGTAGAGCCTGCAGCAGCCTCAGGTAGCTGACTGGAAAGAGAAAGCGAGAGAGGGAGAGAGGGAGGGAAAGTCAAAGGGAATTAGAAGAAGATTGAACGCCTAAACACAACGGTGAGGAAGAGGAGAAAGCAAACAAAATATCGGAGGGCAAGGCCACGGGAGAAACAGGAACGGAGCAGAGCAGAAGGGAGTGAGCGGGCGAGTGGGAAGTGGAAGTTTGAAATAGAAAAAGATATTAAAAGCAGGAAGCAGAGGGAACACAAGCGCAGAGGAGACGCAGAATAAACAGATGAAAAGGAACCGAGTGACAGAAAGAGGGGCGGGGCAAGAAGTTAAAGATCTCAGCGCCGAGTGTAGATGGTGTGTGAGGCAGTGAGAGACAAGGTGAAGGGAAGGTTGGCAAGACGGAGAGATCAAAATAGCGATGGAGATTAAGAGACAAGACATGGCCAAAATGCTTAAACACAGTGGGATCCAAACTGAGAGCTGCTAACCATTTGAATTGCACTTACACCATGTACACTGAGATTAGAGCTCTCTGAGGGAGGGAGGACTCAATTAGTGGCAGCAGAAGAGAGGGAGGAGAGCGCAGCGCAGCAACAGAGCGGGGGAGATGGATGGATGGGAAAGGAAATGTAGAATGTGAAGCATAAGATAAAAAAACTAAGAGACAGAAAAACAGCGAGGAGACAGAGTGAGTGAAGAGAGAGAGAGAGAGAGAGAGAGATAGGCAGGCTGAGGGATGGAGCCAATACATCACATTGATCCTGACAGGCCACTTATCCAGCTGACAGACAGAGACACAGGAGCAGCAGGGATGATCTGTCTGCGAGTGGTGCGGCGGGATGTGGGCCACTTAATATAATGAAAGTGTGTGAAACGCATGCACAGGGTTTGGTTACCTCCGCCACAGATAAAACACTGACAAACAGTCACGCTACACACGGAGTACATGTAGACCGTAGACTGTAAATAAACATTGGACGAAGCCTCCGTGATGTTCAGCTCAGAGTGAGCCGCTCCGCCGTCGCCGTCACCTCACCTGACTCCGCCGAAGCTCCTGGCTAATCCAGAAATGAGCGAGCGAGGAGGAGCGAGCGAGTCGAGCCGAGACTTCAGTGGCAGGCGTACGCTCACCCGCCTGTCACTCAAAGCGACCACGCCCCCAATTATGCAGAACTTTAAACCTTAATAAAATTATAACAAGCGAGTTTAATAAACAGTTGCCATGACGGAGGAAATTAGCCGTAGAGACCAAAACCGTCTTATGCACCAGGCTGTAAACATGTTGTTAGACATTTTAACATGGGAGTCTATGGGGATTGATTCACTGCTGGAGCCTCAAGCGGCCACTAGAAGAAGTGCAGTTTTTGATACTTCCATGTTGGCTTCATCTTTCAGCCTCGGAGGTTACCACTTGACGTAAACAAAACGGAGAATCTTATCAGTCGATCCTGAGGCTCATACAATACAAACCCGGCTGTACAAACCCCTGTGATTTGTACAAATACTCTAATGTGTTTGCAATTGCACTGTAAAATGGAGCATCACAGAATCACAGAGAGGATGAACTGAGTGGAGGTAAATAGAAAACACAAATTTGGGAGGAAGAAGAACAAAAAGGGAAATAGAGAAAACATGAGCTGTGGACAAATACATGAGATTGTGGAAAATCACTGAAGTATACTTAGGTTACGCACACTTGCTATAAACATAGCACTTAAATTGCTGATGAATTGTTTTTTGCGTTTGCTGCCTACGAGGGCAGAAATCCTTCAAAAATAATCATCAGCTAAAAATTCAGAGTTTGTTACCCAGCAAGAGATTGTCTGTGTTTCTTTTCTGAAGGAGGAGTCGCTGCACAGCTGCGTCCAGACTCCAAGTGACGCTCTTATGGACCTTAAATAATGGAGACAAAGAGAGAACAAGGGAGAGGAGGAGAGAATAAGAATAACAAGACGAGGGGCAAAAGAAGGATTGTAATATCCCTTCTGTCTGAGCAGAGAGTGGAGAAGAAATTGTTTTATACTTCCTCATTACTGTATTACATATTGAATCCAAATGGTGTTTTGTATTCTACGCCCACATCTGAATCTGCTCTATATGTTCTGTTTCTTGCCCTCGATGGCGCCTCCTTCACTGTGGGAAGTTTTATCCTAAAGTTGTGATAAGGGCGACGCTGAGCTGTAGTGTGTACCTGAGCGGAGTGAAAACGCTGCAAGGTAATGAGGGAGGACATGAGGAGATGGCTGCAGCACAGCAGGGCTGAAGGAGGAGGACAGGCTGATGGAGAGAGGGATGAAGCAGAGGAAGAGGAGGAGGATGAGGAAGAGGAGGAGGAGGAGGAGGCGAGGACAGTCTGCAGCTGGTCCATCAGTCCATCGTTGGAGAGCAGCATGGAGACAGCTGGGGAGGAGAAGGCACCATGTCATCACACTTTGATGAGATCCACGCTCGTGTGTCGGTATGTGTGTGAACAGCAGTTGGTCCGGATGACTACACGGTGACGTGCTGCGGGCACCCACCCACAATTACGCAAACACGCCCACACGTGAGGATCATTCTCACGTTCACATCATTCTCTTAGTGCGGCTACACTTCTGCCACGAAGAACACTTAAACACAACGTAGAAATCACGTTGTTGCCTCGACAAAAATGAACGAAATACAAGTGGAAATCATTTGCATAATATCAGGGTGATATACAGTACATAGGCAGCCGACCAGGTCGACTGTAAGTAAAAGAAAAAACTATGATTTTATATTATTTAAAGTTAGAATATCCGACTGTTTGCCTTGAGACGGAGGAGCTGTATTACTATTCCTGTGCAACACACCGTCAGCTGAAACACTGTCTTGCCCAAGGCTGGAATAACTAGCATTTGTAAACTGAGCAGCAGAGATAAAGAAGCAGATGGTGAAAGCAGGTAGGCTGCAGCAGAGGCAGTCTGCTTCTCAATGGCGCCCCTGCTCTCTGGCCACTAGCCTCACCTTATTAACAAGCAGCTCAGTGACCTCTGCTGAGGAAATTATTTAGCTTATAATTAAAACAGTTCCCATCAATATGCCATGTCGTGTAATTGATATCTCTGGTGTGAGGCAGTGTAACATGTCTTGATTCATCCCGTTGACGGCAGCTCGCTGTGAATCATTTCATTATTTAGTTCCATAGTGGAGCTTTTCCTTCTATATCTTGGCTCATTGATTCAGGAATGATTTTTGTTTTCTCTTGAACAGAGACGTCCAATTAAACCTTCAG
Organism: Seriola lalandi dorsalis; assembly: GCF_002814215.2. Taxonomy (NCBI): domain Eukaryota; kingdom Metazoa; phylum Chordata; class Actinopteri; order Carangiformes; family Carangidae; genus Seriola; species Seriola lalandi. The sequence goes on from NW_019525478.1 coordinate 753,776, forward strand.
CTGAAAAATTCTTATGTTTCTCTCATCTGCAAGAGGAAACATAAACTGTGTCCAGTGTGTGTGTGTGTGTGTGTGTCTGTATGCCTGAGATCTCTGACCTACCTCAGTCTACTGACCGTGTCGCTGTGTGGATGTGTGAGGTGCATGTTTAAGTCTACTTGTGTGGTTTTGTGTTCGCATGTGTAGTATTTAGAATCTAGCGAGGTGACAACACAACCCTGAGAATTCTTGTGCAGATGTGTGAAAAGCTCTCAGACTCAACAGCAGAATTATACCATAAAGATGTACAGCAGGTGTCAGATTGTATGCTTATTATTTCCTTTGTGTCACAATGCTTCGCACTCGTCAAGGTCAGTCTCTCACCTCTGGAAAAACAGGGCAGGCGGAGAGAGAGAGAGAGAGAGGTTGAAACGGAGGGACAGAGAGAGAGAGAGAGAGAGTGCGACAGAAACACACAAGAGGGTGAAGAGGCAGTGTGTGTGAAGGATGCGGTGTCGGGAGAGTAAAGAGAGTAAGACAAATACGTGAGGATAGAGAGACGGGGGGGTGTGTGTGTGTCTAACCTCTGTCAGTGCAGTGTGCAGGGGACAGACTCAGGCAGCAGTGCAGATAGCTGAGGGCAGGCAGAAGGCTCTCCGTGTTCGTAGGCTTCAACCTCCCTGCTATATTACTTACTGACACACACACACACACACACACACACACACACACACACACACGCATTCAAGTTTGGTGCTCTCAAAGGCTTTTGAGAAAGATTTCATCCACAGACATTGACACACGATGTGAGAGACAGATAAAATGAAACAAGATGAGCCTTGCCATTTGCTGCCTGTCACGTCACGTCTACCATCGGTCCGTAAAAACTGAATTAATCTGATCTGCCAGTGCAAATGTCAAACATGTCTAGTAAATGTCTAGTAAATCTCTGAACAGCGTTTTCATTTGCGGATCAGCATCGAGTGTTCTCCTCTGTGGGTTTGTTGACGGTGACATTAAATCAAAGACTAGCGAGGCCTCAGCTTACGAAGGAACGCAGGCGAGCGCAGACGGGAGGTGAGAATAAGCTAACAGCAGAATAAAACATGTGTTGAATGGAGAGTGTCTTAGTGCAGTCACTAGATGGTTGTGTGTCTGTAACGCAGCAGGTAAGATCCTGTGTGAGAGAGGAAAATGTACGCATCGCTGCAAAAATGTGTTGTGTGTCTGTAGCGTCTGTGTGAGAGACGAGGTTTTCTGTAATCTAGCAAGCGCTTTACTGACTGATGCAGGAGATGTGACCGAGAATGCAGAGCAATGTAAACTAGAATCGCCTCCTCGCCGTTGTATCCCTCCGTCACACAGACTAGTTCCAGGTTACATCCCTGTTTATCAAGAGTCATAGAAAATATGAAACATCTGTGTGATATTTTCTGTGTGGAGTCTTGAGTAATGGCTACAAAGTGTTTTCACAGGTCACCATGACCTTGACCTTTGACCTTGAGGCACCAAAGGCTAATCAGTTCATCCCTGAGTCCAAGTGAATGTTTGTGCCAAATTTGAAGACATTCCCTGAAGGCGTTACGGAGATACTGCATACTGCAAAACCATGTTTTGTGAGGTCAGCGTGACCTTGACCTTTGACCTTTGATCCCCAAAATCTAAACAGTTCATCATTGGGTCCCAGTGAACGTTTGTGCCAAATTTCAAGAAGTTCCGTCATGGTGTTTCTGAAAATGCGACGGACGGACAGGCAGCCCAAAAACAATATGGCTCTGAATGAATGAAATACACTGTGTGGAAACTGTGTGAACGTGTGTGTGTATGCTAATATGCTACGACCCGCCTGCAGCACCTTTTAACCTCACCGTGGTACAGAAGCTTGAAGTGCACTCCATCCATCTTACTGTAGGAGGAGGATGAAGGCGGGTCGCTGGCCTGAGTCACACCGAGCAGCTTCAGCAGCAGAGGGAGCGAGTTCACTGCCAGGCAAAGAGAGGGAGAAACAAAGTGCCGCTGTAAAAGAGGCGAGAGGCGCAGACAGGCAGGCGAAGCTAAATACGAACACAATGAGAGTGCGGGGCGAGAGAGGACAAACTTAATAAAACAGTGTGGACAGTGAGCGACAGAAGTGTATATATGTGTATGGGGGAGCAGGTAAAAGACTGGCTGACTTGCTCAGAGTGAAACCTCTTGTTCCCACAGTGGTTTTCACAGCACAGCAAAAATAGATGACACTGTTCAAACTCGACGCAAGACAGTATCTTGCACTCACTTGTGGACTCACTGAAGCTGCAGACGAGAGGTGGCTGGAGGAAATAGTGATCATCAAGGAGAGGCAAGAAGAAGAAAACTTAAATTTTAAAATTTTAAAATTACCAAGAAGACTTACATAACAATATTCTGGGTCTGGATCCAGGGAGGGTTATGGGTGAGAGAGAGAGAGAGAGAGAGAGAGAGAGAGAGGGGGAATGTGAAGAGGAAGACGATGTGCAAGGAGAGGAAGGGCAGCGTTACTCTAACAGGAAAAGTGACTGCAGGAAGAAGATCAGGCAGAGCAGTCATCTACATACTCCTTTCACCGCTGTAGAGCATAACATTAAAATATCTCCCCTTGGGATGCCGCCGCATTAGAGGCTAATATAAAGTATATATTAATGCAAATTACAGTGGGCTGAACTGGAACACGTGCAGGATAACAGCCTCTAATCCCCACAGGGCTCGGGATGAGCAGAAAGCAGGCAGAGGCTAACCACAGCAACAGTTTCTGAATCCCCAGCTGGCACACTAGCGTTGTGCCCTTCAGCGGCGCTCATTAACCTGGTCAAGTAAACAGATATAATAATGCCATCTGGCAGCAGACACCTCGACCAATAAAAAAAAAAAAACAAGCACATTACAGCACCAGATATTTGCGTGGACAGAGCCGAAGCTGTAAACCTGGATTCCAACAGGATGGCGTTTGATTTCACGAGAATGAAACTTACTCTCTAATTACTTGTAATCGATTCACAAGGAGAGTTTTTTTCTGATATCTCGACGCACTCTACAGCAGAGAGCAAACAGGGAGCAGAGCTGTTCTGCATATCTGCGTGTATACTGCCTCTTATATACGACATGATCCAACAAACGCTGTACTTTACAAACTAAACACACCACGCTGAACTGGAGGCCAATCTTTGATTTAATCTGCCAGCATCCTCTAAAAGTTGCACTTCCCCCGGTCCTTTCCTTAATTCATGCTATGTGAATGTTGAAATTCAAAACTAATATTACATCAAGCGTTTTCCTCCCTCAAACATAAACAACGTAAAACCTCTGCATGATAACGACCTCATGCGCACTCGACAGTACTGAACACGACGCTACAGCCTTCATGCAGAGGAGTCATCGAGATAAACCAGCGTCCCGCCGTCTGTGTTGACAGAGGATGTTGGGGAAGATTTGTTTTAATGGATTAATGGTTCTTCGCCTCAAACATTAATCACAGGCGACAGTGTTCTGGGAACTGTTCTGCAATGTCATTCCAATTTAAAACTAACCAAGTTTTACGGAGAGACTTTGTGATTACAGTTCAGTGAAAACAAGAGGTCGTCTGGCAGGACGGTTCAAACAAACATCTCCACCACAGGCCACATTACCTGCGTATAAACTAACCATCATGCACAACTCGTTCCGTTACTGCATATGTGCTGCATATGTGCAAAATCCCTGTGACTGTAATCAGCTTGGCCTCTGATGCTGGAACCATCAGAGAGAGAAAATCCTGCTCAACAAACTAAATACATCAGCACAGGTATTTTATCAAACGATCCAATATGTGAGAATAATTAAACTAAGTGCTTTCCGTTGCGTTAGTGAAAGCACGTTGTGCCAAATGGACCTATTAATCGATGCCAGTTACTTCACAAATGTCTTACTGTGTCTGTACCAATTGTTATTTTCATATCATTATTTAAATTCCCAGTGTAATTTGTTCTGCGCTCTCAGGTGAAGCTTGTGGAGTAGAGGGTGAATTAAGTTGAAAGTTTTTTAAATAATTCATACATACATATGATTTGAATGACCCCTCTCTCCTGCCCCTCCTCTCCTCTCCCAGGCCTCGTTCTCCTCCCCTTCATCGCCGCAGACTTGTCTTCCTCTAGCTGTCCACCAGGTGTCCTCGGGACTTTCCCCTTTTCTCATCACCTGACTGACTGCCCCCGCCCATCCACACACCGGTTCCCGCTTCTCATCAGCACCTCGGTTCCCTAACAACCCTTACGCTACGGAAACCGGTTGTCTTCCTCTCCAGAACATTTCGCTGTCGCTGTGTGTTTCACGACTTGGTTTTCCTGTTTCTACCTGTTTATTTAAAATTGTTTTTTCCTGCCTGAGAATTTCTGGATTTGTTGGCGCTTTCTCTGGGTTCGACCCAAATCTGCCTCACCGTCACATAAGGCGTTGTTCCTCTTTGTGGAAACACAATCACTTAGCTACATTAGCCATGCCTCCTGCATCTACATTTGGATCCTTGTGCCAGTGCTGCCCGTCTGTCTGCTGATTAATGACAAACTCTTGTGTTTCCTTGCAGCGTCCTGGTCTCATCAAATGTTTTTGTCGTACAGACTGCGGCGGGAAGGAATTCTGTGGAGAGACATTTAACCAAAATTGCTTTTTCCTAAGCAAAAGATAAGTTTCCAGTCAATATGAAGAGATGGGCATCTGAGCCCAGGTGTGGCTGCTGCTGCTGGCTGTTTATAAAACTGAGATTTAATTAACTCTTTCAGTGTTTACTGTGTGGGGAGAAAAAAAAGACTGTCAGGGTGGATTTGTCTATTACATCTCAGTGTACGAGCCCACTGAGTAAACCCCTCTGTGTGTGTGTGTGTGTGTGTGTGTGTGTTATGTTCTGTGTGCATGGACTTGTTCGGGAATGAGACAATTTCACTTTAAGCTTTCATTTGCTATACACAGTTTTGATATGTATGACTGAGGCAGAAAAACACCCCGGAAGAAAACAAAACAAGGTCTGCTGCATCAAAGAGGGTAAACTCAGGGGATTGAACAGCAACATTTACCTCAATCTATCAGCTGTAATTATCTGTATCTGCACTTTAATGAGATACAACCGGGTGTTGAATCAAATCTGCTCACATTAAACTTGATACATGAAAGTGAATAGCGACTTGCTGTAGAGAATATTTGCAAAAAACACCCAATGTTCTTTTAGCGTCAGGAGCTGAATGTATACTGCAGTCTGAAGCCGTAGGAGTCAGGAAGTTGTATTAGTGAGAATTCTTGTGTCTAAATTTGGCCGCAGTGCATGACTAAGCTAAGAGGGTTTGAAAAACCTGAGAACTGCAACCAGTGAAGCTTTCATAGACAACAGTGTAGTCTTCAGCATCAACAGACAGAACAACTTGACGGGTTTCTGACCCGTGACGAAGCTGCGTCATAAAGTGATGTCACGTCAATCAGTGCGATTAAATCAGAAGAAACAATACTGCAGCTCGTTGCTCGTGTGTCTCCCAGTTCGATTATGCATGTAAAACAACATTGTGTGCATGCATTAGTAGGAGGGTGTGGTTCAGAGTGCTTAATGAGTGTTCTGTTCACACATAACGTATTCAAATCTCCTGATTGATGCGCATTAATTTCAAATGGAATAATCCATTAATGCTTCACTGCTGCACTGAAGGTGCGTGAAGCTGTCGTAGCGGTTTAATGCTGCCTGAGTTATCTCTGCCTTCCCCATGAATTGTTAGTGAAAGTGTAAATTAAAACCACTGTTCCCATTTTCATCACCTCCACACGAAGCTGTCTTGATTTTAAAAGACAGCCTGACTCATTATGAAATTCAACAAAGAATCACATTTACTAATGTCTTCCATTACAGTGCATCTCATCCGTTTTAATAAATCTGAGCCATGGCGTAGTGTCAATGAACCTTTTTGATGCAACAAGAAGTTCAACAATCCTTCTATGAAGTGATACACTCCTCCTGTGAGTTTACCGTCTCTCACCCTGTTCAGTGCGTCCCTGTCCAAGCCCCATGTTCTCCACACTCAGCCTCTGTAGTGCCTGGAGGAGCGCCGGTCTGAGGTTGGCACACAAATCCTTCTCATAGTGTCTTCGACCACTCAAAAGCACTTCCAGCACCCGCAGCGCTCGCTCTGCCAGGGGGGCCTCCCTGGTGCAAAGCATCTCCTGTGGTCAAATACAAAGACAGACACAAACCAGGAATATTTTTCTGTATCAGCCTTAACCTAAAGCAGTGAAGCCAACCAGGTTACACAATGCAGGTTGGAAATGCATGTGTGTGACACAATGCAGCAGATCAGCCACCATTTAAAAGCATCTTCCTTTGACCGTTCCTGGGTATCGGTTTCTCACCAGGAGGGTCAGTGTAACAGCCGGGTACTTCTCTATCACATTCAGAAGCTCCGTGGTTTCTGCGTCTGGCTCCTGATCCTGCCTCTCATCTGCACGGCTTCCTGTCTTCCCTCCCTTCCCCTGCACGTCTGCCTGTACCCAGGAATCAAATCCAAGTTCTGACTTTTCATTTGTGAGAGTTCAAAAGGAATTAAAAATAAATAAATAAATAAATAAAAAGTCTAGTCTAATACATCACATTCAACGATCACTCTGTTGGTGTAAAATGAATTATCATTCATCGACTGTAACGTGAGTCTGAGCTACAAGCGAAAACAACTGCCCCCCCTCCCTACTCACCACGGTCTGCCCTGCAACTGTGTGCTGTGCTTGCTTGGTCAGCCAAAGCTCCAGGACCAAAGGCCCAAATTTCTCAGCTAGCTCCGGATAGCGCCAGACGAAATGGAGGAGTGCAGGATGGTGGATGTAGAGGGAGGAGAAGCTTTGGCAAGAGGAGAGTGCCTTGCCGACGCAGTTCAAAGGAGCCTTGAGTAGAGCGGTAAAGAAAGAGTGAAAAGGCCAAATTATTTTCTTTAAGATAAGTGTACGTACACACACACACACGCACACACACACACACAAACACACACACACACACACGCACACACGCACACACGCACACGCGCAATGAGCAGTTTGTGGTTTTCAAAAAGAATATTTTTCATCCAAATGTGCGATTGCTTTTAAAAGCCCAGGGAGCCACACTCCTCAGTCACAGCAGGACGTCTCCTGTAATATGTTTGCTTTTTTATATTCATAGTTAACATATGGTGTGTACAATTAAGTACTTTCAGAGAAGCTGCAGCACAAGGTTTTTCCACGTTTTTTGAACTAAAGAAAATCATATTCTTTTGAGAAAATGTTATTTTTTTCTCTGTGGCTTTAAAAAAAGAAAAAAGAAAGTCGAGCGATAATTAATATTCTTTGTCACTGAATCATCTTCAGCACAATATAGATTTCCTATCAAAAGATGAATATGAGCTGTCGGAGCTCGTGGCCTCCACATTAATGTGTTCCATATTAAACCGAACAGAGCTGGAGTCTCGGTGCACGCTGTTCTCTTTCTCCGTGCACAGAGGAAAACGTCTTGTTGAACACCTTTTTTTCCATGAAAACCTGACATCTTAATGTGGCCTCAACCTATCTCAAAGAAAGCAAAATAGAATATTTAAAAAGGCAGAGGCAGACTTGTTGTCTCAGCTGTCGAAGTGTATTTCGGTGGGGCGTAAAAGATAAAGAGATGAACGGTAAAACAGTTCAGTGCTGTTGTCCTGTCTGATGATTTTATATCAGAAATATGTTTTTCTTTCACGTAACTGCCTGGAAATAACACGGATGGTTCCTTACTAAGCCTTTTGCAAATGTGATTAACGATCACTATTTTCATTGAATTTTAGGTGTTTTATTCAAATTTATAGCGTGTGTTGTTTTCCCTGGTCAAATCTGACAATAGGTGGGTCACACTATTCAAATGGTTTCAAAACAGTGTCCTGACTAAGCTTTGACATATAACTGTGTGTGATGATCCATTAACATGTGTTCCTCTGATGTAGTTGTTTTTTTACTCAAAACAAGGAATATTTTTATGTAAATGAGGTTTATTGACCATAAAATTGCAAGAGAAAGTGTAAAAGTCGCAGTAATGAGTTGGAATGAAGTTGACTGAAAAGTTTGATGCAATTATTGGGTAATAATTTTACACTTCATGTTTTATAAACAGTCAAAACAGACCCAGGACAAAAGTTTTAAGGTCGACGGGAAGACAATACGAAAGTTAAGCTGCACTACTTTCGTAGGTTACAAAAGAGTGTGTTTTGATTTGTGTTCAGTGAAGTGAGCAGAGTTACCCCGTCGAGGCTGGGGCTCTTGTCCTGTGTCACTGCCAGCAGGTAGAGGGCAGAGCGGAGCACAGAATGAGGCACGGCGCCGCTGCCCTGCTCCTGCACCGAACGCAACAGCCACACAACACTGGAGAACACAGTCTGGTCTGGGAGGAGCCTGAGAGAGAGAGAGAGAGAGAGAGAGAGAGAGAGAGAGAGAGACACACATAAACAATAATGATAACATTAACTTAACAATATTACAAACACATATAGATGTGGCCAAACATTTACATTTGAATGTATACAAACACACAAGACACAGATATATTTGAATGTCAAACAAACCTCAGCAGACACGTTCAGTGTGAGGGTAATAATGTGGACAAACACACAAACTCTGTGTGCAAAGCAGACAAAGAGCTCCAAGGGCGTGTTGATGTCACAAACTTGCTATTGCTCTTTCTCAAGCAAAAATACACAGACACACACACAGACACACACACAGTCAGTGAGACAAGCACAAGTACGAGGCGGGGCTATTAAATAATGAGACTGATGCTGGTACATAATCACACCTTGTACACACAGATCCGATGCCTGAGTACACATGCACTACACACACTCAGCCCCTCTACAATATGTTAATCTCTCGCCGCAGTTACCATTAATTTTGATGAGACCACACAGTGGCAGGGAGAAGCTTTCATCCTCCTCCCTGGGGGTAATGCATAGCCGAGGTTCTGCTGAAGGACAGATTAAACTTTCCAAACAAGCCGATGTATCTCCGAGGTCATAAAATATGTACTTAAGAACACCCTCGATGGGCCGTGGGAGCAGAGAGAGAGAGAGAGCTACAGCAACATGCAAAACCAGCTGGTTTCTCAGTAGAGCCAAGTGATATACTGATCTACAGTGGCAATAAAAAGTGCGTGCTGATAACACGTAATTATAATATTTCGTGTCTTTATTGAACAGACATTAAACGCTCACGGTGCTGGTGGAAAAAGAAAGTGAACCCTCGGGTTTAATAACCGATCGAACCTCCTCTGGCAGCAATAACCTGAAACCAGCTCGTCAGTAGCTGCTGATCAGAGCTGCTCAATGTTCAGGAGGAAGTTTGGACCTTTCGTATTCTCATGTCCGGTGAGAGCGACTCTTCAGGTCATTCCACAGCATCTCTGCTGGATTAAGGTCTGGACCGACTCTCGCTCCAACAGGTGGATTTTCTTTGAAGTCATTTAACTTTGATGTTTAGGGTCATTATCCTGCTGCTTCAGCAGCTTCTCCTGAGCTTCAGCAGGTGGACAGTCTCCCTCACATCATCCTGTAAGAGACCCTGATAAACCTGGGAATTCATTTCCCCCTCGACGGTGTGAAGCTGTCCAGGCCCAGAGGCAGAAAATCAGCCCCAGATCATGATGCTCTCTCCGTCCTGCTTCACCTTGGGGATGATGTTTTCATGTTGGTGTGCAGTTCCCTCTTACTCCCTAAACATACAGCTGCATGTTCTCCCCAAACAATTCAACCTTGGTTTCATCAGTCCACAAAACATTGATCCAGTAGTGTTGTGGAGAGTCAAGCTGCTGTCATGATGTGTGTATGAACAGAGACATGAACCAGCTCCTATGATTCCTGTAAGCCTTTATCTATTACTCTGAGCTTCTTTGTTACTGATCATTCTGTGTTTTGCCTTTGGACTCATCTGAGCCGGACGCCCACCTCTGGGGAGAGCAGCCACAGAACTGAATCATCTCCATTTAGACACAGTTTGTCTGACTGATGAATATCTAAACTCTTTGAAATCACTTTGTAAACCCTTCAGCTTTATGTTTTCAAAATGGACAAGAACAATACAATGACTTGTTATAATAGATTGTGTCTGTTCATAATTGTAACTTAGATGAACCGTGACCATAATTGAAGATAAATTTATACAGAAATGAAGATGATTCCAAAGGATTCACTTACTTTTTCTTGCCTCTGTAACTATGATGCTGTGATAAGACACGAGGCGTCGTCCAAGATTTTAGATATTTCAGAGCTCAAATGTCTTTTCTGCTGTCAGGGGCTTCATTAAAGCAAAGAGAAGTGGTGCTTTGTGTGGAAATGTTCTCAAGCTATTAAACTTCAGCTGAGTAAAATCAACAATAAATGTCTCTATTTGGCCATTAATAATGAATGTTTCTCAAAATTACCATCATTATTATTGTCAAATATTTCTGGAAGCAGCAATAAGACATACCCCATAATTTCACATCAAAACTGAGAAGATGCAACGTTTGATTAAGTCAACATCGTCAGGCCATTCCCCTACGTTCATACACAGACGAAACTGGGGCACAGACTTGTGATGCAGCTGGCCGGCCGCCCGCACTGGTATAGAATACAAAGAGATGTGGTGACATTTTACTCTTTATATTGATTCTCTTACTACAGGTAATACAGCGCTACCAGGAGCTAGTCAGCAGCCATGAGGCCAGGAAATTACTGTGCTGCTCAGTGCAAATAGATACTGCAATGGGAGAGCAAAGTCACTACATCTGAATCAAATTATGCCTCCCCTTCCTGCAAAACCAATCTGCAGCAGCACCACACACAAGTGTTTAGAATTTGTATCAGCGAAATGCTTGTTATTGATGCTGAAACGCCAATTGGTTCGTTCAATTTCCAGCTCCAATTATCAGCCCCCGAACATGAGATTTCTTTTTCAACACATTTCAACATTTCCTTTTTTTTTTTTTTTTTTTAAAATAAGCAAAACGCCTGCAAAAAAAAAAAACAAATGCCATCCTCCTCTTTCCAACGCCATTACTACCTGTCTCCCTGCTGCAGGGCGAGGTGCAGCATCATCACCAGACAGTACTGAGTGGCTCTTGGTCCTTTGTGTTCACACAGCTGGAGTCCCGGAGCCTCGCGCAGCAGAGAGGGCCAGTCCGACAGACGGCAGCACAGGGAGGGAAGGTTGTAGAGCAGAAGACTCTCCACCTCCTCGGCATCTGGGGGACGAGCGAACAGGATCAGAAAAGAGCTTAATGAACGATGCTAAAAAGCAGGAACAAAAGTTAGAGAGAGGGTGAGAGAGAGAAGAAAAGAAAGAGGAGAGGGTACGGATGAAAGAGAGAGATGGATGGAATAAGGTAAAACAGGCCCTGAGGCCTCATTTACGATGCGATTATTACTCACTAATTTCATGTTTTACGACTAAAGCCAAGCCAAAGCTGCGGTTTATGAAAAATTCATCTCAGGGATATACTGATTTAGCATTTTCCCAATTATACATATCATATCTAAACATAAAACCAATATCCATCATTAACCAAGCTGCAGCTGTCATTGTCATTCTTTGAAAAAGCCATACTGTGTTATCTAGTAAAGTTAAAGGAACGCTTTTTTTATTTATTTTTTTTTTTTTTATAAATGAGGTCCCTGAAGAATAACAAGACAAGATGAAGAAAGCACGTGGAATGATGGGACAGGAACAGTGAGGAGGGAAGTGAAGCTGCGAGGGAGAGATTGATGAAGACGAGAGAGACAGGAGGGACCACTGTGCCGAGGAGGGCTTCAACCTATTTAAGGACTGGAGGACGGAAAAGACTAGGACAGGGTGGCAAATGAAAAACAATAATGATATATATGAATATATGATATGACATAAGATGGGAGGAGAGAAGGAAGAGAAAGAAGAGAAAGAAGAGAAAGAAGAGGCGAAGGGAAGGATGATCTGCATCTACTGTCTGAGACGTTTTCTCCATCTCGGGGTGGTCATTAGGGAGCTGAAGAGAGAGAGAGAGAGAGGGAGAGAGAGAGAGAGAAAGAGAGAGAGGGGTGAGCGAAGGGGAAGGGGAGAGAGAGAGGGAGAAGAATGGGAGCTGCAACTTGAAAAGAACACAGAAAGAGAACAACACAGTAAGAGAAAGGGAAAAAGAAAGACGTGGCACAGAATAGGGAAAATGGTGCTGAGGGAAAAGAGAGATGGCAAGGAGGAAGGAAACAAAGAAATGTGCAGGATACAGTACGAGGGACTCACACTGCTCTGAGGAAAATGACAAAGTGGGCACATGGAGATGGCAGACAGGGATAAGGTCACTGATGCATGACTACACAGAGGCTGTAAAGCCACAGCAAAGTCTGCGGGGAATAAGACTACCAATCAGCCAGGGAGGAAAACAAAGTGAAGAAGGGAATAGGAGTTCATGAAATACAGAGAGGAGGAGGAGGAGAGATAAATATGAACAGGGACCTGAAAGGGTGGCCAGTTCGGCTATAGATCCATGTGAAGGCGGAGAGCACAGTGGTCTGCAGGGGGCCACAGTGGAGAAGGAGTGAGAAACAAAGGAGGGAAAACAAAGTGAGGAGAGCGGCATGAGGCACCTCTAAGGAACCTTGGGGAGGAGGGGAGGAGGAGGGAGGTCGAACAGTGAGGCAGGGAGAAGAATAGAAAGAAGATGTCAAAGATGACAAAAAAGGAGCCTCAGTGGGAGGACTGCGAGGGAGAGGAGCACAGCAAAGGACAGACAGATGATGAAGATGAGAAGGGAAACAACAGATGGGAGAAAGACAAAAAAACAGATCTGCAAAGCAGGCTGCAGTGACATGTTGCCTCCTGCTCAGGTTTTAATAATAGAAGAAGAGAGGAGAAGAGGAGAAGAGGAGAAGAGGAGAAGAAGAGAAAGAGAAAGACAAAACATTCCCACAGCTGTTACACAATTATCAGACAGCTATGCAAAAGTACAAGGGGATGCCATTAAATAAATTACCACAATTAATTAGCAATATCGGGAGTAATTCAATTAACAAAGCACACAACCACAATCAAAACACCGACATGGAAAGGTTACAGAACAAGATGGAGAAGAGAAAGAGCGAAACTAAAATATCAATTGTTTAAATGTGATGAATAAAGTTTGAAATAAAGATAACAAACCGACTTTCAGAACGTGGGAAATATCCGGCATGAAATGGAACGGAAAAGATTCAGGATGAGAGTAAAAGAAAAAAAAAGAGCGCAAGCAAGAGGCTGCAAATGAAACAGAAACAGATAAGGGTGATGAAAGCGAGGAAGACGTTGACAGGGAGAAAAGGGAAACAAACAAGAGTCTGGCTCCACAGAATTCATTATTCACAGCCACAAACACACGTAAACAAATACACACACCTACACAGCTGCTTGTACAACTCTTACATCTCATTACCTCTAAGAAATATTTTACTCAACTCTGGTCTCAATGTCACAACATGTCCTCCTGGGAACCACTGCAGTTTGCATTAAAATCTTTTTTACTCTCTTCACTGGAAGGGTGAGAGCTGCTGGGTTTAACACTAGGTTACACTCAATTACATCTTCACTTACCTACAGGTACCTGCCTTTAATATACTTCACTTCAGTCTCGCATGATCATAAGCAACGACCTTTTAATTCAAAGTGTAATCTGTGTTGCCGTTGACATTTAAGAGATTTGGCGTCAACTCTTCCCACAGGAACTGAGAAGCAGCGAGCAGACACTGTTCAGTTTTCAACTCAAGGCCATGTTTATAGTACACACTCTGAGTCCATTCCCTTTATTCTGTATAGAAAGATCCAACGATTATTAAATGTCTTTCGCACACAAGCTTTTCTACATGTGCATCGTCCGCTTGTTTGTTGACTGTGTGAGCCAAGCAGACTCCCAGACCTTCCTCTGAACAGGGTTGGACACTGGCTGACTTCAGAGAACAGACGGCTCTATTAGGGATGAGAGTCTTCTTTTATGTTTTTGATGTTTGAAGTAAACATAAAGAGGAAAGCGAGAGGGGGCAGAGAGAGAGAGAGATAGAGAGAGAGAGAGAAAGATAGAGAGAGAGAGAGATAGAGAGAGAGAGAGAGAGAGAGAGAGAGAGATAGAGAGAGAGAGAGAGAGAGAGAGCAGCACAGATAACGCAATGTTTCAGTCTGTGGCGGCGGTTCAAATGTCATATACAGTCAGCAGATGCTCAATTGAGTGAGTTGAGTTTGCCTTCCTCTATCTATTGAATAGATGGTGACAAATTCTATGCAAAAATAATATGGCTGAACAATTAATCCACATATTATCGAAATCGCAATTATGGCCAAGTGAAATATCCAAATCGCAGGAGCTGCAATGCATCACAGCGAGACCATAAACGAAGCATTGTGGTGCTGCAGAAATGCCCCGGACTACAAATCACCTCCAGACTAAAGTATTAATTGTCATTGACTATAACTATAACGAATGAACGAAAAACTCATCGGTCACTGAAGTACAAATACATAAGTACTCACTGAGCCCCCCTCCCCTCAGAAATGTGTTTCTCTTATTAGTTACTTCACTTGGTTGATTGAATTTGAATTCTGCACAATGATGTATGTTCAGAGTTTGACACTAGAATTCACATCTGAACGGGATTTTGCAACTTCCACAAGTGTGATGTGAAAACTTGAAACCTCTGGAGCACATAGACTTTTCAGAGAGGAGACATCTTGTGTCTCTGTTATTAATATTGCATATTCATAAATGATTGGCTTTTAGAAAATGTTGATAAATTAACCAAGTGTTTACTTTTGTGGGAAAACATCAGACAAAATGTTATTCTTCAAAGCAAAGTATCTTTATACGTCTTAAAACATTTCTGATTTGAACAATTATCGACAAAACAAACAAATCTTAAACACTGTCAACAGTTCAAATCAAGCAGCAGACTCAGATGACTGGTAGCATGACATCATTGCTTGGAAACTGACAGGAACAACAGGGTTTTTTTTTTAAATTTTTTTACTGGTGCTGCATGTAGCTCTGTGTGCAGTGCAAGTGTGTGTGTGTGTGTGTGTGTGTGTCTGCATATTTGCATACCATACTGGTAGGAGCCTGAAGCAGCGTTTGGCTGGGAGAGCAGACACATACTGAGCTTCTGCAGAAAACCACAGCAAGACAGATTCAGACTCTGGTTCCTGAAAGAAAGGGTGAGCGGGAGAGGGAGGAACACACACGGGACAGAGAGAAAAATAAACATGAATACAAAGATAAGACCGTCGGAACTAAAGGGGAGCGGCGAAACTGATATAAAGAAAGAATGAGGGCACCTGAGACAAAGCACAGAGCACATTCTCCATGCATGGTCATTACAGTGAAAAGTGAACTGTGAGACAAAGGACAGAATGTGCCTCGACTTAGTCCTTTCAGACATGAAACAGACGCAGCATGGTTCAGTTTCATTACAGCTCAGAGCATAGGGGCCTAAAGCCTACTGAGGCAACCACAATTATGACCACAGTAACACACACGAAAGCACATATATACACAAAACAGCAAAATCTAAACACACACACACACACACAGACACAATCAAACACAGTGGGCTTTGAAGCTGCAGATCTGTTGCTCTGAGACACACACACTGCTGAGAGGACTGGCTTATTGGAAAAAAAGTGAGAGAGAATGACTCAGAAATGACAGATGCCTCCGTCGTGTTATCTGCCCAATTGTTCAATACCAACAGGGAATAATAAGAACTTAACTTTCTGAGCCACCACGGTTTAACACACACACACATACACACATATAAACACCTTTTAGACAGCAGTGCTTTGTTAATTGCTGTGTATGAGTTTGCTTGTGTATGTGTGTGTGTGTGTGTGTGTGTGTGTGTGTGTGTGTGTCCTCAGGTTATCCTGTTACACTGTACCTGTTTCCTGCACAGAGGAGGCCTTTGTGTTCCAGAGCCAGCCTGTAGAAACCAGAGGACGCTGGAGGGAAGAGGAGGAGAAGAGCAGAATAAAGGAGGGATGAGGCAGTGAGACACGAGGAAGAGGAGGAAGGCAACAAAACAAAAAAGAAAAACACTATTTATGTAACACTTTTCAAAATAAATGTTTTAAAGTACATCACAGGCAGAGAGGAAAGAAAAACAGGATAAAGTACACACATATTGTAAGTCAAATTCTGCAACTAAACAGCTGAGTACTAGGAAGAGGCGCACAACCTTTCAGCCTAAAGCACAATTCACTGGTATAAAAGAGAAAGGAGGAGAAAAGGGTGGAGGAGGGCGATAGAGAGAGAGAGAAGGAGAGAGAGACCTAACATCAAGATCAAGATCAAAATCATGTTTGTATATAAATGTGTTCATAAATATCAAACAGGGTCAGACATTACGACGCCATTATGTCAGAAATCAGCCACATTCCCTCCGTATGTTATGGTCTAAAAATAGTCGTCAGGATCAGAGGGAGAAGCTCATCATGTGGCTACGTTGGGGGTAATGGGACAGCAGGCCTGTTTTAATTCTAGAGGAGGGGAAAAAAAAAAAAGAAACGATATCGTAAAGCTGTTTTTAATGTCTTGGCTGTTTCGTTGCTGCAGTGAGAGAGAGAGAGAGAGAGAGAGTGAGCACCCCTCACTTATTAGAGAGGGGGTGCTTTCTCTTAATTTCATGAAGCTACTAACTCACTTTCTTCTGGACCTGTGCCAAGGCTCTGCTCAGCCATATCTGCTGAAAACTGCTCTGCTTTGTTAATCGCTCGCAGCATAAATATATGCTTATGTTTCTTTTTAATGCCACTACATTGGCTCGTCTCGATGCCCGAGGCAACGAGTTTCCTGTCAATAATTGAGGCTCATCCTGTGGACTGCCAGCTTTGGACAGATTGCTTAGTTTTTCCCCTACAGTAATATGAAATTTCATCAAGTCAACACTCAGGCATTTAGCTCCATTTTTGATGAGAGCAGAATCAAGTTGTTGGCACTGCTGTTTTTGGCATAATTTTAAACCTGCACAAAATATGGATTTTAATTTCATAAACATTACCTAGCCATAGAGATAGAAAGGTTCAGTGGTTCAGAGCAGAGCACAATCTTTTATGTGATAATGGAATGAAATGAAGTTTATTTCTCGTCGTAAGATTAGCTGGGAATTGGGCATCACAGTGAAATTGCTTCTGTTATTGCTTATTTAGTTTAGTTACACATTTAAGACGTTAAAATGTATTGTAAGCAATGTGCTTAACTGACAACTTTGCATTTAAAAAACAGCAGTCTTGTTTACGTTTGGTTCGTACGGCTACCGTTTGTATTCCCGTGCGTGTTCGACAAACAGAGGCTTCTGGTTTCTCCGACCAGCTCCAGTTTGTGCAAAGCCTGCAGTAACAGGACTGAAAGAGAGGGGCTAATTTAAAAACATGAGCTGTGTGGACTGTCCCTGTGCCAGCCATCTCAGTTGCTCATATCATGAATCTCATCACGGTTTAAGAGAAGTTTATGTTAAAATTTTCGATTCGGCGCGGCGCGGCTGCTGACAGAAATATGAAGAGTAACATCTTGGTCCATCATTTTGAATTAAGGAAATGCGACCACTATGAATGCTTGATATCTCATTTCATTAAGTGGCTCATTTACTCAGTTCCACTTCTGGGCGCATTAAAAAAAAAAAAAAACAGGTCTAAGTGTGTTAGTGTCTTAATCTGGCAGGTTTCATGACGACAGCAGGAGATACAGAAGGACTGTGTAAACCCGGACTTCGCTCGTGGTTATGTGAAGCTGTGCTACCACACGCCCGATGCTTAACAAGGGCTGGAGGAAACGTCAGGAGACCACACCAAAGTTATAACAATTAAGGCTGAGAGGATCATGAATGTTACTGCAATCCTTCCAATGCTTGCTGAGATATTTCAGTCTGGACTAAAGTGGAGGAAGCGGCTGCCTGAAAGACCAACACTGCCACCCGTGGAGCCGTGCTGCTAGCGTGGCTAAGAGCAAGCACAAAAATCCAGTACACAGCAAGAGGAATTAGTGATTCTACAGTGCGATTTAACGTACTTTATAATCTGGTACAGAACTTCTAACAATATAATGTTTTCTAAAATATTCCTTAAGAGAGATGTCTTTGTGATTAATGTGATATTTCATGACTTTAGCCAATGTTTCATTATCATGCAATATTGTTAGTTCGATTGTAGCTGCTCATAGTGACTTTATGCTTATTATTCTCATACACCAGGGACCGTCAGCCCGTCTTGTTTAGCGGTCCTCCAAATACAGAGGAATGATCACTACTCAATAGCTGAACAGTTTAGGTGGATTTTTAATTAGACGGCGACATCGAGATCGTCACTCCCAGCCAGGCGACGCCCGCCCGTGCAAATGGCGGGGTCGGACACCGCCTGATTACTGGTGTAAAATAAGACGACAGTGTGTGTGACACTGAGATCAAATCAAATCATGGGGACACTTACAGTGTTACTCAACTCACCCAGCTTATTTGCAAAGGCAGGCATGAGAGACGGGAGGAGGGTGAACTGGGAGGATAAGATGGAGTAGAAGTGCTGCAGTATCTGAGCGCTGGGTGCATGCTCACACATCCTCTACACACACACACACACACACACACACACACACACACACAAACAGCAAATCAGAGACAAATGACCAAAATATAAACTGTAAACAATTTTTTCTCCTCCGATTGATTGTGATTGTGAACAGAACCAACTTAAGAAAAATATCACACACAAAAACAATTATTTTCACTACAGCAGAGAGACTGATTGATCCATGTGTACACAAAGTTAATGAAGACAGACACTGTGTGTCTGTGCTTATTAATACAGCCATTTAGAGGAACTGCCAGACAGAGCACAGTAATCATTGTGACCTATTTCTCAGAAAGGAGAAGTGGGGAATTGCGAGATAATTTTCTCAAGTGTTTGGCTACGAGTGCGTGCGACAGAGAGATAGAAGGTTAAAGACGAGACGATGGCGAAGTGGATGTGCGCGTTTGTGTGTGTGTGTGTGTGTGTGTGTCCAGCTCTCACAATGACGGTGGGTATCCAGATGGAGTCGCAGCAGTGAAGCAGACAGTGACACAGGGTCTCCAGCGAGTCCCGAGCGTGGCCGTGTTTAGACGGAGCCGTGAACGTGTTCTCCTTCAGAACGGGCTCCGATGCACACTCCTCGGCCAACCTTGGACACGCGCACACACACACACACACACACACACACACACACACACACACACACACACACACAGGCATAAATTCAAGAGACAGACACACAAGAAATACAGGCACACACACACATACCAAGGATTTGACTAAATCGTTTCACTCACGGTCCGGCCCGACTCCACTGACATTCACTATTTAACACATGATTCAATACGATACTTGAATCAAGCGCTTTTAATACAAATTACTTTTTTTTAACCGATATAAAAAAAAACAACAAAGCTTTAAGATATAAAGTAGAACTTTTACAGTAAGTAACGTATTGATCATCAGACACTGGAGAGACTGAACACTTTGTAAATTACTGAGTCAGTTCATCTCAGTGATCCCATTTAATTGCTTGAACATGTGACTGGACAGTGTTGCTGACCTGCAGGCAGCCTGAAAACAAACCAGGGCCTGGAGCAGAAAGGCTTCAGACCTGGAAGTCTGGCTGCTGGGGCCTGACCTCTTCAAACTCCCCTGGAGGTGAACGGAGAGAGATGAGAGAACAAAAAAACAAACAGAAGAAACACGATGAGAGAAGAGAGAAGAGAGCGGGAGTGGAGCAAGACACAACAGTGTTTCTGATAAATACCAGAGTGAGCTGACATGCAGCGTTGGTGACTAAATGATGTCATTTTTCTCAACTTCCAAAGATAATGTTCCAAAGATAATGCTCAGTATAAAAGTCCTAACCTGAAAAGACACTATGAAATTGTGATTGTACCTGAACACACCACACATAATACAATTTATCAAATTGCCTCAGACTTGGTAAAATTTAGGGCGAAGATACACATGTGACAACGTCCGCTTTTCTAAATAAGGTGTTAACACAAAGTTAAACTGAACACATCTATATTAAGAACTGCATTAACCTTTCTGAAGCTGCTATAAAAACACATTGCTCCATAATTCCTGGCAAGGAATGACAGATGTGAGTTTAGCACAACTCTAACTAGATACATACTGAAAATTAAAGGGGTTATTTTATAAGTTTTCTCTGATGCTGAATGTGGTTTCTTGCCAGGAGTTCTTGCGTTTACAACATATACGGTATATAAATATATAATACGCCCTCTGAGCAGCGCTTCATCTTCAGGACAGATGAGAGGCTACAGTGAGTCGCTATTGGAAAGTGATGTGGTGATCTGGAACAGGCTAGCTGGTTGGTATGCTAGCTTCAGAAGAAAAGAAGTGACAGAAACAAGTCTTAACATTGGCGTTGCTTTCCACTTCTGGAGACAGCTCTTTGCGAGTAAAGGAATGAAGTTTGATGCTGAACCTGTAATGTTTCTTTTAAACTGCTAATGCACCTTTCCATGCTAATGTTGGCTATCCAGCAAATAGCAAATCTTACAAATAGCTTTTGTACTGCATCAGTTTAGACAAATTCCAGAGTAAAAGTCCTGGATTTGGACCTTGAAGTGGCAAATGTAAATACTGAGGTGCGGTAAAAACCTATTGATATTCACTCCGAGCACCGGTGTAGTGCACACGCACACCGCCCAGGTACAACAAAACCCTTTCCCCCCTGCTGCTGAAGAAAATCCTAGAGGAAACATTGCACAAGCAAATCTAATCACATCTCCAGGAAAATTATCATCTTATCAAAGCAGATTATCCAAAAGATTTCCTCAAGGAAATCATTAAAGATTTATCTAAAACAACAAAACTTCTCCATTAAGACGCTGAAAAACACTGAAATCCTTCTGTTTTTTTCAGTGAATTATAGGTCCCATTAACACTTCATGAATCTTAATCTTGAGTCTTTATTGTGCCTCAGTTTGAATAAAGGGAAGCATTTTTATTGTTCAAGTTGGAACATGAATAGATGCCAACCAGAAACATCCTGTTGACAGTCACTTAACTATCAATGCCTGAAGTGAAACGCTCAGAAAGCAAGATACAGAACAGAAGGAGACAACTATAAAAATAAAATAAAAAACCAATAGAAAAGGACCTTCAGTCCATCATGGAAGAATGAACTCCCATTGATCGAACATGTCAACCAGACATGTATTGTGTGACAGCTCCTCAGATAGCTAAGGCAGATATGTCAGTGTCATTATTAAAGGCGCTGATAACCACGGAGGACAGTCTTTGGAGAATCACCATAACAGAGGGCAGCACACGGACAGCACAGACATTTTCTTTTCATCCTCTTTTTCATCTTTGAACTTCATTTTATATTTGTAGATAAAGACATGAAGCAAAACTAACTCACAGAGCTTCGCCGATGAGCAGGGGAGGAGAGGGGCAGCTCAGAGAATCTGCTGGTGACGGCCTCCACGAGTCCTTCCACCTCCTTGTACTGGACCGGTCTGGACTGGTGGTTCAGTCTGGAGAATTCAGAGTGACAGAGGAAATGACTGACATTAAATATACAACAGTAATGGCTGTTAGGTAGTGCATGTTGGGAGGGAGGATGGCGAAGGGAAGATACAGGCAATGTGGATTTCTGAGTTAAGTGTGTGTGGCTGTTTGTAAGTGCAACTCATGGTTTGGGTTTGCCAGAGGATATGAAGCTTAAAAGTGACTTTGACAAAGCACCTACATCAATTAATCTACAAGTCTTTGTATCTCTGAGTTCATGAGCGTGTATTTATTATTTTCCTGTAACACTGAGTGAGTGTATGTGTGAGTGTATGTGTGTGTTAGTGTGTGTGTGTGTGTGTGTGTGTGTGTGGGGGTTTTCTGTGTGTCTATACGTGTATTCATTC
>NW_019525478.1:778025-827676 GCF_002814215.2 Seriola lalandi dorsalis
ACACACACACACACACACACACACACACACACACACACACGCTTATTCTTTCAGGGCAAGCACACATAATAAACAAATAGTGCTGACCTACTGGTGTTACAAAGATCACCAGAGTACGTCTCTGGTCCATGGCGCGGCACCACAACATCTGTTGTGCTGTTGTTGTGCTGACTAGCTCGCTGTTGCCACAACATTAGTCACATAGGACATCTTAAATAACACATGCATGCAAATAAAGGTGCACAAACACACGGACACACACACAGACACACACGGACTTGTTTGCACATATTTGTAGTTCTATCACTGTGAGGACATAATGCATTCCCCCGCCCCTTGCCCACAACTAAGCCCCTAATCTCAGCCCTAACCCTAAGCCTAAAACCAAGTCCTATCTCTCAAGCAGCCCTTTGAAGTTGTGAGGCCCGGCCAAAACGTCCTCACTCCACAAGGTCTATCACTCAAACTGGTCCCAGCAAAGATAGAAGCACAAGAACACACACACACACACACACACACCCCCCACCCCCCCCACACACACACACCCTCTAGCTTGTTCAGCACTTCAAGAGCTCTGGTGTAGCTACTTTTCCCCTGTTCCACTCAGCGTAAAGGACAAATTTCTCTTCGCCCTTCAAAATCTCTTATCCCCTGTATCATTGCCACGTGACGGGTGGAACAGTCCATTAAAATTATGTCAACCTCGCAGAAATATGACATTGTTTTACTGGCTTGTGATATATTTTCATCTGTGAGCCAGAAGACAGTTAATTCAAATCTAATTAAACTTCCAAGTGCACAGTATTTAACATGTTTTACAGCAGGTTGCTGCCCCATGTCAGTGTAGCTGAAGTTGTATATACAGTTCACATATAGAGGTGCATTAAAAAATTCATATCATAATTGTGTGTGTAGTTTTGGCAATATTAATGCACAATACTTGTGACTATAACCTACACACAGAGGAGGGTGTTGCACCATGATGTAATAACTTATCAAGTGCCACAGAATGGAAAATGCAAAGAGGCCTGTTATGTAATAAATTCATTAATAATGTTACAGTCACAGGAAGGAGGAGGAAGACAGACACAGCAACAACAACAACAACAACACGTGGAATGGCGGTGGCAAGTGCAGCTGCAGGTTCAAATTCTCTAAATCAACAATCTACAGTATAAGCAAATCAACAACATATCTTTGCAGAGATCAGCGGGCTACAGCACAGCATGCTACATAAATAACAAACTGCTTTTTCAGATGAAAATATTTCCCAATGAAATGTTTTTACTGCAAGGTCTGTGAATCATCGTGAGTAACCGAGACATTGCTTGTTGTGGCTGAGCAGCATGTCACTTCTATGTCCCTTTTCAATTCTTTTCAATGCAGCAGAAGTCTCAGGAGCAGAGATCACATGACCTCAATAAATAAACTCTCGGCTGTGTGGGTTTTTTTTTTGTGTGATTTAGCTGAACTGCCTTTTAACATAATACTGTAGGTGTAACAAGACTTGCATTTGCCAGAAATCAAACAAGGCCCCCCTTTGATGAAAATGTCAACGTGAGAAACAGCTAACTGGACACCTTAATTAAACTGTAATTATTTTTAATTGCTACAGCTGTTCTCTGGTGATGTGACATCGCTCTGTTCAAAGAGCAGACATGCTGAGGTGTAGTAATGCGATTTTTAGTCAGTGAGCAAAGATACTCAGTGCAGGAAATTTCAAGGGAGCTGCACACCCAGTGCAGGGGAATAATTCTGGCAGTGGGCCAGTTAAAAAAAAAAAAAAAATTAGACACCAACTCTCACCTTTCCAGTATCTCAGTGAGAAGCAGCAGACCTTGTTTCTGCACTTCCAGGTTGGACAGCCGCAGAGCCTCTTTTAGACTGCGCACCAGGGACTCAATACCTAACACACAAAAACACACACACACACACTCATTGCATCAAAGAAATGCTTGACTTAACTTTACACATGACCAGGCAAGCTGCCCCCCCACCCCACCCCTCCCCTCGACACTCACACAGTCTAATCTTGCCTCAGTGCCAAAGTTATGAGAGTGCTTTCACTGCACAACAGGCTACAGCAACTTCCTACATTAAAACGGGCGACATGCTTCTAAATGTAATACATGCACAAAGGACGCATACGCACACAATCACACATGTCAAACAACCAGTGCTGGTGGTACATCTTTTTAATTTACTACAACACAGAACCCGCTGTCACCATCTCATGTTTAAACTGAGCTAGAGCAACAACATAACACACCGCACCAGACAACTCTGTGTGCGAGAGGGTAATTTAAGTCTTTACTTCGAGTGTTTTTCAAACCGTTTCTCCAGAGTGGAGCTAAAGTGCTGCAGGATTAAAGAATGCCACAGACAGTGGGACCTTAAATACATCATCGACTGTAAAGGCGCACACCACGGGCATACAAACACACACACACACACACACACACACACACCTATGCGTCAGAGCAGTATTCACTACCATTCATTAGGGATGCACAATACTGACATTTTCGCCAAAATGTAATTACTACCAGGTTCTGGTGCCACTTTGTCTGATAATCATATTGTGTTACATCACAATAGCAGCATCTGTCTAGTTGAAATAACACAATATACAGTGGGTCTTTGTTCCTCTAGTCTCCCTTGTAATGTAAATGTGATGCTTGGAGCAGATGCAAATGTCTAAAAACTGCAATACAGAATGAGGCAGAGGCAAACGACTCCACTTCCTCCTTTGGCGGCTTTAAATAACCCTCAGACTTTTTGTGTGTGTGAGCTGTTACATGACTCGTCTTTCCATCAATTACCCATCAGCAGTTATCTTCAGATACATTTACCAATAAACCACGACACACAAAATCACAAAAAAAAAAAAAGGAATCACGTCTCAGGAGTGTTTTCTGATCCGTCTAAGCTCGCTCACCATAGACAGAGTGACACTGGGAGAAGAACAGTGGGTCTTGGGTCAGTAACACCAAGCAGCTGTAGGCAGACCACAGCAGCACCTCATTATTAGCACTGGCCAGGCAGTCGAACATAAACTCTATGAGGGGAAAAAGAGAGACGGAAAGAAGAGAGAACTTTTATGAGGGACCAGAGAAACAAGAGAGAAAAAGAGAACAGTGAATATTGTTGCTACACATTGTATGACTCCTCCGTAGCGTCATCACACCACTTCCACAGCATGGCGTAATGTCTTCATGCAAATGTAGCAGATGATAAACAAAACAAAACGTTCGCAATATTCTCTTTTGAAAGCCCAACTGTATTCTGAAATTCTTGGGGCAAGAGAAAAATACAAATACAATCCCCACAATGATGAGAAGATAGAGTACATATAAAAACAGCAGAGAGACAGACAACAAGAGAAATACCAAACGTTTAAACAAAGACAGGGAGTGGAGAGGGAACGCAGAGGAAGGCAAAGGAAATTATTTGTAGAAGGGGAAATCAAAGCAGGCAGCAGCTTGAATATCCAGCCCCTGTGTTTGCGTGTCTGCGTGTGCGTCTCACCAGGTACGTCAGCCTTGATGAAGGGAGCGCTGTACTGACTGGGAGAATGAACCAGGACACATGCAATACACTTAGCGCTGGTCACCTGCAGCGTCTCATCGCCACTCAGCAGCAGCTGGAAGACACGTTTTATGGGCTTTATTAGAATCCGCCGGTCAGCCAAAGACACAAACAGAAGTGCCAGGCTTCCACAGTGTTTACAGACTGTCTGAGGTACATAAAGTGTCTTCAACGCTGCCAGGTCGCTGATGACTGTAGGAGATGATGTAATATTTTGCCAACTGTCTAGCTCTCATCTCCTGTGCACTGTTTGTGCTGCAAAGTTGAAGTCTGAGGTTATTTGAAGACAATATTAATTCACTGGATCATTCATGCAACTACTCAATGACACTGTCCTCTGACACTAAAATAACATACTTAATGTGCTGGTTATGTCACTTAGTACCAACAGCAGCTACTAAACAAATCCACCATGTGAAAAATGTGGGATCAGCTGTTACAGTATTGTTTTATTCTGCCATGTTACACTGTGAATTAGACTTCAGTTTGCATGACTTTTCCCCCTTGTTTAGTTTTAGTCTAGTGCTGTTACTGTTGTTTGCCGACACGACACATTGAGTTTTTTTTTTTTTATATCACTCTCTTTGCCTTTCAAGTTCTCTGTAGTTTTTCTGCAGTTGTTCCTGATTCACAGTCAATTTATGTGGCAGGATGAATCCTAAGAACAACATATTAATTATGTTTTAGGAGATGATTATATTCGGGTCATTATTTAGGTAAGAGTTAGTTTTATAGCCACTCAACACACACTACTGATCTACAAAAAGACTTCCAACGTCACGAGCTGTGCTGTAATGTGAGTCATGACTGAGATAATCTAACTAGATGTAATCTACACATTGATTTCCCAGACATGAAGCACAAATATTTTTCCAGGGTAAACCCCCACTGAATCCCTATTCAAAGGCACATTAATCCAGGATTAGAACTTCTTGTTATGATTATGGTCAGTGCCAGAATGCAGGTTTTGAGGGTGTGAGCAGGATGTTTGGACAGAGACCTGTTTCAGTATGAGAGGCAAATGGCAGTGGTCATGGGGCTGTTGCTCTTGGTTCTGGCAGACGACCTGGCTGTTGTTGGTGCGGCTGTCCTGGGTCTCACTGCACATGATCTGACTGTTCATCAGAACTGACACTGTCTCTCCCAGCTGCACCAGCAGCCACAGCAGGCCTAACAGATGACAGACAAGGTGTGAAAACGGATAACGATGACAAATACATGCACGCGTGTTCAACCTTTCACAAACTGAACATATTGAACAAATTCTAAACACATGAATTCATTTCCTGTGGCATCAGACAAAACTGCTGCTTTTGTTTTTCTACTGTTCATTGGTGAATTGGTCTGTTGCAGATACCACAACAAATAGTTTTAACGACATGCACTAGTGGGACTTATCAAACTACTTGTGCAATTATGAAAAACGTGGTGTGGAGACACTTCATGAGCTATAAAGAAAATCATAAAAATGCAGAATGCATCTTGCCGAAGCAAAGCATGAATAAAATATGGTTATCTTTACTGTAGCTACTTCTTAAACAGAGTTTACACAGATCAGGTCAGTCCTCATTCAGGAGTAATCATATGGACACGCCCATCATGCAGACCTAACATATGTAATAAACATCAACAATAAGGCCCAATGTCACAGTTTATACAGAGGCACGTGGAGGCTCATGAGTTCTCTGAGGCCCGTCCTTGAATAGTGCAAAACACAGTGACATTAGCTGCATAGATCTTTTTCATTCCAGCCATCTGTTTAATTCCTCCATGTTGCTGCTCTCACTGGGGCTGGTGAGGGTGAGTTTATTAGGATTAAATTGATTTAAGATTTACACAAACAACAACACCAACGGCTCAACTATAAAACCTAGACTAAACCCACCTCTCACTCTATTCCAACTCCACTATGAATCTGACAACTTCAAAATTTCTCAAAGGTAATGACTCTATTTCCTTTTAAGTGACTCCTTTGCATCCTGCATAGACCCCGGCTGTGGTCGTCACCAAAGCACACCCTGGAGAGATTATTATTCTCATAACTCAGAACTCCAACAAGATAGAAACACTCTCTCATCTTCAGTGTGATCCCTCCTCTTTCTCCAGTTAGCCTCACCCTAGATTCTGCATCTTCAGAGAGAGAGATGACGATGGACATCATTTTATGGTCTATTAGCTGTTTTTAAATAAGCTATTAGCTTTTCTTTTTTGACAAAAAATAACCCCTACCAACTAGTGGAGACCTCTTGTGATGAGATAACGCTCGGTGAATTCAGTTTGGTTCTGGCATAAAAAAACCTGAAATGAAAAAACATAATTGCACCCCATGCCATAAAGTCTTTTACTCCTCTTTGAAGTCCACACCCTAATTGTCCTCATCCTAATTCTCTCCCAGGCAGTTGGTAGTGAGGTTATACGCTTCATAAATGACAACAAATTCATAATCGCCTTTTCCTCAGACTGTCACCAAAGTAGTTGTTGTGCTCAGCTAAAAAAATTTCATCCAATTTTAATAACATCCTCCCCTTATCTCGGCTCGCAAATTGTATTTCTCAAACTTGCCTAAGCAAAGCAGAGCTCAACAACTCCAAACCTTTAGATGATAGCGACTCAATCTCACTTAGTCTATCCAGTGTAATAAATCTAAATGAGGCCAATAATATATGCAATTTTTCATCCAGGCAGCTAATGATGGGCTCAATGATATTTTTATACATTCATCCTGAGGAAATGAGTTTCTTCACAGACTGAAAAGTAACTAAAACTCACTCTACACACGTGGCCGTGAAATCTTCTACTTAAAAAGAAAAATGAATATTTTAATTTTCTGCTGCAGAAACATTTAGAAGATATCCTGGTTTTGCTCCAGACAGCTAAATTCAAAGGTATTACTCGACTGAAATGATTGAATATGATTAATAAAAAACATTTTTAGGTTACTGTCATCACAGATTCCTATTTTGTCATGGTTTATCTTATTTCATGTGTCTGAAATCATCTCGCAAAAGGTATTGCATGTCATCTGTGCATTATTATTCATATTTTCTTAAAATATAACAAGAAAAAAAAAAAAGAGTAAATGAATGAATAAAACTGACATGTTTTTCTCACCAGTACAGTTGTTGATGAGCTGTGGGGAGCATGCATTGGCTAAGGTCTGCAGCAACAGGATACACACTCTGTCCCTGATGGCAATGGGCAAAGACTGGGCCGCCGAGCCCCCGGCTGTCCCGAACAGTTTGAGCCACACAAAAAGCACCGAAGCCTTCAGCGCTTCATCTGGGTAAAGCATGGCAGAGCACAGATGCTCCAGCAAGGGCACTGGTGGACAGAGACGGGAAACAGATGCACAAACACATAAACAAACAGAGGATCTACACACAATAAAAGAGGGGGATATATACAGGAAACTGGGTCGGTATAACCACATCGAATAAATATTTCACATAATAATGGGATATACCATGTAAAGTGGGTGCAGTCATGTGTCTGAAGATACCCATACGTTTACATTTTTCAAGAAAGGCCTTTGTTTGCTGGAGCGAGTGACACATGAGAAAGACAAAGACACCCGCAGGAGAGGTAATGGTTATATATTGTGAGAGAAACACAGATCAACAGACAACAACAAGAGCAATGAGAGGGATGAAGAGAAAAACCGCTGGGAACAAAGTGCAGCTGAATTTCACCTTAAACTCTTTAGCTATTGCAGACTATTGCAGAGCCAACAGTGGAGGGAAAGTTGCCATGAAGATGAAAGGAATGAAGACTGGCTGTTGGGGACAGAGTGCAGTAAAATGGCAGGCGGGGAAGAGGGAGTAGAGAAGATTAAAAAAAAATATATTGGGAGCAGGATAGTAGTCTTTTGTCTGAGCGCAATAGATTCCCAAGTACACTGTCTGACTGAGAGAGCATGATTCAAACTGGAAAGAAGGGAAAAAAAGAGAGAAAGACACAAGGCAGAGAGAGAGAGAGAGAAAGAAAACAGAAAGGTAACAAGATCCAGGCAGTGGTAGAAAGGCCGAGTTAATGGAGGAGGTAAAACCTGAGAGTGAGAGGGTATGAGACAAACACAGAGGGGGAGGCAGAGACACAGGAGGAGGAGATGGGTGACAGTCATATACAGTACATGTTATTGCAATCCTATGTGTGCATTTACATTTCTTGAACACACACTGTAGAAAAACATAAAAATTAGTCTTGTGACGGGTTTTTTTTGGTCCTGAAATGATCAAACAAGCTGTACTAATCAAATGTAGTTAGTTCAGCTCAGAGTGACAGACAACATACTCCCAATCATGCAGCCTCTGAGGCCTTAATATATTCTAAATACGTGCGATCTCCATCGAGACATGCACTTTACAGAAGGGATATTAGCCACTGAGATCCCTCACTTCCTGAGGACACAAGTGTACTGACTCTACTGCGTTTCAAAGTTTCCTCATCAGTCTGTGTGTGAAGAGAAACCATCACTGTTCCCACTGACTTCAGCGTTCAGTGTTCACCACTTTATGAATTAATCAGATTATATTAATGGTTTGACATTTTTGACATTCACATAATTTGCAGCAACTCAATATAAAAAAAATTGAACGACTTTGTTAATGTAGTTTTTCAAAGATTAATTTAGCCTTAATGCAAATTCTGCTTCTTGAAGAATTATTCATAATATTAAAACAGTTCCATCTATGCAGAAATGTAAATAAATTAACAAGTAGAAAAATGAAAAGCATTAAAATCATTGCGACATAGTCAATAATGTCTAAGTAGAATTACCGCGTTGCAGGAAGTAGAGTATGGTCACAATCTCTGCTTCTGTTCTCGAGTGACAGCAGTGAATAATGGACACAAGTGTTTTTGCAGAACATTATGATGTCACAATGAAGTTGACCTTTTGACCGTTTGGATATAAAATGTCGTCACTTCATCATTTTATCCTATTAGACATTTGTGTTGAATTGTGTCCCAGTTGACCCGTGACCTTTGACCACCAAACTCGAATGCGTTCATCCTTGAGTCCAAGTAAATGTTTGTACCGGACGTAATGAATTTCCCAATATATATATATATTCACAAGAACATGAGGTCACCGTGACCTTGACCTTTGACCACCAAAAATCTAAACAATTCATCTTTGAGTCCAAGTAAATGTTTGCACCAAATTTGAAGAGATTCTCTCGAGGAAATTTCCGAGATATTGTGCTCACGAGTCCAAAAACATGTTTTGTGAGGTCACAGGGATCTTAACCTTTGACCTTTGACCACCAAAATCTAATCAGGGCCGAGACGGACGGGAAGATAACCTTGAGCCTTTACATGACAGGTACAATTAAAAAAACTACCGCAGGATGTCATCAAAATTGTTCGATTGCGAAAAGTATGAAAGGATAAAGGTCGACATAATGGAAGACAGAGACGGGAGGCCAGCGAAGACAGAGAGACAAATAAGTAAAAAGCTGTAAATGTGTGAGCTTTGAACAAAAGAATAAACAATGTTATATTGCAGGACAGCGCCGGAGCTGGAGGGAGACAGAGGAAGAGAGAGACATGACAGAGGAGGAAAGTAAAACCCAAGCCCAGCTGCTCTGTGAAGCAGATCAAAACCCATGTGAGGCAGGAGAGGCTCCCAGACATGTTTGATTAAACCAAAATATATGAGGCGGCCAAGATGAGAACCAGGCATGGAGAGAGAGAGGGAGGGGGGAGGGAGAGAGTGAAGAGTGAAGAGGGGAGGTGGGGGAGATAAGACATCCATAGACAGAGGATGGAAATGGAGGGAACAAAATGTGAGTGCTAAGAGGATGGGTGGGAAATAAAAAGCCTTACTGCTGTTTAACACATTTTATGGCACATGCGTCCAAACACAGAGACAGAGACGATAGAAACTAACACATTAAACAATTTTCTTTTTTTCTTTTTCTTTCTTTCTTTGTCAGGAAAAAAAAAAAAGGTTCATTTCCATTTGCCTTGTTTACCGTTTTGCTGCCCCACTGTGAAGCTTGAGCGCTCCGTCCGTCTAGTGATCTGCCTTCTACAGTATCTACTGTTTTTCACTTGCAGCTTCACCTTGCCTAACAAACCCTTTTCACACTTCCAGTGTTTCCCACACATGAAATATATTTGTTTGGCCAATTCAAATAACCCCCCACCCATCCAAAGCCGAAAAGAATCATCTCTGTATTTTTGTGTCTCTCTTTTTTTTAAATGTCTACATAAAAAGACGGTTGAAAGTGCAGACTGAGCTGTCAAAAATGGCGTATTAATGCGGAGTCTTATGAGAGAAATGATGTCCTTAATCACTTAGCTCCGTCACTTAACTTGTCTTCCACTTATCTTTGTCTGCCTTCCTCTTTCCTTATCTCATTAATGCTTCATCTTCCCTCCCCGCTCCCTCACTTTGTCTGTATCCACTCCTCAGTTAGGACCTGAGGGAGTAAGACACCAGCAAGGTGGAAATAAAGGAGGAGGGATGGGAGAAGGGAGAGAGAGAGAGAGAGAGAGAGAGAGAGAGAGAGAGAGAGAATGAAAAACAAATTCAAGCAGAGGAAAGTGATGGGGTGAGAAAAGCAGAGGGGTTAATCAGTTAGATAGGCAGGCAGACATCGAGGCAGAGAGAGGGAGAGTGAAATGGGTTGTGCTGCTCTGGGCTCATGTTGTCATTGCCGTGCTGTTGTCGTTAGTCCAAACAGCCCCACAGAGACGTGCTGAGTGACAGGCCACAGACAGGCACACACAGTCAATAGTGGCAGCCTGCATCTTGCATCAGCATCGCAACAACCCGCCGCTACCTGCAGCTGCTCAGGGGAGCTTGTAAAACTCATGAAAATACATGGGAGGTGGACACACGTAGCATAGTAAAAAATGACTGTGATGCCTGCTTATTCGGCTGAAGGCTCACTCTTGCCTATGAACACGAGCACTGAGGCATGACACAAACACGCCCACAGACGCTTGAAGCTGATTCACCGTGCCCATTAAACGAGAGCGGCGTAATGGTTCATTTGAGTAGACAGACATCATACAGGTGGGTTGTAGCAGGGAATAAATCAGAGTAGTTGCGAGTGATACTGGATGAACATGTATTTGTAACTTTTCTTACTTTCTTATTTTTTAAATCATGAGCTGGCATGGGACTGGCTATGCAGACAGAATTTTAAGTATGGACACAGCACAGTTATCTCACTCCAGCTGGAGAGTAATTGAAAAGGTCATACAGTTAAAGAAATTGAAATGAGAAAGTTCAGGGGAAAGAATATGTAATATACAGTTTTGTGACTCTTTTTTTTTTGTCACCTCTCAGAAGCAGAGGGAGCGGAACCGGGCACAGCACGGGGAAGTGGACACGGTACAAACATTTCTGTGCAATTAGGATATAATTAAAAAGGTCAAACTAGGCCGTTGTGATTGTGGATATCCCTGGAAGGAAGACTAAATATTCTTTCATATATTCCTCTTCCATTGGAGGGGAACTTTGGTATTTTTAACATATTCCTTGATCTCAGTGTCTGAGGTGAAAGTTGTCTATTCTCCCTCAAGGGAGAATACGTGTGCACAAGGAAGTCAGAGGTCAGAGGTCTGCTTCAGATCAGTCGGCTGATGAGGTTTCATTTCTTTGCTCAAGGACACTTCAGCAGAGTAATTGTGGTTTAACCCGGTTAGAGAACAATCTCCCCACTAAATACATCAGCTTTTAATCCACTACTGAGAAAGTTAACAAGGCAATGATATGAATTGCTGACAGCATTTGCATGGACAACAGCTGTTTATCACCTACCGTCTAACAGCAATGTCAACACCAAAATGGACTCTTCTTTTTCAAAACAGGAACAGAAAAACAAAAAATTATTTAATTTCACATGAAAATACACTGTTGGTTTCGCTTCGCACCAGCGTCTGCTTAACTGTGAGATGTGATTGGGTGTCTGCTGCATCGTCTCACCATACTCAGTCACCAGGCTTTGGGCCACGTTGGGGACTTCTTCCACCAGGGTCCCCAAGAAGTTAAATGTGGGCAGGGAAGCTTTCACACTGAGCTGGTCACCAAGCTGGACAGGGAACGCACAAAGTAAAAATCAGATACAACACACATACAACTATGTAAAGAAACTTGTCGAACTCGCTGAAAATGGCAGAGACACATATTCACACTGTAAAGCTGCACGGCGCTGAAGTGCTGTGCAGGGCTCAAGATCAACGAGATTTCAGATACTCGACACAGAGACAGTCAGGGACGTTGTGCACAGAAATGAGCCAGTAATGCAAAAGAGGTGAGTTAAAAGTAGATGGGTGGAAAAAATAAACCAAACTAAGCTCTACAATGTAACACTTCTGCTTATGATATGTTATTTTTTGCAGGATTCAAATTAAAATCACCCCTTCAGGACAGTTATAGCACCGCAGCAGGTGTGAAAAAAATGTAGCTTCCACAACGATATTCATGATTTTCATTTTACTATGTTGACGACAACAACTCCAGCCACAACTGCTACAACACTCTCATTTATAATGCAGAGCCACTCACATATTCATTTGAGACATATGTCCGTAATTCTCTTTTTCAGAACTCAGAAAACAAACCTGTTTCTTTCACCAGTGCTCAGTCACACCACGGTAAAACTCTGTATTCTCAAAGGAGGGTTCTTTAAATACATTCAGTCCAGAAGGTTCTAATCAGGCTCTATTCTAGTAAGGTAAATGAGACTTGTCTGCACCTGTACCTGGCTGTTTGCCCCCCTGTCATCATCAGTATACACAGCTTTACTATTTTCCACCCGCAGCATCGGCTACTGAATGAAGCTTTTCCACTGCTGCCTCCCCCAGAGGGGACACAACAGGAGCGAGGGGGGGGCACACTGCCTGTTAACTAAACAACCCTCTGAGGATACACAGCTAGTTGCACAAGCACTGTTGAAAGTTTTAAGATGTTGAGCGTGTTCCTGCGCCTGGATGTGTAGATGAGCAAGTGTGTTTCTCCATATGTCTGTACCTGTGTTTGTCTCACCTGTTTGTGCACCTCATCCAAAACAAAGCGATACAACACCTCACTCTGCAGCTCTGAAAGCAGCTGAACCAGCACTGGCAAACGTAAACACACACAAATGAATGCAGGTACGTACACAGACACACACACACACAGACACACACACAAATACACACACACCAAACAAAAAACACAGCAAAGCATTCATGGTTAGTTGCAGTTTTCTAGGAAAAACAAAATAACATTTCAAGTTCCTTAATTCAAAATTGATGATGAGTAATCCAGTTTTTTATCTCTTTTAAATTCAGTTTCATTTTTGAATTTTGTTCAATCAAAGTTTATCTCGTGAGTGACTGTGACAATGTGTTGCACTTTAAGGATCATTATATGCCAACAGTCTATACTGTTTATTAACATGTCACTGCCATAAGGACAAGATCCAGCTGTACCCCTCAGCTCTGCTTTACATGGCTTTATACAGAAGCTGGTGCTAGAAAAGATCTGGAAGACTGTCGCCTTTCTGTCTCCTCACACACTTACAGATATAATGACTGTATTATTTGTGGGGCTCAAATGAGTTTCAAAATGTGTTCTTCACACATTATCCGTAAAAAGAGCAAACGCAGTGTCAAATTTAAAGCACTCTACTAACTATTATAGGAAAGTGGTCCCTAAGGCATTGTAAGACAGCTACCATAAAATCATTCTGTCATTTGCACTTACCAAAACATTTTTGCATTTTGAACGACTTAGCTGCAGTGAGACAAATCTGCCTGTGTGCTAAAAACTGCTAGTTCACCGAGAGGCAAACATTAAGACAAGATACAGAAAAATCTGCATACGGCTGCCTGAAGAGAAATAGGTATTTCAGCTATGCACAATGCAGCAGTGACAGAATATTAACATGGAAAATAAGGTCAAAACCTTCAAAATTTTAGACACTGGAACAGTGAAGTCAATCACCTTAGTTATCGGCAGTGACCATTATCACAATCACACAGAGTTTGTGTGTAAGTCTCTAAGAAAAAGAATGACTCATACCTGTGTGTGTGTGTGTGTGTGCACTTTCACACTGTCTGAGAAATAGTGCACACACACACACGCACACACACACACAAATACACCACAAAGAGGCATCTCTTCACCTTGATGAACCTTTTCCAGAGTGGCTGGGTCCTCCACGGTGTGAAGCATCCCTAGGGACAGAACAGTAATGACAGGCTAGATATAAAAAGTAGACTTCACAAACCCACTGAAATGTACAGAGGTCCCAGGGAGGTGTAATAAGAAAAAAGGACGCCAGAAAGTGAAAACTCATATATGAAAAAGGGACAAAGTAGGTTCAGAAGTATGGCAGCTTTACAAAACAGAGGCTACAAGGTGCCAAAAATATTAAGTGGAGATTTGTGTTTTGGAGTTTTGAGCTGTAACTGATCAGACTTCATGGAACCCGTGTGTGAGTCACAGATGTTGCATCATCTGTATGTTTGATTCGTTTTGCGGTAAAAAAAATAGAAAAAAAAGAGATATATCATGAAGCAAGTGTGTAACAAATGACAACAGTTCTATGCTGCATTTGTAAATACTACCATACATGTAAACAAGTTACACAATAGTGTGTAAGGGGGGGGGGGGATAAAAGACATATTTTATATTGGATTATGTTCTCATGGGTAAATGGTATAGCTCAGTTCAGCAGACCACAAGCACTGTAATGGCTCTTTTAATGTCTTGTCTTATTGGTCAGAGATTTTACAGGCTTACCATTTTACCATATATTCTGTCATTGCACTAATTTGATTGGAGCTAAAATTGTATAGGCCTAATACTTTATGCTGCAATAACCTAGATAAGTGTATCCAGTGAGGGGGGAGTATCAGTAATATCCTCTGATGATGCAATACCATAAAAACACAGTTATAATCATAGCAGTGGTAGAGTGGAACTCACCAGTGCTATCTAATACACACACAATATTTTTGACTTTATATACCTTCACGATAAAGGGATAAATGCTAAAGTCATTCCCTGCTTGAAGATTTGCATCAGTCATTCTGCTTTGTTATCAGATGTGTTGTTGACTGTTCTGAATATTACATAGAGAATTTGTCTGACTCTGCGATCAGCAGAGTATGAAACTGCATACTAAACAAATTTATGCCAATAGCTGATATTTTGTGCCACTGTGGGTTTTATTTGAACTATTTCAAAAAAAAAAAGAGTATTGACCAAAAAATGTATTTTTGATTGAAAGGAAAACATCTGAAATATTTAAACAGCCAGAAGCAAAACTGTCCACGTGACTATAATCCATGTGAATTATTTTAGAGGATCGATAAATTGTATATAATTAAACTATACAATGACAACACAACTTCACCTCATATTTAACATAGCTGTCGTGAAAAAGGAAAATCAGTCGTATTTACAGGACAAAGTATGATACTCTGTAATTAGTAAAGGCCCAAATATCTGCCTAGTTCATCAGAAAATTAATGTATTGTATGGTTATGCCCATAATGCGAAAGAAATGTTATCTATGTGAATCTTGTTTTTATTTATTTTTTAAAAATAAAACTGTATTCTGTTGAGTATTGTGAATGTCCCTATATCTCACTGCTCAGGAAATGTGATAAGATCTAAAGTCTCAGTTGTTCAGTCTGACCTTGCAGAAAAAGTAGCGATGTGACTGAGGCACTAGCACAACTGTGGAATGACGAGGCGGAGATTAGTTCCAAGGAGAAGGAAAGTCATGCAACCAAACTCAAGCCAGCGAGATGTCTGGAACAACCAGATGGTTAATAACGGTCAGTATCAAATTGGACGATCTGTGCACTGCTCAGTCCCACTTACTATAGATGCTTCCTGTTTTTTAATGAGTAAGTGGCCTTCCAAACAACCCAGAAAAGTCCAGTGCTTCCTAATGATTCTTGCAAGTCCTTCCCTCACATCCTAGTCTTGTGTTGTACGTGACACTGTTTCTCACCCAGTAGTGAAGCTGTAAAACGCATAGAGGCTCTGTTGTCCTGTTGGAGCAGCTCTCCCAAGGCGCCTGGAGAACACTTCAGCACCCCACTGATACCAGACAAGGCAACAAACTTCCTCACTGACTGTACAACAGAGACAAATTGAGTGAGAAAGACAGTAAAGAGAGAGTAAATAAAGCCTGTGCATCAAGGGACATTAATAGGATAATGTTTTCTCCATAAATATTTTCTGCTAAATCCTAACAAGTACCTGGGAAAGGATATGCTGGTGGATGATACACACCTATAACTTAATATACACTTTTCAGCTATAGCTATAGTGGACAGGTTAACTCTGGTGGGAGGAAAGCTTCACATTTAAATAGGATGAAACGAGTTCATTATATAATCCTCACCGCAACATCTTCACTCTCAATCATTTCAATGACACAGGCCACACAGACCAGCAGCCCGCCGCCCTCGGCAGGTCCCAGTCGACCGCTCCATTTCGGGTCATGTCTGAAGTGGATCTTGTCATAAACAACATCTACGCTCATCATGATCCTCCGTTTTCACCTGTTGAAAACTCGGTTCCTCGGCTCGGCGGTCGAGTTGAAAAGCTAGCTAGCAACTGTTATTAGCCGACGAGTAAGCCGTTACTGAAGTTAGCTATAGCTTTTTTTCCGCTAGCTAATTAGCAACTTCGTCCGTCCTGCTCGTCAAAAACAAACTTTTAAATTGCAGTCTGCGTTTTCTTATGTAAAAAGTACGTAAGTATTGATTAAGCCATCACATAAAATACCTTAAATTGGTAAACTATGTAGCATGTTAACCGTCGTGCTACATTAATTATACAACTACAGGTTATATGCTCAAACTTTATACGCCCCTCCCCCACCTTTCAATCAAAACTTTATTTAACAATATACTGTTAACATTGGTACAAAGGTACAAAAATAAGTATAGTAGCAAAGAATACACGAGTACTGAGAACATTTTATCATTATGTTTAAAAAAAATCATTAGAAAAGTAGCCGAAAAAATATTATTTTAAAGTTTAAAATTACCAATAATTACATAGATGTGCTGTGTAAGGATTTGTCCTCAGAGATACTTCTTTCATACTGTGTGTGTAAGAAGAAGAAGCTCAACTCACTCAAAAGTAAAAAAAAAAGTTGGTTAAAATAAGTAAATTAACAACATTTTAGAGGCTTGTTATTATTCATAGTAACAAATAATAACTCGTGGGATAAAGTATTAAGAATCATTATGTTTAAAAAAAATCATTAGAAAAGTAGCCGAAAAAAATATTCTTTTAAAGTTTAAAATTACCAATAATTACATAGATGTGCTGTGTAAGGATTTGTCCTCAGAGATACTTCTTTCATACTGTGTGTGTAAGAAGAAGAAGCTCAACTCACTCAAAAGTAAAAAAAAAGTTGGTTAAAATAAGTAAATTAACAACATTTTAGAATAATAACTCGTGGGATAAAGTATTAAGAATCATTATTACTGTAAATATCTGAGTCCACTGTAAATCACACCAAAACTTCTATTGTTATTTCATATTAGAAACATTTTTCACCATTCACAATTATCTATAATCACTTCTGGAGATGATAGAGCACTGAATACATTTTGTGTATTATTTTGAAATGAATGTCTTTGATAATAACACTATAATCCAGTTGGCTGCCAGAGAAGTAAAAGCCAGGATAGGATTTTTTCCAGATTACATTATCTTTCAAATGTGAACTCCAGCAGAATTTATCTCTGAGAAGAATTTATGAAACATGTTTATCATTACGTTTCTTCTCATGCCATTCATAAGCAATGAAGAAGGTGCATCCAGGGACTCTTTAATAGGTGGATTGATTCAGATTTAAAGGTTCTGATTTAAGAGCTTTATTATTTGACAGGATTTGTGAAGTTGAGTCTATAACTATTGGAAAAATATTAGAATGTTCTTGATATTTCTGTAGAATCTCAAATATTATCTTAGTGACTGTGACTGGCAGTGATTGAGGCACTGGCTTTTATTAAAACTAGTCATGGAAATACTTTATCTGTCTTACCATCACATTTATAATTAATTTTTGTACTTGAATTGCCTGAAAATCATCTTCCTCCTCAGTTATTTATGCAGTAGTGTTATCAAAAGGTCAAGGGCAGGCTGATATCCTATATTTCAGCAAAATGTATACATTATTATCTTCAAAATGATGTATCAACATCAATTTATCCCCTAATGAATGTTTGCTGAATGATATGCTGTGAAGGCCTCAATTTGGTTATCACCATGACAACAGAAGCCTCTCGGCAACTGAGAAACTATCTGACGATATGAATGTGGGGGCGAGTATCAGCCACTACCAACATGTCAATTTATCATCTCTCTGTACTTCTCCTTAAACACAGTTCACCGCACATCAAAGTAGTGCATGACATAAAATGTAGCCAGCTTAGCTCTGCTTCGGTGTGAGTGTGTGCTTCTGCGTGCGCATGGGTGTAAGTGTGTGCAGTAGCCTAATCTCTCATAGTCTCTTGGTGTGCAATATCTGTTGCCTTTGACAAGTCCGCTGTGCTCCAGCAAACTTACTGAAGGCAAAGTGTACTGTGTTGGGACCGTGTGTGCAGGAAGTGGTCAAAGCCCTGTTTGGCTGACAGAGAAGCGTAGCAGACCTCTGATGAGAAGTTGGAAAATATTTGTCTCTAAAGTCGCCATTTGTGCTTGGACAGGAGCTAAATCCATCAGTCTGTGCAGCTTTATTGGCCCCTGAGAGCAAGGAAGTGACAGATAGAGAGACAGACAGAGAGCCCTCTCCTCACTGCTCAGGTGGGAGCCAACGCATATCTGTCAACTTTATTTGACAACAACTGCACATAGATAATTCTCCAGGGGCCGGTGGAGCACAGTAACAAATGCAGTCGGCTTCTGCTCAAGCGTAAATGGAGACTTAACATGCAAACATCTTTCACATCAGGGCTTGCCCTTTGCTTTTCTGTCATTTGGCTTGATATATCTTTGAACCACTTCCTGTGTGTTCCCACCCAACACACACACACACACACACACACACGCACTCTAAGATTAGCCTGTACTGTGAAAGAATCATGCATTGATAGTTATGATTGATAGTTGAATATTTTCTGCTGATTTTACTCCACCACCCGTACAGTAGCCATCAGTGGGGGTGTTGAGCTGCCCTAAATATAGCTCTCTATACCTGTTTCCATTCACCTCAACCCACACATTGTCACATCACTCTGCACACATTATTGCAACATAGCCTGTTGTTATGTTACTGGCCACGCAGCAGAAACAGCTTCTTTCTTTCTTTTTCTTTTTTTTGGTTAAGATAATTATCACATACAAGTAAATACCTTCCACTACAGCAAACCTTTCTGTACAAAGCTGCAGTGGAGACTGTGTTGTCTTTTTAGTAACATCAAGCTGCTTTACTCCTCAACAACGTGCATTCACTGTAAATAAAACATTTACACTAATTAATCTCTTGCTAACGAGACACTAAAGCGAGATACATATTCTGAAAGGACAGATTCATCAAATCTGAAAATCATACTGCGGATACAAAATCCCGGATTAATCTTAAACCCCAAAATTAAACATAACATATCAGGTCACCTGTCAGCTTACAGTTTATATCAGACAACACTGCTTTTAGTTATTTAACAAACAAAAAAAAAAGTTTTGTTGTGAGAAATTCAATGAGATAAAGTAGGGGGAGGGCGGAACAAGGAGTGTGCGTGCGTGCGTGCGTGTGTGTGCGTGTGTGTGTAGGAGACGCGACGGTCTCTCACTCGGGTGCAGCTTTCAGGTGCGCTTCACCGTCAGAGGTGAAAACTCCTGGAGTCGGTGCGATGGATTTCATCAGCTGAGCAGCTGAACGTCTGTGAAGAAATAAAACATGTCGCGGGGCAGCGACGCAGAAAAGGCCGATTGAAGTGAAAGTGTGGACCGACGGTAAGACGTTTTAACTTCTCACCTCAGTATCACTGAACGATCCTTCTAAGTGTTTTTCTTTTAACCTAGTGGACGACATGTGTAGACCTCGTTTCTCCATCATGTGTCACGCTATTAAAAGTTGTTTTTCGACACTTTATGGTATTTTTTCATTGGCTTTTTTCTGACAGACACATTTTTAACCCTTGTCTAAACAGTTTATGTGTGATATTCCTTAGAATTACTGTAAGAATACAACAATTTCATTTGTTAAAAAGAAAAGAAAAATGATGTGTTGTAGCTTGCAGAAACTTTTTCTGTGAGTTGGGTTGTAGTGTCTGTATTGATCAGGCTAGATGAAACTTTCATTGCCTACAGTTCTGCTGTTGTTTGTCAAATGTAGGAAGTGTTAAGCTTCCTAATCTGCCTTTTATCTTGTTTTTTATCCTTAAATGTAGCCTGTTGCAATGCTGTGCTTTTAAATAATCTGTAGGACATAAACTGTGGAAAAAGTAGAAAGCAATGTATGGTAAAAACCTGAAGGTGATACCCATGTGGCTTATTCGCACAAATGACTGTAGTGCATTACTTCCTGAGGCATCAGACATATTACTCATCAGATGTTTCCATGCACAGCTGAACCTGACAAAACAGAAAGTCTATTTGCAAATATTCAGCATAGCTGCTCTCGGCGTGAAGGCCACAGAGATAAAACTAAAAAAAAAACCTCACCACAATCTGAGAGACTGACATGCAACAAAACCACGATGAATCGATAGTGACGTCTTTTAATGGGTCAGCATAGGCACGGTTTTTTTTAAGTGCCTTACATTACCCCGCTCACATAACTGTCATTCTCTCGCCTGCACTTTGCAAACACTTGTTTCTCCTGCTCCCAGGTGTCTTTGTCTTTGTCTTTGTGTTGCCTTAAAAAGAAAAACACTGAAGCTCGTCTCCTCTCTCGACCGTCTCATCAGCACTTTCCACAACTGATGTAAGACAAAAATAAACAAAGTGGAAAACTGCACCAATAACAGTGGCTGGTATTACCCCTATGCCCCTGCGTCCCCGCACACTGAGTCACACGGTGAGGCGGCGATGTGCAGCGTCACTGTGACATGTGGTGTCACCGGGGCCAGAGCCCTCATACTGAGCACCAACCAGGGGAGTATTCAGTTTCACACAAGGACAGAGCAGTACTCAGCCACACAGCGGGACTCGACTCGACAGAGACATGAAATTCAAAAAAAAAAAAGAGAGAGAGAGAAACAGAAAAACACTGAAATTTGAGGCTTTTCTTTTAGATGGGAAAGTGGTGACAAGAGAAAAAGATGACAGAGATTTGAGAGAGAGAGAGTTTGAGTACCCCCTCCTCCCCTTTTCCCTTTTTCTTTTCTCACAAAGATGCTCTTCAGATTCAAATGCTTGGGGCGTGACGTAAAGCGAAGCCATGTGAAAATCACTCCAAACTGTAGGACTGTGAAAAGAGAAAGAGACAAATGAAAGAGAAGAGTTGCTGACTGAAGAGGACTAAGTCAGACTGCATGGGCCCCAAGTGTTGGGAAATAATAAAAAGTTGTAAGAGAAGATGCAACGGAACTGATAGAAGAAGCATCGTTACTGTCGTGTCTTCATGCCGATGAAATGAAGAGATTCATATTTATTATATAGGAAACAATCATGACTCTCCCACATGAGATTGCTTCTCTTGAGTTAATTAGACGGACGGGGTCAGCTGCTCTGCGCGCTGAGAGACTCCATTCAGGGAGAATAAAACCCGCGTCACATTATAGAGTCGCTGAGAAAAGCACAAAGAGGGAGAATAGTAAGAGGCACAAAAATAAATGCTTCAAGCCATTTTTCATCTACTGTGCACCGGCATTGTAACTTTTATCCATTTATCCGCCCACACAACAGCAGCACTCAGCTCAGCCTATACTCACCCTTCAAGTTGGCATAAAATTGCTTTTACTGTAGAATAATTTGTGTGAACCTGACTATAGATTGTTGTTGTTTTTTTCCCCCTCTCTTCTCGTTTTACTTCTCACTCTCATTTCCTGTTACTCACTCCTCCAGGTTTTCTAATGACTCTCACCTTTCCTCATACTCTGCCTAAGTTTCAAATGTCACTTTCCTGTCGCATCTTTCTTTCCATGAACTAACCAAACCCATCACACTTGCAGCTATTTCTTCATCCTCCTCTGCTTTTCTCCGTCTTCCTGTGCTCCTTCTGTTCATACTCCTCCTCCTCT
Source organism: Seriola lalandi dorsalis (assembly GCF_002814215.2). NCBI lineage: Eukaryota > Metazoa > Chordata > Actinopteri > Carangiformes > Carangidae > Seriola > Seriola lalandi. Next base: position 799,776 of record NW_019525478.1, read on the forward strand.
TCCTCCTCTCCTCCTCCTCTTCCTCCTCTCCTGTCATGTCGGTATCCATGAGGAACCCTCCCCAGCGCCGGCGCTCTCTGGGTCCCGTCTCCCCCAAACGCATTTACAGAAACCTGTCCGTCAGACTGAGGGGCGGGGAGACATCTGTTGCCGGGGAAACGGACGCGCCCGGACACCTCAGCAAGTCTGCAGATGCTGTAAGATATTTGGGTTTCATTGTGGTTTGAAACGATCAGATCTTTCTTTGATATTACACGTGAGTCTGTGTCGGTGTGAGTGAATTATCTCAGGTGAGACTGCAGATTTGATTTATTTTTGACGTGTCCTGATTTAATGTCTCTTCCTCTGCACAGCAACTGTCTCATTAAATAAATCTGTCTTTTTGGTGTGAACCCTCTTACGCCCCCCGCCCCCCCACCTGCCCACCCTCCCGTGGCTCTACCCTGTCTCTCCTTTTCCCCATTTAGTACCAGACTCTGTGGGAGGCAGTGGAAAACGAGGACACTTTGGCTGTACAAAGCCTGCTGTCCAGAGACCACACCGGCTGTGGAGGAGGAGGAGGAAGCGGAGGAGGAGGTGGAGGAGGAGGAGGAGGAGGAGGAAGCTTGTGGGAGAGAGGAGAGAGGAAAGAAAAGGACTGGGAGAGAGAGAGGGAGAAGGGGGTGAACAGGGTGAGCGAACAGGGCCTGGTCCCTCTGGACGTGGCCGCCCTCACACACAACTCCCCGCTGCTCCACGTGCTGACAAAGGCGGGAGCCAGACATAACCCCGTTTGTAAGAAACGTTCTGTCTGATTGTTTTTTTTTTTTTTTTTTTTGTAAATGCCATTGTAAAAGGTCACAGTTCAGTTCAAACCATTGTTCAGACTCTGTCCCCTCCTCTCAGTGTGCCGACCAGCAGAGTGGGCACTTAAGCTGGACGCCCTGGTGGCACTGGCGGGCAAACGTGTGGACGACAGGAAGAGGGAGTTGGTGAGGAAGACGGGGGCGGGGCCTCAGGTGCAGTCCGACATCCAGAGACACATCCGCCTCTGGAGCCTCAGGCTTCAGCTGTATTGCCGGATGAGGGAGAACTTCCACAAGACAGGTCGGTGGTCTCTGGGGTCAAGCTCGTGGCATTTTGTTGTTTTGTTTTTCCAGTCCTCGCTCGTTAGAAATAACAGGTGTTCTTGCATTTTCTGTCTCAATAAAAGGTAGAACTATGTTGTTGTTGTTTTTTCCCCCCAGCCCTCTTCTACAAAGCTCTCCATCACTGCTGACAAAGCCCTCAGTGATCAGACATTCAGCCCAACTTCTCTCTTAGGTTTTTTTTTTTTACTGATTTCCCGGCTGGCCTCTTGAAAGGATCCCTCCCTCCGTCCCGTTTCAGCTCGTTCAACAAATTCAACAGACCGCCTGGTCATCAACATTTTTCTAAACTCTCTCATGTCCTATTCTTCCTCCACCAGCCGCCAGTTGTATCAAATTCAAAACCTTGGTGATGGTGTATATAGCCTATATATAGCCTATATATATTTATATATATTTATATATATGAGAGTAGGAATCCACAAGCCTTTGGTGCAACCTCTGCTCAGCTATATTAAGCCTTGCTTTCCTCCCTGCAACAGCCTCCTCAAATCTCTTTCTCACCCCCGGCTCTCCGCTGGTTCAACCTCTCCTGTTTTTGTTAAATTATATGTACCGACTTTAATTGCTCTGTATAAACAGTTCTGCTTAGTTTTCATTTTTATTCCTCTCTCAAGCACTCGCAGTTTTCTTTTCCTGGCTCTTTTATGATCGCGGCGTCACTGTGAGGTCAATAAGGGCCCGGCTCTCCTTTCCGGAGGCAGTGAAATTAAGCGCTCTCTCATTACAAATCTCTCTGGGTAAGAGTGTCGGCCCAAGGCTTTAAATTTAAAGTGTGTTTTTTTTATCTGAGGCCCCTTTGACTCCATCCATTCACTCGGGGTCACAGCTTCGGATGAGCAAACTATAAAAATAAATAATAGTAAAAAAAAAAAAAAACCCCTTTGGCGAGAATCAATGAGAAGAACACAATTATATTTGATCACAACGCTGAATTTCATTTTAACCGGGCTAATGTTACCGCTGCTGTTGCAGTAATAATGTTGCAGTAGTTTACTGCTCTATTCACATTCACATCTTGGCAGGTCAGAGTGCAGTGTCTTGGGGCAACGCAGGGAAGTATAGCTTCATACTGGCTGAGCACAATGGCTGTTTTGGCTGCACAATATTCATTAATTTAACTGCACACATAAACTTGTCAGGTGTCAAATGTCTGGGAGTTTTGATGGGACTGTATACATTACATTTCTCTGTGGTTGTTATAGTTGTATTTCCCTCAGAATGAACTGATCTTTTTTTTTTTAAATGTGTCACCCAGAGCTCCCCGGCCCTCCCAGTCACGTGTCCATAGTGGTGACCAGCACGTCCTCTTTGTTTGTGGCGATCAAAGAGCCAGAGGGTGACAACATGGGGCTCATCACCCGCTACAGAGGTAGGCTGCAAATAAGAAGATTTTCCACAGATGGGTGGATGAATGTGTTACTGAGAGGTATGACAAGAAATGGACAGAGGCATGATGTGTACAGAAAGGAATTAATGGAATATTTACTGTATTGGTCCAACATAATCAAAGTCTCACACATCACTGAAGCTGGCAGGTGTAAAAGCTCTATATTTACGTCTCCAGTTCGCCATCTCCATTTCTGCTACTCGGTTTAACAGCTGCATAAATGTCATACCTGGCAGCCAAGGGGTAGATTAAGCCCAGGTACAGCAAGTTCCCAAACACTGTAAACAGTCAGATCCTTAGTTGTGGCCCTGTGGGGGTTTGAGGAAAGCCAGAGAATAATCTGTCAGTGGGATTGTTTTGTGTTCGTAGTGGAATGGAGCTCCTCAGCCAGCTTCAAACGCATCCTCGCCTCAGCCCAAGTTACAGAGACCAAGAATCCCTCTTACAGTATCAAGGGACTCACAGCGGTAAGTCATAAAGCACACACACACGAAACACACACACACACACACAGGCAAGCAAACATCAGATACTAACTGCAAACACACGCATAAGTATATACATACAAAAACTCATATTTGAATAGTTCAGGGACGTGTTATTATGCACACACACAATAGCTCTTATCGCTCCCCAATCATCATCTACTGCTGCTGAACCACTTCACATAAGAGAACACTTATCCTGCTCAACCGCCTTACTTAACCAGATGAATTAATAATGAGAGCGCCATGTGGATTTCTTTGTCCCGGGACGGACAATTCCCGAGGTTTAATGCATGATGATAATTTTGGCTGTCTGGTGCGCTTCTCCAAATGCAGGGGGTGCATTACTTTGTGAGAGTGAGTGCCTACAATGTGAAAGGATGGGGCCCGCCTCAGTGCTCTGCTCCAGTCAGCGCCGCCCCCTCCAGTGAGTATACTGAACTGCAAAAACTTTGATGAATGTGGATTTGCTGCTGCGAAAAAAAGGACTCCATTCTTTTACCCCCTCTTTCTCCCCCGTGTAACGAAATGACTTTGGCTGACATCAAGCTCCATGTGGAAGAAGTGGAATCCACTCACGGCTGGTGGATTAATGAATTATTAAAACGTGAAGAATTAAAGATGTCACTGTGAGTCAATGGGCCTTGTGCTCGCGCTGCTTTGAGTTTGAATTCGGCTCAGAGTCTTTCCTGCACGCCGCCTGCTCTTCCTCCCTTCATTCCTTTTTTTTGTTACTCTCCGTTTAATCTTTTCAAATGGAGACAAAAAATATGCAAACGAATGCAAACATTAGTCAGAACACAACCACCATGGTGATATTTACGACGCGGTATCAGTTAGGTAACAAAATTTTACTTGAAATTCATATCCAACTCAGGAGGCGGCAAAGTCTCAGCAGCTCAGGATGAATCAGCACTGAACCTCTCAGAGTCACAGCACACAGATGGTCTCCCATGCAATCGCTCTCGCCTCCTAATCAACCAAGATAGGAACAAGCAGCGCTCAGGACTTGCCTGCAGATGAGCTCTTGATGTCTTGAATGATTTTCCCTTAATTGCATGAAAATTGAATTGATGGTTTGTTTCTCTCTCTCTCTCTCTCGCTTCCTTGTGCAGGTTGGAGAGAGTGTGTCGGTGTCAAGTCTCAGCTCAGGAACCATGAGGTCATAGTGAGGAAACTGCTGGAAGATGCCAGAGAACCACATTACAGAGGATACTGCATAGGTAACACCAGGGTCTTTAACCACTGCATCAGTCACACATATGCAGTTCCTGTTAGTTATCGCCACAGTAATGAATGAATCTCCTAATATTTACATATCCATCATTAAATGCAATAAAATCAAAGTCTTTCTATTAAAATCTGTCACTCCTCTCCTTGCATCTTGCCTCATGCCAACACTCAGCATCTGAAGGAAAGGCATGAAAATATGGATGTAAGACGCTCTCCAAATAGTTTTTATTTGCCACATACTGTGGGTGCACCGGGGGTGTGACATGGTGAAATGTCAGAAATCATCCCGAGCATCAGGGACGTTGCGGCGTATTTGTTGTGATGTTTCATAAGAACCTAATATGCTCATGTTTCTGCTTTTCATCCCCACTTTACAACATTTTATAGCAGCCACATACTGTCTGTGTCAGCTCTATTCACTACAGAGAAAAACCGTTTCACTTGCCGTCTCCCAATCAAATATCTTGTGAGTGCACAGTGAATGTGCTCTGGCAGATAAAGTGTTTCTCTCTCTCTCTCTCTCTCTCTCTCTCTCCATCTGATCCTCGTCTCCTCTTCGCTCCGCAGAGAGCTCGAAGCCCCAGAGTCCCAGCAAGCGTCTCTCTGTGTCTCGAGGCATCAAACAACTGTTCCAGTCCGCCACCAAGTTTGTTCGCCTCCTACAAAGGTAAGCACTCCATCTGTCTCACCTGTCCCACTCCTCCCTCGAGGGCACGGGGACCAACGGATTAAATGTGATGCGATTACAGTATGGTGGACTTCTAAAACACAAGTCCGAACTCTCCTCTGTTAGGGTTATTGAAAAGGAAACAGCAGTCACCTCGAAGCTTTCAGATTAGGGAAGAGCTTCCTTTGAGAAGGATGAGGGTTGAAATCACTGAGCTGTGGCGAGTTGCAAGTGACTGATCGAGGCGTCTGACTGCCACAGACAGTCAGCGGGCCGCAGTCGGCACAGAGCGGGTGGATGAACGGCACGGCTCTTAAATAGGAAAGGGTTTAACTTAAAATAAAATAGAAATAATAAAAAATTTAAAAAAGCAGTTGAACACTGCATGGATTATTCAGACTGTGCCGGTTTAGAAGGAAAATGCTTCATGAATAAAAGCGCAAAAACATCATTTGCATCAACTTGCAGAGCAGTTAAGAGTTATTACGCGCTGACAGTGATAACAGCTTGATTTGATGTATTTAAAAACATGTTGGACGATCATGTCGCTCTGTGAAAAGTACTTGAAGGATTAAAGGCTGTTTTGAAAATTCTCTGATCTCTCTGAACTCCTAGTGATCTCTTTGAAAATCCACTGGGCATGTGTGTGTGTGTATGTGTGTATATATATATTATTGGTTTTATCAGCATCTTTCTTTGGTCTCTCTCACGTTGCTCTGGTCAGGGGCGTGTACTTGGCAACTGTGTTCTACCACAAGGACAACGTCCTGTTGACAGCCGAAGATCAAATCCCCCTGGTGGAGATCCAGTGCTGCTCCACCTCCATCACCCACGACTTCCCCTGGTTCGCCAAGGTGAGCTGTCAGCAGAGACATGTGCACGTGAAGTTAACCCACGCTGACGCACAGTAAATGCTGCGTGTAGCTTGTAAACCCCATTGACAGTCAATAGTCGGTGAATTGTCTTCCATTGTTTTCTCCAGATGTGTTTATACAGAACGAGGACTGTGTCTCATTTTCCGTCTGAGATGCAGTTTAAATTATTAAAAGGTAATTTTTTTTGTTTTATTTTCTTGCAGTTGTCATGCGCCTGGCAACAAGTGCCCTGGCTCCAGCAGGCCCTCTCCTCCGCACATTCATCTCCCTCCTCCCTCCTTCAGAACAGGCACAACATTTTAAGAGCCGTTTCCCAGCTGCAGGTAGGAAGTTAAGCAGCTTACTCCGCATGGTGAGAAGCATCAAAATGGGTTAATTGCCTTTTTAATTACCTCTTTACATCTCTTCTTCCTCCTACTCTTCTTACCGCTGCCTCAATTCACTATCTCAGGCTACATACCTGTTCCCCCACAACCTGAGTTTCACCGCATTAATCCCTAATTCCCCTCATGTTTATTTCTGTTTCACCTCTCCACCTTTTCTCTGCTGTCAGTCTTCCCTGGGAACGGTCGACCTGGGCCAGGTGTACTACGAACCTCTGAAAGACCGGCAGGGCAACGTGCTACTGGTGACTCTGAAGGAGTTCCCAAACCCTCCCAGGTGAGAAAGAGCTTTTTGTTACGTCCCATTAAATCCCTGTGTGACAGTTTTATTTCCTCCACAACGAGCGCACTCTGCTTTCTTCTTTATAAAAAGGACGGTTTCCGACTCACCATTCAGCTGCTCACACTCAGGCCCCGCTCACTCATAATGAAAGAAACATTTTCAACATCGACCACATGTGTTAATCAATCACCTGAGTCAGAATCATGCAGCCCCCCGTCTGTTGGTTGTTGCCGCTGAACTAAAATGACTTATTAAAAACTCAAAGGCGGTTCCACGTGGTCGCGTTTCATTTTGACCTTGATTTGTCTGCTCCACTCCAAGTCCTCCCGACCCCCCGCTCCACTGGCTGCCCCTGGCCCGCCTGGAGAAGAACCGCAGCAGGACTCCTCGCCTGCCCGAGCCCACTGCCATGGACATGCTGTATGAGCAGCTCAAGGTGAACCTGGGTTTGTGTTTGTGTAAAAACAGAGACACATCTAACATCATGGACATGCTGAGCAGCAGCTACGTGCAGCAGGATGTATTGACCACTGAGTGCATTTTGATTGAGTGTATTGACTTTCCTGTCTTGACTATCGAGCCATGTTTTTTCCCCCTGTGCAACTCAAATCACCGTGGAAACGCTCTGGAATTTATTTAACCCAAACCGAATTAGCTAAACCGAAAATGCACCACAAAATGACACACAGGAAGTAATGAAATCTTCAACACCGTACCTGTTTCTCTCTGTTCACCAGGAGAAGCTGTCCTTCCACAGGCACAGCATTCAGTGGGCTCAGCCGGGCCTGTACGTGGGCATCCTGAAGCTGTGCAGCTCCGTGGAGCAGATCAGGGTCCTGGTTCCCCAGAGGCTGCCCAATCTGCTCTGCCACACCCGGGTCCGACACAACGCCCACGTGTCCAGGTAACGCAGTTTTAACTCTCTGCTGTTTGGAGGCAAAAGAAAGATAAATAGCAGGTCTCAGTTGATGAGCATTTTCTAAAACCGTACTGTTCCACACTTGTTGCTTAAACCCACGTGCTTTAAGTCGACTAAGAAGGCAGTGGCCCCTCCCTGCATCTGCATTAACATGTGACAAGATTACACAAGATAAATAAGCTTTGGAAAATGGTCTCAACAAACATAAGTCGTATGCAATTAGTAATTACAATGTGCAAAAATGCAGATATGTTTCATTTATTTTTACCTTGAGTCACACTTATTACACCTTTTATAGCCATGTTTTTATTTCATCTGCATTGTTGTGTGACAGGGAGGAGTGGACATGGCTCCAGAGTCACGTTTACACCACAACCAACGGCAGCGTCCAGAACCTGCTGAGCGGCGAGGACGAGAATCTGATGGAGAGCAGCGGGCTGGTGGAGTTTGTCAGGTCTCTGAGAGCGGCCGTCACACACCTCCTGACGAAGCTCAACATCCCCCTCTACAGGGTAAAAAAAACATCTCCATACAGCCACCTGCAATATTCTCCTTTTCCAAATACTGATGTTATGAATCGTTCAAGAAGCAGAAGACGAATGTGAACGGGTTCGGTTCATCAGTATTTATCATTTTGCCTTCTGGGGGATTCAGCTCAACACATAGACTTCAACAGGTTTTCATCACGCACATAAATACATGTTATGTTATATACGGTGTCCCTGACAGGCCTACCAGTACGGTGTGTACACTCGCGAGCTGCTGCAGTTTGGAGACAAGCTGTCCGTGCTGCTGCTGCTGCCCCCCAGCGAGGACTTCAGCTCCAGCTACTGGCCCCTGGTGGGGACCAAGGAGCCCGGCCTCACCATGCCTCTGCAGATCTTTGAGCTAGGTACGTGGAGAGCTGCAGTCCACAGATACCGGATTTGTCAGCTGCAGTGTTTTTCAAGCAGAGATCTAGGCGACTGCCACTGGCTGCAAAAAAAAAAAAAGTTGTGATTCCTGCTGTGATAAATCCATCAAACTGGGATTACTGTGGACTTTGAGGTTAAGAAAAAACACCTGGCGGGGCGACCTTCTCTAACGAAGAGCAGCATGGCGTCCTCAGGCCCTTTGAAGCAAAAAACAAACAAAACAAAATAAAGGAACAGCAGCGTCACAGGAGAACAGAGCGACAGAAGTCGTTCTATATAGCAGATATGAATCGTAAATAAACGTGTCTCATCTTCAAAAGAACCAAAGCAAATAGTTTAATAAGATAGTTTCAGAAAAACAAACCCCAAAAATAACCAATAAAATGCATTTTAACCACAGTTTGGTTGGAAAGTGAGACGTGCATCTGATCTTTTGGTCTTCTGAAGATGAGTCACTGTTACTGTCTATTTTTTTATTCTTTAAATCTAATCAGTCCTTTGATCCTGAGTCTCCAACTCACTTCAGGATTTGTTGTGACTCTAGTTAAAATCCGTCTTCCCTTTTGACCCCTCTTGAAAACTCCCTCAGGTAAAGGTATGATAAAGTGCGCTAATGAGATCTGGCGCTTTTTCTCTCAGCTTTGATGTAGTGATTTGTCTCTCCTCTTAACTCCGCCCCCCCCTCCCCCCTCCCCCCTCCTCCAGTTCACTTCTGGACGTATGAGCGGGACTTCCTGTCCCAGTACTGCCAGGCGTGGGTGAGGCTGGAGCTGGACACTCATCTGGCCCAGCAGGCTCTGCGGGAGGCGCTGGACACCAAGGAGGTGCAGGAGGCCCGGGAGAGGCTGAACCACATCAGTGAACTTTCCCATGTAAGGTCACGAAAGGCAGAACAAACTGCACAAACGCACTGATGCAAAGCCGCAGCTGCTGTTGCAAAAGCCCCATCTCGGTTATCTCAAAGCTTTTGTCTGCAGCTCTTCCTCTGTGATTAATGCAGCGTTAATGAGGGAGATGAATAAGAGATAAAGGCTTTTACTTGGAGTCACACACCAGTGTATTTGATTAAAGCGTGCCACCAGTAATATTTTAGATTTTTAATATTTCCCTTAAAGACCTTTCACCAGCAGGACATTTGTTGTAGCTTTAACCAGTTTAACCGTTTCACTGCCTCTGCGCTCCTGTGCTCTCTCGTCACATCAGCGTCTGGATGTGGTGTGGAGGGACGCCCGCTGGATTATGGACTGTCTGCAGTGCGTTCGCTCCAAGCAGTGGGTGGGGGCGGTGCCTCTGGGTCTGGTGATGGGTGGAGACCCACCGCCCCGTCCCGACGGCGAGGAAGAGGAGGAGAGTTTGACCGGCAGAATGACGTGGCCCAGTCGAATGCAAGCACAGAGAGCCATTGCAGGTACAGTGATGATGTTGGGGGGGGGGGGGCCTTTAATTATACTCTAGGATCATTTTAAAGACGGCGACCCCACAGAACTTCATTTAAAACTTTGCTAACATCCGTGTTTTTTACGGATATTTTATGCGTCAAGCTGAACCACAGGGAATATAAACTGCTGTAATAAAAGGAGGTGCTTTAAATTTGCATCATATGGTATTTACATTAAGTACCATATGGTATAGCTTCCCTAAAGCATCGGAAGCAGCTGTTGAATAGATATTGGGCCAAACAAGAGAAACTGTGTCCAATATTGAAGCTGCTCGAGGGAAGATTTAAGTCAAGTCTGGAGAACATTGGGTTTGACATGAGAAACTGTTTCTCCTCGTGCTGTCAGAATAATTACTGTTGTGACAAACAACTGTGAATCAACTTGCTTTAGCCTGAACGATGCTATAAATCAAGGATTAAGATTTTACCCTCTCTCTCTCTCTCTCTCTGAACTTCTCTTTGTTTTTCTAGCTTCTCTGTCAGAGAATTTAGACAGCGTGACTCCACCTAATGTCGTCACCGCTGAGGTCTCCGCCCCGGCAGGAATCGAGGTCGCCCCCGAAGAGGCCGCTCTGGGGTTGACGGAGGGCGTCGCCAAGGGAGGGTACCCCGTGGACATCACCGCCCAATCGGCGGTGGACTTGACGAGCATCGGCCCGTCTGAATTAGGATGCGCGAGCGCTTTAATTGAATCTGGACTCGAGCCGGCCGCCGTCGCACAGCTGGAAGTAGCGTATACAATGCTGGACACACAGGAGTCCTACAGCCGGGAGGAGGACTTTCCCTCCAGCATCACTGAGGTGATCCGACCGATGGAGATGGCAGAGTTGGTGGACATCTTGCCCACGCTGAGTCTTATCGAGGAGGAGATCCCCAGTGGCCCCCCCACACCCTCAGTAATGGATATGCTGGAGAGCTTTGGACTGGGGATCGGTGACAACAACAGCTTCTTTAACTTGGGGAGTTCAGTCTTGATCGATGGAGCTGGATGTCTCTCACAACCCGACGTGAACTGTAACAACAGCAGCGACGGCGTGAGGGGGGCACACGGCGAGAACGTGGTGTCACGAGGACAAGACGTGGTGGTGGTGGTGTCGGCCTCTCACGCCGCGTCGGGCGCCAGCGGTGGAGACGTGCCTGTTTTGAGCTGGGATTTTCCTCCAGAGGATACAGAGACTCAGCAGGTTCCCAGCAAGGGGCCGTGCCTCCCAGCGAGAAACCAGGTGGAGTGGGACAGACCCTCCGGCAGCTCGTCCTGATATCGACTCAAGCAGCAGCCTACGTCGAACTTCTGTCAATGTAAAACCTCAGCAGCTGGACGCCATCGATTCACAGAGAAAAAGCCGAGTTAGATTTTTTTGGTTTGGAAATGACTTGATCCTTAGTCCCTGACTTTCCATCAGTGTCCACTTCACGTGACATCTTGATACAACTTCATCTAACATATGATTGCAGCTGATCTAAAGATGGAAACTTAAAAGAAAGATGTCTTTGTTAGACTTATTTATGTGGTTTGCACATGTCTGGACCTGTAGCTGATCTTCTCTAATATTCAGTCCAGTAGAGCTTCTCGTGTGCATCAGCTAAGTTATATAGTACCAGTTCTTATGGCTTGAAAATCCATCACTCACTACAGTATAAAGCAACACTGCCGCTTGTTGGAGCTGGTAAACATTAATTTATATTAAATGCATACAGTTCAGTTTTCTCTGCAGTCGATAAGAAGCTGTTATTCTGTGGTTTACCTCTGTAAACTTTTGGTATTTAATAACAAAGCGGGAGTGAGATTTTCTAATCCTGTTGATCATACAGTAACTGCTGTTAGTCGGACCAGTTTGCCAGTTTCGACTATTTGCTTTTCTGTGGTCGACTCGAGCCGAGATTCACAAGAAACACGATTCAGACAAAAAAAAAAAGCCTAAAGATAAAATGCCAGTTTAACAGTCGTGAGAAGGACACGAAGGAGGATTTCTGTGGTTTCTTCAGTTGTTTTCACAGATGATCCCTCACTACAAAGGTTTATTCAAATTCAGGTTTTTAAATCCTCAAACATTTTCATTTATTTGCCTCCATTTACCCTTTAAGTAAAAAAAGTGTTTGGTTTGTCTCAATTCCTTAAGGAGCATGAAATCCATTCAAATTCATGCATGCAGAAAGTTATTACCTCCGCCAAGTCGGTTATGTTTTCACCCGTGTCTGTTTCTGTTTGTTGGGTTGTTTGTTTGTCATCGGGATGAAATTATTTGCTCCGAACTTGGTAGAGGGATGGACGGGGGATGGGCCAGGGAAGAACCAATTAAATCTTTGTGCAGATCTGGATCATTTACTATGAATTTGGATTTTTTTTTTCCCTCTTAAGTCTGATGTGTGTTGTTTGACTCTGGCCTTGGCGGACGTTTGTGCTCTCACAGTGCCTTTTCTATGTGTTTCAGTTTGGGAGAGGGAAACCTTAATAAAAGGAATCACCACAGGAACAATGCAGACTGAACCGACTGGATAAAAGACTATGGACAAATATTAGACGTGTGTGGAGTGGCAGAATGAGGTGGTTTTCTTAGCAGAGCCACAAAAACGAAGGGATGTACCGAAAATGCAAGAATACAATACAATTGAATAGAGCATTTCTTTGCAGTTCAGTGCCTCTCAACAAAAGTCAATATGGCTGTTTCCATCGGACGAAGTTCACATTATTAGCAAGGTTTTTATCTTTTGTAGGAATAAAAGAAACACAGTCACTTTAAACACCATGAACATGTGGACAACTACATTTCCTGAAGGGCAATATGTATTAAACTGTTAAGTGGGTTGTAATTGCCCAAAATGATGTTGTTAAAAACTGCTTTAAATACCTCCTGTGAAGCTGTCGCACGGTGCTTTAGTATTCCATGTTTCATTTCTTATATTTCTTCTTCCCCTTGGGTGAGAAAAACAAATCAATGACTGTGTGGATGTGCGTGGTCTTTAAAACTGAAAGGTTACAGTCTGCACACTCACACAGGTGTTCTCACTTATTTTACCTAATTAGACTTTTCAAGACTGAGTGGGTGTGTACAGACTGCGCTTCATTGACTTCCCTCTGTTGTACGTGTTGAGAGGTCGGGTAAAGGATGGGGCAGAGTCTAATCGACCGGACTTAAAAGAAAATACCTTTTCACTGACTCACTGGAGGTAAGTGAATTGTCAAATTAATCACGTCTCATCCTAATGATGCAAAAACATGGGGACATGTATGTTGGAGAATATTATGTTTAACAAGACAATCTATAGTCAATCAATCTGTTGCGTGTTTCCCCTGCTGTGTTAGCAATTAGCCGCCAGAACAGAGTAGATGTACTCTGAACGCTTTCCTATGATAAAGGAATACATTAAAGTTCTAATTAACTTAGTGCCAGCTCTGCCTCACATCAAATAGTTACTGATTAGGACATCAAAGCAGAACTCAGTCACCCTTTTTTTCCAGAATTGTAGTTAATTATTTTTGCTGGTGCCACTAATGAGTGTGCCTCCACTGGTTCACAAAGGTTAAATCTGATTAATTGTGTATCTACTATGTAATTCAATTGTGAACTTGAGACATTTTTTGTTTTATTTTGAAAGACTAGTGTGGTATAGCATTGTCTGTCTTGACTGAACGAGAATTTCAAAGTTAATTCACCGTATTTTAAAATCATGAATGTTCGTTACCCTCTATTGGTCGAAATGGGGAACTGCAACCATCAATTAAATTGGTTGCTAAAACGTACAGTAATAAGCGTAATAAGTGGTGCATAAGTTTATGTTAGCAATGAATAAACTGAAATAGCTGCAAAGTAAGAAAAAATAATTGAAAAATGAAATAAAATGGAGATAGAAAACAAGTTGCTCCCCGATTCATATAGAAACTAACTCCACAATTACTCATTGATAAGCAGTTTATCTTTCAAATTAAATTCTGACCAAATTACATAAAGGATTTAACTCAGATGAATAACTGTTTTCATAACAGTTAGCTCACTTTCACCAAGCTGAACTGGAGAAGCATCCCAGTGGTCACCAGTGTGTAACTGCAATATGTTAAATTCTTAAAATTTGCATCAGTGCATACATGATAGCGTAATAATACTTCTGGGAAAATACTTTCAAAATATAATTCCAGGTCAGTTCTAGTTCGGTCATTTGACCCTCGTCTTTAATTGGGTAGTTCCTTTCTTGTTTATACGTTTTCATATATTGATCTCTTGGGCTAATTTCACTAATTAAGTTTGCTGCAGTTCCTCTCACTGTAATCATAAGGAAATTGGAGGGTGGTAAACAACACTATTAACAATTAAATCTAATGATAATTTTTGTTTGATAATGGCAGTTTGGTCACTGTATTTTGAAAGGATTTACCGGAAGTCTTCATATAATATCATCTGCGCATTGATGCTAGTTTTGTTGCAGTTCCCGAGTGCAGCCACTAGAGGGCAGTGAACGCCTCTCTCTATTAGCACTGATGACTTTCTCACTGTGTAGCTACCACGGCTACAGCCCGGCTGCTAATTCATCCCTTGTTTCGATTTATTTATCTCTAAAGCTTCGTGTCAGCGTTTGAAAATGCATTGGTTTCCAAAAATATTAAATGTAATGCCAAAGGAAAGTGCTGTTTTTCGCAGGAAGACAAACTAATATCCTACATGAAGCCTACATTTAAACGGATATTGGATTGTTTCAGTGGTCGTTTTTAAAAGCATCTAAAAGACTTTTCTCTGGTCGCCCACAGCAACACGTCCCTCTGCTAATTTGCTGCTGCTCCTTGTCAGATCGGGAGAGAGCTGATCAGAATCGATTATAAGTAATGAACCGACTGTTCGTGACTACCTCACACAACCCCACGTCAATAAAACCTGAACTGTCCCTTTAATATGAGACTCTGTTTATCTGAGTGAGTTAATAATTACTGGTTTTTACTGCCATCCAGTGGCCACAGAGATAAACTGCAGCACCTGATCCATTTTTGAGGATTTTGTGATCAGATTCATGTGCAACTCATTTCATCATAGTGAGATTATTACAAGCAACAATAGCAACATCTGCATTGGTGGTCATTGTATTATTAAAGGCTGTTTCCTGGGGAGGAGACCGGTCTCCACTACGTGACAACTCTTCTTCACTGTTATTATTTCAGGGGGGTTTCGTCGCATCTCTCTGCTCCTCCGCGGACTGTGTCTGCACCGATGCTTCCTTCGCTCTGGTGGAAATTAAATGACAATTAAAAACAAAAAGGAAATCCGAGTCGCAGCGACAACGTACGGAAACTGTTCTGTATTCTCGGCCATCGAATCACCGGCAGGTCAAAGGCTTTTTTTTTTTTTTATCATAGTCTCCGTTAGGATGTCATCATCTGAAAATGCTGCGTCACATGAAGGTATGTGGACTTATGTTATCACACTAAGTTCATGATCTGAGCAGCACTGCACCAGTGTACTGTGGCCCACTACACACAAAAACAACAGCAGCTATTTAAATGATCATACATGCTTTATGAAACCTAGTCCATAAAATATAAACTGGTATAAACGGTGCCTAGAACATGATGTAGTGTCTGCTTTAAATAGGCCAGATAATGACTGCAGCCAGGAAGGGAAATAGTTATTAAAAAAAAAATAGAAAGATGTTAAAATGCTTGTACTTGTGCATGACTGTATTTCCGCCACAGCCTGTGAAGCATCACCTCCTGCAGCAGAGGCAGAACCTCTGAGGATTGTTCTGTTGGGGAGGACGGGAACAGGCAGAAGCTCCTCGGGCAACACCATCCTGGGCAGGTCTGCGTTCTGGGTCGACACCTCCCCCTGTTCTGTCACCGCCCAGTGCAAGAGGCAGACCGGGACAGTAAATGAGCGAAGCATCTCTGTGATCGACACTCCGGGGTTCTTCCACACAGGGCTTCCCCCGCAGGAAGTCATGGCAGAAGTGGGGCGGTGCGTCGTCCTGTCCTCTCCGGGACCCCACGCCTTCGTGGTGACCCTGCGGCCCGGAAGGTTCACACCGGAGGAGAGAGACGGCTTGGAGTGGATCAGAGCTACATTTGGGCCTGGAGCCTCCAGGTTCATCGTGGTGCTGTTCACCTGGGGGGACCAGCTGCAGGGCAAACGCATCAAGGACTTCCTGGAGGAGAGCCAGGAGCTGCTGGAGTTTGTCAGCAGCTGCCACGGCGGGTATCACGTCTTTGATAACAGCGAACAGGTCAAGACCACGGAGAGCACACAACAGGTGGCACAGCTACTGAAGAAGGTAGACAAGATTGTGGCAGACAACGGAGGCGGTTGCTATAGCAACGAGATGTTTAAGGAGGCTGAGAGGGCCATCAGGGAGGCACAACAGAGGATTCTGGGAGAAACAGGACCAAGGGTGGAGTCCCCTCAGAAGGAGGCCGAAGACAGAGAGGAGCAGGGACCAGAGTTGGAAAGGCGGAGGAGGAGGGAAGAGGAGCAGAGGAAGAGGGAGGAGGAGGAGGCCAGGAAGAGGGCGGAGCGGCTCTTCTGGTGCGAGCTGCTGACTGCGCTGGGGAAAGGCGCTGCAGAGGGAGCAGGGATCATGGAGAAGGACAAAGGGAAAGGGAAAGCTGTGAAGAAGGTGAAGGTGGTGGAGAAGGCGGCGGCTCTGGCAGCAACGCCGCTCTCCATCACTTCTGCTGCCAAAGCGGTGGGAGGGGCTGTGAGAGAGGGAGGTAAGGTGTTATACAAACACCGAAAAACCTTCCTGCACTGATGGGAAACGTGCACTTCAGGATACAAGGACAGAGAAGTGACTGTGTGAAACTTCACTTTTTCCACTGTGTCTTGGTTTAACATTGACCTTATGCACCAGCACTTTCAGACCATAATGTTAAATAAGAATGCATGCATATATTTGTGTGTGTGTGTGTGTGTGTGTGTGTGTGTGTGTGGACTGTAAAAAAACACACACCTCTGAATAGAGAGAAATCACGTTATAATAAAAGTAATGTCATAAAAACAGTGTGCAATTCAACTTTCTGCCAGTAACACGTTTGCAAGTGTCAATCCTTTTGTATATCAAAGCTTTTACACAAATTCAAGACCCTCCACTGACATTTTCGTACTTCTCTTTTCTGCGTGACAACAGAACAGTTCAGTCAGGGAGACGACCCCGGAAACAAATTGATTAGCCCTTTTTCTCCCATGAAAGAAACACTGAAATACAAAAAGACAATAATGAAGAGGAAATAGTAAAAGTTAACATATTTGGCAAAGAGGAAAAAATAAAGTTAGCACATAGCACAGTAAACTATTCAGGGAGGGTCTAACATTACAGAATAGGAAGCCACTGTGAAAGATTATAGATGAGAAATTTACAAATACTACAGTATTTGTCTTTACTGCAAATCACTGGGCAAGATTGAGTTTGGATAAAATGTAGGAAACTTTGATTTGAAAGTCTGGGGACTCTTACAGCTGTAACACAGGATGCACTGGTGCTGACAAACGCTGCAACCTCAGGTACATCTCTGTGGATTCAACAGGGGGGACAGTAAGCACAAATACAGTTTCCATAGTGTTACTAACTTGCCTGAATTTAAATTCCATGTGCACATCAAGTGTAACATTTGCATTTTATGAAGAAAAAAAAACAAAACAAAAACTCCAAACATAACATCACAAACTTCTGAGCACAACAGAGCATGTGCGAATACACACTCGCAAACACACAGACTCTCTCTCACACACACACACACACACACACACACACACACACACACACACACAAGCTACCAGTCAGACAGAAAATCAATTTCTAGAGGTGCACTCATTTCGGTCTACAGGAAGATGTCAGACCATTAGTCCCATCGCGAAACACATGTACAGTTGAAGGGAAAGGTCTGTGTTCAGATGCTGAGCTGTAGCAGGCACAGATGGTCTCTTTTTAAATGGGCATCGGCAAACTCATCTTCGCTTTTCCTCGAAGCACTGCAGACAGGCGGGGGACAGAGAGGGACAACGAAAACCGGGTGTGAGAGGAGAGTTTGACCTCGAAAACCACGACATTTACATTTCCTCAAACACTATTCCCAGTCACCACTAAACATCTCATAACAGACAATAAAGTCTTTACAGAATACAATGGATGGAAACAGCTCACAGCTGGGCGCCTGTAAATGTTCAGTAAATAAATCAGTTACATTGGAGTTTTTTATTATGAAGGAAAATGATCAAACATTTGCAACATCTACCACATTTAACCTCCTAATGTTGGACTTCTGCACTTTGTTGACCACGTGGCTCAAACTGTTCAGATTTTGATCTCTCACAGATTAAAGTGTTGAGCAATTCGTCAAACTTCCTGTTGGTCGTAGCTCTATAGATAAGGACTATACATATAATTACTACAAAAACAAATTAATTATGTCAACGAAAGTTCAGGTGTAGGCTTCTAGTCTTCTCCCGCTGATCTAAAGGCTTCATTGTTGTTATGCTGAATCATCCCCCTTCACAACAGTCTACACTCACCCCTTGTGACGTAAAGGTAGAAGAAGTCGCAGTAGAAAATGGTCTGCACGACGCCGGACACCACCGCGATCTGGTCAAAGAAGCCCTCCGTGTGGTAACGCCACACCCAGTTGGCTATGTAGAGGGCTCGGTAGAGGCCCAGGAAGAACAGGTAGTGGGTGGTGATGGACTCGGCCTCGCCGGTCTTAGTGATCATGAAGAGTTGCGGCATTATGGCCACCGCCTCCAGGAAGATGGAGAAGGTCCAAAGGACCTGGGTGGAAGTTTCAAATGGAGATGTTGAGAATAAATGTGAGAAGAGGAGTTTTAATTAGGCAATCTAGATGTAAGTATAACATCATTAAAACTTAAATGAATAAGAAATCATTTTGTGTATTTACCTCCATTGGGGTGAAGACGTAGTTCTCCAGGAAGGACAGTCCGATGACCGGCACCAGCAGGAACTCCACGCGGAAGGTGTCGTTCTCCGAGTCGTACGAGTTCCTGAAGCGCATGTAGATCAGGTATACAGTGGCGTAGGACATAGCCAGGAACACCACCTGAGACCAGGGACAAGTATTGATTATTGGTCTTGAACATCCACGAAAACAAAGCAAAACACTGATAGCAAGACACTCGGGCTGTCAGTGGTTGTTTTTACAGGTCGAACTCACTGCTCCCCCGTGTGTGTGTGTGTGTGTGTGTGTGTGTGTGTGTGTGTGTGTGTGTGTGTGTGTGTGTGTGTGTGTCTTGGTCTTCAAAACCTTAACCCTACCCCTGTTCAGTGGGCAGGGCTTCTGTAACAGTCTCGTAGCTACAGTCAGCACTGAGGGTTAGGTTAAGGGTGAGGTTTTTTGTGCACGTTTAACTGCACGTACACACACACACACACTTACCTTCATGACTGTGTTGTAGGCAGAAATGAAGGCTGTGAACAGGTCAAGGTACCGGGTGGTGAAGACGAGTGCAAACAGCACCTGAGACTTCCCAGAGATGCCTAAACAATTAAAACAGACAATTAAAATGAGAAGTAGATAAACAAATATAAATAAATATGTTCATAGTGAAGGAGGGAGAGTGCAAGGAGATGCATTATAAATGAGATTAATCACTGCCTAAGGCAGAGGACTGGTCACTTTGAGTTCCTGAGCAGCTCACTGACATGATAGGAATGAGCTGTAAGTGCAGATGTAATTTGCCTGAAAGATGCAGGCTGCTGCATCATAGGTGGAGCATGCAGCAGATTGCTCCATTAACACTGCCACGTAGTTTTCACTCCTGAACAACTACTCAGCATTATGCAAAATACAGTTCCGGTAAACTTCAGATTTAGCTTGATCAATACCACTGTGTTGTTAACTGCTGCGCGCTGCCACAGAGAGGCCGTGCGTGGGTTGTCAAGAGAGTCAGCCTACCAGCACAGGATCTGCTCCTCCATATCTTCAAGAGGAGGATGATGATAGCCGCCAGATGTGACACGTCACCCGCGAGACGAAAGACATTCATGTTGTTGATGTTCCGCGTTAACAACAAAACCTGAACGCAGCAGCTTCACGGGCCTTTTACACGTCCACAGCAGACAGGGCAGAGTTGTTGAGCCTCGGACACAAACTCCGCGCGCGTCAACAAAAAAAATGAGACGAGATTAACAAAAAAAAAAAAGAAAAGAGAAAGAAAAACAGGCTGCAACTCTGTCAGGTCGCTCGTTGGCTCGTTACCAAAGTGCGCGTGGGGACAAACAGGTAAACAGTGTATTTATTCCGCTCGCGGACTCAGCGTTGTGTGCAGCGTTTCTTAGAGGAAAGTTGATTCAGAGGAGGTGACGTGGCTGACAGCTCAGACAGCAGGAACCAGCGTCAAGCGGACCCGGATCAAGCGAACGCACGGTCTTCCGCTTCTCATTTTCTTTCAAAATAAAACTCGCACCGGTCAACACCCTCACTTCCGTTTGGCGTTTACCCATAAGATATTACCTTTCTGTCTAGAACAGTTACCTGTGTTAAGTTCAACACGTTTAGCATCGGTAAGCGGTGCCAGGCGATTCGTTAAAAGACGTCACCATTTTATTTTGAAGGCGAAATCCCTTTATATCCAGTGTTGATTGACTTTCTGTGGCTAACTTGATGCTGCTTGGACTAATGGCCAGATATGTGTCCGGTGGCTCATCCTCAAGATTATTGCTTTCATTAAACAGCAGATGGCGATAGACTGTAGGGAAATAATACATTTGAAAACTACTCTCTCTAAATTGGTCATGGTTTAAATGAATCATACATTAAAATTTACCTGTCTCCAGGCTTAGATAACATTACATGAATACATGCTTAATTAAATGTAATTAGATGCATAAATGTAATAAAGTAATTAGATTGTGTGTGTGAAACAAACCCGAGCAGATGAAATTAGTGTTTCAGTGGATGATGAACTGCCTGTAAGACTAATGTAAAAACATCTCATTCCCCCCTGCACTGTAAAAAAGAAAATCCTAATTTTACAGAAAATAACTCTTAACTTAATAACTTAAGTTTTCTAACAGTAATTTTCTGTTTTTTAAAAGTGTACAAAAGTCCGTAAAATTACAGAAATTATCTGTGAATTAACAGCCAAACTTCTATTTTAAGCATTATGCCAATAATAATGAATTACATTTATTTCCCATTTTTTGTAAAGAAAAATTACTATTATTTATACAGTATTTTTTCTGCTTTCTTGAAAAAGTTTGTGCATGTGAAAGAAAATTGTGCTTGTGGCAAAGAGATTTCTATTTGTTTGAAGTCTCAATCAAAACTGAACTAATGATCAGTGGTGAGGTTCAACAGAGACAGAGGGAAAGAAGAAATGCTTTTGTGGACGTCTGTACAGAGATCAAGAGCAGAAAACTAAAACTCAGTGAGCAACATTCCCAATGTGAGACACTGACAAGTAATAATTTTGATCCTTGTCACTTCAGTGTCACACTGTGGGAACTTGACCAGAGTTTTACAGTTTTCTTCTCTGTATCACGACACAGATGTTGACAAATCACTTTCTTCTTTTACAGTGTCTTTGTTCAACCTCAACACTGATCGTTTGTGGAGTTTTGATTCAGACTTTCAACAAATACAAATCTTTTTCTCGCAATTGTTTCACAAACTTGAATTTCTCATGCAGATTTATCTTACAGGTTTACAAAGGTTGATTTACAACTACAAACATTGGAATTATTTGTGAACATGACTTTACAAGCTCAGAATCATTTTGACCCTAATTTGAGCCTAGGTACACATAGTTACAGTAACAAGAGTTTTGTTTCCTTAACAAATCAGACACAGCAAGTTTCCAAACAAGTATTTTAATATTCAAGCCAAATATTAATAATCACATCCACATTGTTTTCTGATGCATTTGATATGACAACAACTTAAATGTATTAAACATTTTAACTTATATTAAACATTTAACTATGATCTGTGTGGAAATACAATTACACAAAATACAAACTTTTAATAGAAATTAATTGAGAGATTTGAGCCTAAATGTGTGGGGTGGAGTAATGTGCATGACTTACCATTTCTTGCTGGGCAAGGCGTGGTTCTGGCCCGAGGTGGATTCTGCCATACCTATAAAAACACAAGGAAAAATAAGGACAAGCAGCTCCTCTTGACTATGAAATGTTTTTGAAGCAGTCTAAGGACTTCACAAGATAAAAGATGTATCAATCATCCATTTAAACTTCATTTACCATATACTGTAAAAAACAAGACTTTGACTAAATCTGAACAAATGATACATGTACATGTGAAGAAGATATACACACACACACACACACACACACACACACACACTGAAAGAGGAAGAGCTTCTGTCTATCTACACATGCAAAGCACAAAACTGTAAAATGTGGTGCTCAAAATTCCTGCAAGTGTGTGACACTGAGGTTACAAGTAGAATTTGAATTCAGGTGTGAAAATAGGATCTAAATACTTGTAACCTCAGTGTCAAACACTTGCAGATTTATGAAGGCAAGGGGATACTGCAGGACACATGGATGGTCCTTGGCAGGCTATATCAACATGAGGACGGGATGATGACATCATCACAAAGGCAGACTCAGAAAATAAGGTTTATTGCCAAGCAGGTTTTCACTTACAAGATATTTGGCTTGGTGTAGTATCCAATTAACGTATTCAGAGGAAATAAAAAGTAAAATACTGCAACAGTCAAAATATCCATATATAAAAACACCACCACACAACTATGAACAAATCTGTTTTAGACAAAACTCCTGCTGGGCAAGATGTGCAAAAGGTATTGATTAGGGGATGTGCAGAAGATCACAGTATAGACAATATCTATCATGTGCAGGGATAATACCTCAAGGTGTTGATGTAATGTGGTTGATTGCTGAGGCCGGATGCAGAAGAAAAGGCAGGTGCTGGTCCATCATTGGTGAAAATTAAACTGGACTTCTGGTCCTGATACAGACAAACATGTGATAGGACAATTCCTTTAGATCATACAAGTTCTTTATATTCAAACCTGTTAGATCGGTTGTGTGAGTATAATAAATTGTGAGCAGAGATATGAATATGCAAGAAAATAAAGACAGTATGAATATTCTGAGATATATACAATGTGAACACTAACAGTATGAATTTTATGAAATGTAAATGAAGGGTAAACAACCAGAGGTATGATAAGAATTCAGTGTACACGCACTATATAACCAACATATTCAGTAGTACAAATATGGATATATTGTAAAATACATAACCAATATAGTCACTGGTATATTCATTTTTAAGAATCAACGGTATGGACGTGTATATACACTGGGGGTCTGATTTAATCAGTGTTATAAACAAGTCTTACTTTTAAAAGTGAATGACAGCATGTTACTCACCTAGATCCTCCTCACTGTGTCTAGACTCTCTGCCGATAGTGAGACAGGTGGAGGCGGTATTGCATCTCTACTGGCTCAGGTCCTGATGAAGACAGGTATGCTGAAATCTCCGGAGTAACTAATGTAAAGTGGTTACAACATGTTGAACTGATCGACGTGTATTCAGTCGGTCTACTGGGTCCATACAATCTCAATTTACAGTCGTCATTTACAACCGCTAGTAACCAATAAAACATCTGTCGTTGCACTGATTATACTTTTAGCTAAAGAGCCAACATGATGCTACTCACCTGGCTAACAGGAAAGTTGCGAGCTCGGCATCAAACCGCACCTCTTTACTCTCAGGAGCTTCTCCAGCGACGGGAAGCCACACCAAGATTTACTCGTGTTGCCTCTTTTCTTTGCTGTTAAACGTGGTTTCTTGTCGGGAGCGGTCCTGCGGGATACAGATGAATATTACCTTTTTAAGAGGTTCAGCCATTCTTGCGTTTCTGTGATGCTAACTTCAAGCTCTGCCGGAAGTTCTTCTTCGTGGGACTGAGGGCAGACTTGACGCGCCACTGACTCACACAGCCTCTAGTGTCACAAAGTGGTATTACAACACAGGTCGGTGCTGGTTCATTTCAGTAGATAACTGAAAAAGAACAGATGGAGGTCTTGATCATGACATTATCACTGTGGCTGCTTCACGCACTGTTGATAGTATACCAGCTGTCAGGACAGGTGCATGAATACCTGCTTCAGTTGAGGACTCCTGTGTATGAATTTACAGTATTAAATGACAAACCCCTACAAGATAATGTTCTAGTATAGATTGTGTATTGAACTCAATACAACAAGATACCAGCGAGAACAGGAGACAGAAAATAAGTTAATGAGATAAACCTGAATGTTTTGCTGCATGTAGGAAAATTCTATCAGCGACTGACTAATAACATGAGAGTGCGATAAGTTAAACTATATTTATCCTTGTCCTGCAAATGTTTACATGTTTGGGACCAGGTACGGTTAGCATAACAAACACTAAGTTACCCGCTAGCTAGCTAGCTAGGTTAGCAAAGCGTTAACTGTCTCCTGTTCTCCGGTCAAAGCACGTAGGGAAAAAACGCAGTAGCTTTTTTTTACTAGCATCATACACATTAAAACTGTAGGACGTTCAGAAAATAAACATTTACTTACCGAAAAAAAACTGTATATAATCATCATCTCTCCAGTTTGTTAGTGACGAAGAATGAGCCATAATTACTGTGAACCGAAAACTCATTAAAACTAAATAACTAACAGCAAAACTGTCGGTAATAAATTATTCCTCCACGGACAAATATTGAGAAAAATAATATTCAACACAACTAATTCAATACGAAACGCTCACGACCCAAGCTCTCCTCGGGTGATCGATCCTCCGGTGATCGACCTCCCGGCCTGCCGCGTCATATGATCAATCATTGCAGACCAGGTATATCAATCAAACAGATACTGAGCACCTGTCTGTATATTCTACTCATTGTTGTTCAATAAAGTTTTGTGAGAAAAAAAAAAAAGGTATATCAATCAAACAGCCACGCCCCCCCAAAATACCTGTTTTTAATTTAATTAATTAAATTAATTCGGTGATTATTTTTCAGATGGACCACCAGAACACTGAACAAAAAGTGTGAATTTAGCCCATCACACAGTAATGAGTTCCGGAAAAAATTAATCGACTGAGTATTTCATGAGAGAAGTTGGTGTTTCTATAATGAGTGTTTATTGGAACCAGAGTTTTTTGGAGCCCGCCCCCAGCGGAACCTCGGTGGTGTTGCACATTAAGGCACTTCCGGGTTGGCTTCACTTTTCAGCCCCTAATACTGAAGAGAAAAGAATCTCAGAGAGTTAACTGATAGCTGGAGATTACTGGCAGATGAATGAACCATGACATTCAATGTAAGATATAATGAAAAATACATGATGATCAACCAACTGCAGCAGTTGAGCGATGCAGGTTAGCACGTTGATCGTGATGAACCACATCCATTCCTAGAGGGCCTTTTGAGTTCCTATACTCACATCTAGCCTCTCAGAAATGAAGTTCCTTCGCATCTTTTTTCCCCCCATTCTTGCAATGATCCTTCCTCTTAAAAGCTTATATCGCCCAACGTGGGGCTCGAACCCACGACCCTGAGATTAAGAGTCTCATGCTCTACCGACTGAGCTAGCCGGGCGTGCGATACAGCAAGATACCTCATGTGAAAACCAAAAACATTGCTCACACAATACATATTTCAGGACACAAAGTTATGCTTTGATCAGGAAAATCTGCAGAAGATTATTGCTAATTCTGAAGAGAAAAGAATGTCAGAAAATTGTAACATCAAATTTCAACCAACAGATGTCACCACTTCTATATGCAAAACTTTGCCCACTAGGTTTTTATTCCCAATGATCATTTGTACTACCTGTTATCTGATGTGATAGCGATTATTTCATGTAAAACGGTTCAGCAGACTGTTGAATGAAATGATGAATGATATAAAGATTTTAATCCGTTTTATACAGTTTTTTACTTTTTCTTCCAAATCAAAAGGTTTACTTTACAATATTAAGCATGTGTTAATATTTCATTGATTGACACTTAATTTTATTATAAGGAAAAAGTTTCTCTGCATAAAATCTGAAACTTGAGAGGATTCACTTTATTGAAGGTGTTTGATCATAATAAATTAGGAGAAATCTGTAAAATAATTTTTTTTTCTCTGTAGAAATATTAATGAAACCTTCTGTAAATGTATTGTTTTTACACTTTATTTGAATTAGGATATTTTACTTTAATTTTACAGTAATTTGACAGTTTTTTTTATGTGTGTGGGGAGGACGTTTCAAGTCTTCTCCAGCTGTGTGACGAGCTGTTTGTATTTCTGTTCTTCTGGTTTGAATGAGACTCAGATGAGTCTGTAATCAGGTGTGACATATGTGGTTCTGCAAACCAAATCTTTTTGAATCTTTGTGCAAATACGCAAGAGACTTTTATTGTAGCACAATTGTACTCATGCTTTTCAATATTTTAAAATACTCCCCACCCTCTCTTCTTCTGACATTTCTGCTCCACCTACCTCCCTCTCTTTCTTCCTAATCCTGCTTTCTGAATCACTGTCAGAACCTAAAACCACTCACCCTCCGTTTCTCATCACTGGGCGTCTCCCTTCACATCACATCCCACCGTCTCCACCTCCTCATTCGTCCTCCCTCTTCACAGTAATCCACAAATTGCAGCTGAATTCTGGCAGGGCACGCATCCTGCTCCTCTACATCCTACTCTCACATTTGATGCGGTAAAATCAGCACAGGGCACCTGAGATTACAGAGGAAACGCTTTCAGCCTACTTAGAGTGCATCCACGGTGGTGCAGAGAAGTGAGGGGGCACCGCACACCAACGGAGAGCACACGGCGTCTTCATAAACCCCTGAAGCATCCTGCACACAGCCGGGTCCCTTTATGTGTCACTAGGTTGTTCACATTGAGTATTTATTCTCAACCACAAGTGTTTGTATTATTCGAAATCTAAGAATGATGCATGAACAATGAAGAGGGACGATGGTATAGCCAGTGTATATACAACATGTGCAATAAATGAGTCTCCTGTGGGTGATTTATTTCAGACAAGCATGTGGATGAGCAGAAAATGGACTGTAGAGGACGTCCTCTGACCCATATGTAGGCTACTGTAATGAGGGTGTGCTGAGCAAAAGGTTATGGGAACTAATCTGACACCCAGGCCCGATTAGTAGCTATTTATACATCCACACAGTCCAGTCTGCCCTGAGGAGTGTGTCTGCCTGGTCACCTCCTCCCTATAGCTGCTGGACTCTGTGACTGTCTGATCAGTCTGTGTTTTTTGTTTTCACTGTGATGATACCCACTTATTTAGTTTCTGATCCTTTTCAAACCCACTGACGCTCCACGGCGAAGACTCCTCTCAGCTGTGGGCCCTGACACTGTAGTGGGTGAAGGCTGTGATTATCTGTAAAAATGAGGCTTGGGGTAATTAATAGGTGTAATCATTTTGACAATCACACAGAGTTCAAATTAACCACCTGGAGCTTCTCTTTGAAAGCTTGTGCATTAGAACGATTTTCTAGGATAATATGTTCTCTACAATCTGAGGGATATTTAAGGCTTTAAAGCATCTTTGTTTGACTTTTACATCGTTTGGATTTATATCAAAAGCCTATTTATCAATGACAGACTTGCTTTTATCCACTGGGAAGGACTTACATGGTGGATTTTGGGTTTGGGAGCAGCTATGAAGAAACATTTTCTGATGTGTGCGCTGCGGTTAGGAGTAAAATTAGACCAGAAATAGACTTGAAACAGTCTCTTCATGAAGCGTTTTCAAGGTCTGGAACAAAGGAAAACTATCACAGCACATTTCCACTTTCTTTCCAACTTTCCATACTCCACAATCCAAGAAACAATGAGTGACAGCATCAGCACATTCCTCTGTTCAGGTCGGCCGACCCGCCACCAGCCAGCTGCACCCATCATTCATGTCTGTCCTGATTAATGCAATGCTAAACTGTATTGAATTAGGCAGCAGTATTTATAGTTGTGTTGACTTGACCTCATCCTCGACAGCAGCGTGGTTTCCCTCTTTGTGTCCTTCTTTCCCTCATGAACTCCCTCCGTCTGCACTCAGAGTTTTTGTTTGCTGTTTACTTCACTGCTGCTGCGAACACACTGCACCGTGTCTCCACCCGCCCCCTCGTTCCTCCTCTGTGAAATTGTCATATGGGCAGATGTAAGACCCACATCCCTATTCAGGGGAAGACATTTTGAAAAGAAGCACCCCCCCCCCCCCCCCCC
>NW_019525478.1:827696-843516 GCF_002814215.2 Seriola lalandi dorsalis
CACCACCACCCTGCTCTATAATTTAGAAGGAGGTAGAGAGAGGGAGGGAGCCATGAGGGGGCTAAAGGGGAGCTGTGGGTGAGAGTGGTTTCCATAGAAACTGTTTTTGCTCAATTCATATTTCATGTAGTCATCCGGATTCTGGATGAAGGAATTCTAAATTAAACCAGTAAATCTCGGGGATCGTTGTTATATCGAGCACAATGAGCCCGTGTCAGTCTTCATCAGCCAGCAGAGCGACTGTGACGCCTTGAGGCTGCCGAGGTGGTTTTGATTCCAGCTGTCACACTTTCTCTCTTCAGAAACAACAATAGCCTGTATATCACCCAGTGACGATGACACCACAGGTGGAAGGGAGGAGAAGTTACACCTGTTACACTCAGACTTATTATGTTCAGAACTTTGCAAAGAGCAGAGGGCGGGAAAGTACTTTTACTCACATACTGTAAAGTATTGCACCGTGGAGAGTTTATACCGTCACCTCAGAGAGAAAACACATACTTTATTAACTTTGCCATGGTTACTTGTTTTTAGACAGACGACTGTTTGTTTTACTTATGAATCACTGCTGAAGTTTAAACTACCAAACCTTATATCATAAAGTCAGATCTGACCCTCTGATGTCGACGGATGTTTCTATTAATATCTTTGCGATAACACAGTGTAGAAACATGGTGTTTAATGTTGATTAAATCTGTAAGATCTCCACTTTCTGTTTCATATTCTTGCGAGATTGTACATGACTCATAGCCGGAGCTAGAAGGCCTCGAAAAAAGTAGAGAGACAGAACACTTTGCATTTTTATACATATATTATACATTTATCTACTATTTGACTCACACTTTGCACTATTTTTATGAACCTTACACATTGCTGAACCAATTTCAAGCATCAAAACAAGAGATTTGGATAATTTTAAAGAACCGGGCTTCAGTTTTTCAGCATTTGAGCTGAATTATCTTTTTGCAAAGAGGGTCAGACAAAGCCTCATTATAGAAAGAGCTGAGATAGTTCTACAAATTGTGATATAAACACTTGGGTATTATATGATACCTTGAGAAATAATGCAGAAAATGAGAAAAATGTATTTGTTTTTTTATTTATTTCTTTTATTTTCTTTCACTTGTTCAACTCAGATAATGTTCGAATCCCAAGGACGATGCTTCACATCATCATATCATATGTTTTTATAATGTGAATTTTATAATCCTTTTTTATTATGAAAACAAGCACTGATACAACACTTGACTGTATGTATGTTTATTTTCTTTGGCTCAATAAAACATTTAAAAATCAAATATCATTTCATATTCTTTAGAGAAACATTCCTGGATCTGAATTAGACGTTTCGTTGACGCGGTGCCTTGGTGACCTTTAGAGGTTAAGGTGCTTGAGGTGTGTACTTTTATCTCACCTGTAACATTTGATACTTGCTGTTCCCTGATTCTCTCCTTTCTGGTTTCCTGTCATTCTCTCCACCGTCACCTGAAGACACGTCATGTCCAACAACCGTCCAACAGCGACGGGCTCAGTTATTCTCTGTCATCGAGCCGAATGACCTCAAACCAAAAGTTTCTCAAAACTTCATCCTTCAAACTATTATTGTGAAGCCCTGCTCAGCCACAGGGCGTCTGACGAACAACCCTCCCACCTCGCAGCCATTATGGAGAGACCACAACACGTGAGAGGAAACCCGCTGCAACATCTCGGCTCTGCAGGAGAAAGTTCAGCTCATAAGCGACGGATCAGGAAACAGTGCAGAACAGCGCTGTGGGGCTCTGGAGTTTCGACTGTGTTGAAAGACTAACACGCTTCGACAGCGAGCTCTCTCTCTGCTCCGCCGGCGATAGGGGGCTTGGAAACCATCCATGGCACAGCTGCGAGGGAGGAAATGTAAAAAGGCCCATTTACAGTGAAGCCCCTGTATTGTAATCACTGCGGTGTTTTCATAAAACCGTGAGAGTAAACTCGAAACATCATAGTTTTCCTTCTTCTCCCACCTGTTACAGCATCATCTCTGTTGCTCCTCTCAGAGAGCCTGGAAATCATGACTCAAATGAGTTTCTGCTCGCTCACATGGGCACATCAGGCGTTCAACACCTACACAAGCTGAGAGAGAGAGAGAGAGAGAGAGAGAGAGAGAGAGAGAGAGCAACAGACAAAGTAGGAGCCCCTCTCATCTCATCCTTTCTCTATTTGCCTTTTCTCTTCTTTTCCTCTCCTCTCCTCTCCTCCATCCATCCGTCCCTCCATCCTCTCCTCTCTCCCTCCCTCCCTCCTCATGCTCTGCAGAGGGGAGATTGACACAGCATTTTCAGCTCGGGGTGTATGAGCACACACAGGAGAGTGCGCACAGACGGGATTACAGTCGGCGAAGGAGGCAGCGGAGGACAATAAAGGATTAAAAGGGAGAAACAAAAGCAATGAAACAATGAATAAGCGATGAGGAAGAAACTAGAGGAGGAAACTAAAAAGGGAAGGGATCGCAAACCACACAAGTCCAAGGATGTGGGACCTTTGCCCTGGACAGTGACAGAGGGACTCTGAGAAGTGAAGGTGCACAAGGAAATTTAAAACACAACCAAGAGACAGAAAACAACAACTGACTTAGAGGGTGAGTGTTAATTATCATCAGTTAGCCTTTCAGTGTCGGCAGATCTACACAACACTAGTTTGAAGGATGAAGTTTTTTTTTTTAATTTGTTGAATAAACTCATTTCACAACTTGGACAGAGGTTAAGAAGCTGTCACAGAGATCGCAGCAGAATAAGCACTGCGTCAGACAGACTGAAGCTCGGGCATCATGGAAACTCCTGTGTCGTGTGTGTGATCGAGTGAACAGTCACTCTGCTCTCACTTACACTGTAAATCTCTGCAGCACGTGTGAGACCATCAGCTGGAAGCATATCAGTGCACAGCAGGTAGAAGATGTACCTTAAGGCAATGATGCTGTTGCGCACTTGTTGATACGCTTCAAACAAACGCGATGTGATAACGTCACGCACGAAGAGGTCGCTCCTTCTTTTTTTTTTCCAGGTTTTTGGTCTGTTTTTGTGGGTTAGTCTGGAAATCAAACCAGAAAGAAAAGTATCTAAAGTCTTCAGAGAGGGAAAGGTGAAGCCTCGTGACACCTGGTGCCTGCTGCAGGTAAACAGAGGGAATTATCAGCTCATTACACTAATGGAGAAAGTTTTAAAGAGCGCTGTGATCCTGGTCTTTAATACAAACTGTGTGTTTGCAATTAAACCTTAAATTCACAGCAAATAAGGCCAATGCAAAACAAAAGTCTATTATCATGGAGGATCTTATAACTTATAGTAAAACTGATCTTCTTAGTTCATGTACAGAACAAATTCATTGCTGAGAGAAATGTAATCTGTTTGGTTGATCTGCTTTGCCTTGATCACGTCCCTCTGAACAAGTCGTGTCTCAGAAACTGACAAAAAACTCTCTGACCAGGCAGCAGCTAAACTAGGTAACAGGTATGATACTGGCCGACCACCTGCAGACACAATGGTGGTTCTCTCTCTCTCTCTCTCTCTCTCTCTCTCTCTCTCTCTCTCTCTCTCTCTCTCTCTCTCCAGTAAACAAACATTCATCGTTCAGTTCTGCAGATGAGAAGAGACACCAGAGAGGAAAGTAACTGTATTTAACCCTAAAATCAGATTTAAAATACACTAAAAAAACATATTATAAATTGATGATGTGGTCCAACTGATCTATAAGCAACTGGTTTATATCTACGTATGAACCGGGATGTTTATGTGTTGCAAAGATTTAAAATAGGAGCATATAGATGTTGTCTGGGACGTGGCGGCAGCGTGGGAATAAACTCTCTGCACGGCTGACTGCTTCTCTGTGGGTTGGCTCGTGACGAAGCAGAGGTGAGAGCCGGGAGCGTATCGATCAGTTTTCCGTGAAAAAACAAACGCACAAAATAAAAGTTTGAAGAGTGAGAGGGATTCAGCAGGTTCTTATATTGAGTTAACAACATCACTAATGTTTTCTCTTATCAGACTGAATCTATGTAGGAAGGTTATTCTCTTATTATCTTTAATTTGCAATTTGCCTTTGAATGCATCTGGTACTTTTCTACACGTCTTTTATAGACAGTGAGGTTCATTTCCTGTCTTCAGTGACCAGTTAGGAACAGCATATGATAGAAAGTGAGTCAGACCACTTTGCATAATTGCTCCACTAGACAGCACATCTGCCAGGCCATATCTGGAGAGAAGAAGCTCCCGTATTCACAGTGGACGCGTAATTTCTTTTTGTGGCTGATGTAATAGTGTCTCATCAGGGGCGATTACCAAAAGCTTAACAGGAAGTGGACACTTTTTGCATCTTAATCCCAGTCTCCGCCCGTCCAACCTGCTTGTCTTTGTCTTTCTCTCTTCTTTTTTTGGGATTAACAGTCAGGAGATCTCCAGGAAGTCGCTCATTACAGAACGACCCCACCTTCCTTATTTCAGTGTGAGAGATTACGTATGACTGACTATTAATCTGTGATTTGTGGGATTAGGAAAGGAGTTAGTGATGCAGAGATACAGTGAAAGACTTCCACAGCAAAGTGTGACGCAGGCGTGCACACTGATGCACGTCCGATACGGCTGCATAGACGGGACGTGTGGATATATGTACAGTTAGCTGCAGCTAGCAATGACCAGCTAACCTGATGATTATTTCTGAGGTGACGTCTTCAGATTTGCTTGTTTTGTCAGATTTAAAGATTTATCAATTTACAATGACAAAAAAAAACAAAAAACAGACAATACAAACTATTTCTTAAAGATTGAGTGAAAACATTAAATAAGTAGGAAAACGCAAACGTACAACGTGTTCCTCGTTTCCTCACTTGTGTTTTTCACCTCATTTAAAATCTACTTAAAATCAACTGCACTGTGTTGTGTTCAGGGTCTTACACCATTTCAATCCCATCTCTCCCTCGCCCTGACTCATGCTATAAGAGCACTTAATGTTGTATACTAGTGCCCCCCCACCACACACACACACACACACACACACACACACACACACACACACACACACACACACACACACCACTGTGTCTCTGGTGAGTCTCTCCACTTTGCTCCATCCCCCAAAAATGCCACAGGAGACGTGTTCCTATGGAAACTGGCCTCAGTGAAAGTCCCCAGTTTTACCTGGTGACCATTAACTGGTTTGTATTTTGTGTGTGTGTGTGTGTGTCACACGTCAGTACCTGTGCTCTCTCTCTTGCTCTCTCTCTCTTTTCTGGCTTCCTGTTCATTAAAAGCATCTCGATCAGTTTCTATAAAACCTTTTGCACCAGAAAGAGAAACATGAATGACGGCGGCTCGTTCAGTGGCTGCTTCTTCCTTTCAGTCTGTGGCATCAGCTCGGAGGTGGATGAAGTTATCCCACAGGCGACTTGTTGGTCGGGAGCCGACACCAGGACGCACTGCGTGGAGACAGAGACACACACACACAAAACATAAAGATATTATAATCCTCATGCACAGTGCACGTGCACATACAGACACAGATTCCTGTGTGAGTCTGAAACATCCTCTCCTCCTCATTATGTGACATCATCCTCAAGTGAGTGAGTTGAAATGAAAGTAAAGGACAAACAGCTGCAACCTTCACATCCACGTCGTCTCACAGGTGTTACGGTGGAAAGATTATGGGACGGGATTTTCTTTTCATTGTATTTCTGGACAGACGGTTTCATGTGAAAAGAAGAAAAAACAAAAAACACTCTTTCGTTTAAGACTCAGGAGAAGAGTTGTGAAGCTTGCACTTGGTGCCGTTGTGCATTAGTGGAAGTTGAAGTTTTTAAACTTGGAGGAACTTTGAAACAGAAACAACCCTGTCAGCGGAGTCATACAGAGTGAACTGATCACTGCTTGATCTTTAGGTTTAAGATTATCAGACTGAGAACAGGTTGTTTAACTGTATCTAAACCATTTCTTACTGTTTTATCTATAATCATCATGCAGATCAAAAACAGCCACAGACAAGGATTTCATCTTTAGTAAATGTACATCTCTGTTGAAATAAGAATAAGACACTGTGGTGCCGTCTGAAAAAGATAATCCTTTTATAGCTGTATGTTTTCTGAAGAGCGGGGTCAGACAAGGTCACGGCTCCTTAAGATATTTCACAGAATCAAATCAGGATTATGTCTAAATCCACATCTTAAGCTCAGTAAAACAACACACAACAACCAGACATGAAAACCCCAGGCAACACGGACCGATGTCAGATCAGGTTCAAACATAGTCGAAGAAGGTTTTGCATTTGTTAAAGCGCCTCTTCTCAGTAACTCTCTGGATTTAAATAATCTCTCTTCCAGAAGATATAGCGTCAGGTTTGAAGGAAGAACTGGACCCAAGGTGTTTTATAAAATAACAAAAAGGGAAACTTCTAAAACAAAAAAAAAAGACCATGAATCCAAAATAAACCAGAAAGGAACAAAAACAGAAAATCCGACGACACAGGAAACACAAAAGGAAAAGTGGAGATCCAGAGGAATCCACATGAAGACGAGGGACAGAGGGAAAGACTTAGATACAGAAGGCAATAGAAACACAGGTGAAACACATTAGAGACAATCACAACAGGACAAAGACAGGAAGTAAATTACAACAAGAGACACACAAGGAAAGCTGCTTCAAAATAAAACAGGAAATGACAATGACCAAAACAAAAGTCCAAACACAACGAGTCCTTGAGGAAAACCAGGACATATAGTTGCAAACATGCTTTACTTTGATGACGTGCTGATTTTGTTCATGTCCCTGTCTCCTCAGTGGTCGTCACACCTCCATGCTGGAGACCTGATCTCTGGGAGCAGGACAGAGTCTGGCCTCCCCCCCCCCCGGCCCCACACCTGGTGCCATGGGAACAAGTAGGTGCAACAGGTGAGGGATTTAATCCGGAATCTCAGGATCCTGTCCAGGACTTTTACACTTTGGACTGACAGGAATTCTTTTGTCTGATTTACGTGGTCGTGGCGAGTTTCATAAAGGCCTGAATCTGCTCTTAAATTTACTGCAAATTTACACATTTTATTTATAAGAACAAAACGGCTTCAGTTTTGATCAATGTCTCTGCTTGGATTTTAAAACCATTGGACTTTATTTCATTTTGATTATGAGTTTAATTGGACTTTTGTCAGTTACGACCCAAAGCTAGCTGACTATTTTATTTATTATTTTATCTCATTTTACATGAATGTTTTTAATGTTTCTCATTTTAGATCAATGCTTTTAACATGTTTTTATGTTCATTTTATGTCTTTTCACGTGAAGCACATTTCTTTGTTTGAAAGGTGCTATATAATAAAAAGTTTATTATTATTATTATTTATTACTGTGTAACAGAGTCACGTCAGCTCTGTGACACAGCCCAGTTTTTACAGAAACAAATTAATCAATTATTTATTGTTGTGTGGTGGAAGTCTCCACACGGCCGGCGAGAAGGGGCGTGGTAATGTGGCGAGCTGGTCGAGGTGAGTCAGGCCCAGCTCAGAGATATTTACAGCGAGCAGATTCTTAGAAAGGCCAAGGCCGTCCTACACTGTCCTGAGCGGCCCGACACGCAGAGCTCCTGCCGTCACGCAGCTGTGCTCATCAACATTTCAGATATGGCCTTTGGTTGGTTTAACTTTTAGTTATGTCACAGTTATTGAACAGGGTTTTCCTCGCTCTTATGGTTTTGTACAAACTGTAATTTTCTCCTCATTTCACAGTGAGACAAAAACCACCACAACAAAACTGAATGACAGGTTTGTTATTAAAAAACCTTCGAACACCTGATCTCTCTCTTCAGTGGACGGACGGACGATTGACTGAGAGAGATAACATCCGTTCACCCTACTTCCACTAACATTTACCAATGTCCAGATGAGAACGGGGTTGACACTGACTTAGATTTAATCCAATAATCTGTGATGACAGCGATCCTTCTCACATAGCTAAACTGAACTCACCTTCCCAGCTGCTAATCCTCCATGTAAAGGAGAGGGACGGGTTAGTTTGATTCGTATACACTCAGGTGTGCAGGAGTTCAGTCAGTCTGAGTGATTGTTTGTGATTGGGAGTTGAGAGAAAGTCTTCAACCACTGAATTTACTCACTGGTGTCCCCTCACACACCGGAGGGGGCCTGTTCCTCCATCACTGCCCTCAGCCCTTGTTTCCCTCCCTAATGAGTCAGGGTATTATCCTCCTTCCGCTCCGTCTGTGAGATGGTGCGTAGTGTCTCTGTACACTGGAAAGTACACGAGGATCAGTAAGATTAATGCCTCCATAAGCGGCCTTCCTGTTCCTTCTTCCTCTTCCTCCATACTGTACAAACCGTTTGTCACAGGAACTTCACAATGAAACTCTCAAATGGACGTTTGGGTTTGATTTCTCTCTTGAAATAAAACATACTGATCATTCCAATAAATGACCACATCACATCTAATTTCACCCCCTCTCTCTGTTGTTGACAGGTACAGCATTGTGTCAGACATTTTACCGGAGGAGGAACGGCAGAAGATCTCGAGCTTGGGTCTCCACAACGGCCACAGTAACCCCAACTTCCGACGGCACTCGGCCGGCGCCATAGAGACAGAAGACAGCCGGAGGAGGTCGGGAGCCTCTGCCGCCGCCGGGCCCACCGCCAGGGGACAAGGAGTGATGAACGACTACAACGGCAAGATTCTGACAAGAGGCTCCAGCCAAGTACGGAGCCGCTTTGTGAAGAAAAATGGACAGTGCAATGTTATATTCACCAACATGGAGGAGAAGAGGCAGCGCTACCTAGCCGACATCTTCACCACCTGCGTGGACATCCGCTGGAGATACCTGCTGCTCATATTCTGCACCAGCTTCATGGTGTCTTGGCTTTTCTTTGGCATTATCTTCTACACCGCCTCCCTGGCACACGGGGACTTTGAGGAGCAACCTGCGGCGAAGGGCGACGGGCTGGCGACGGGCGGACTGCACGGGCCCACATCTGGACACACAGCTGGAGGGCAGCCGCAGAGGATGCCCTGCATACTTCACGTCCACGGGTTTGTCGGGGCGCTCCTCTTCTCCATGGAGACCCAGACCACCATCGGTTACGGCTGGCGCTGCGTTACCGAGGAGTGCCCCGTGGCCGTGATAACGGTGGTGGTCCAGTCCATCGTCGGCTGCATCATTGACTCTTTCATGATCGGCACCATCATGGCCAAGATGGCGCGGCCAAAGAAGAGGAACCAGACCCTGGTGTTCTCCAAAAACGCGGTCATCGCCATGCGCGACGGCAAGCTGTGCCTCATGTGGAGGGTGGGCAACCTGCGGAGGAGCCACATCGTGGAGGCGCACGTCCGGGCCCAGCTCATACGCTCCTACGTCACGGCCGAGGGCGAGTTCATCCCCTTGGAGCAGATGGACCTGAACGTGGGCTACGACGAGGGCACGGACAGGCTGTTCCTCGTGTCCCCGCTGGTGATAGTCCACGAGATAGACAGAGACAGCCCCTTGTACACGCTGAGTCGGGCCGATCTGGAGACGGACGACTTCGAGATCGTCGTGATCCTGGAGGGGATGGTGGAGGCCACGGCCATGACCACGCAGTTCCGCAGCTCCTACCTCGCCAGAGAGATCTTCTGGGGTCACAGGTTTGAGCCCGTGATCTACGAGGACCGGGACCGCTACAAGGTGGACTACGGCCGCTTCCACAAGACCTACGAGGTGGCGTCGACGCCTCACCTCAGCGCCAAAGAGCTGGAGGAGGCCGGGAGTCGGGCCTCTTCTTCTGCTGCAGCCGCCGCCGCCGCCGCCGCTTCTCCCGCCTCTGCGTGCAGAACCACGCAGGACCTGATCCCCAGGTCGCTAAGCGCCTTCTGCTACGAGAACGAGGTGGCGCTGAGCTGCGGGGAGGAGGAGGACGACATCTTCGACTCCTCTCAGGTCGCAGGGAAGGAGAAGACGGAGGAGAGGAGGACTTCGGTTTCTGTAGACTTCCAAAACATGTTCCAGGACAGTCCCGTCGTGATGTCGGGCAGCCACAGCGTCATGTGCGTCCTGGACATGGACAATAACCAGATGGAGTTCGACATCCTACAGACTGCCATCCCTCTCGACCCCGTGACCTATAAGAGCGAGCAGGAGCTCTGAAGAGCTCCCCCCGCGTCCCTCCTCTCTCTTTCACCCGCGGGCGACTGAACCGGAAGAAGGATCTCTCGGTGACGTTGCTCAGTGTTGGATCGCACGTTTCAACCCCTTTGCCTTGCCAGTGTTGATTTATATTCACATGTTTGTTTCCTTTTCTTCTTCTCATTGGGATTTAAAAAAAAAAAAGAAAAAAAATTAGAAATATAAAAAGAAGAAATTGTTTTCCTAAATAACCTTCGGCACATGCAACTGCATTTCCTCAGAGAGCCATAAAAACAAACAACAAACAATCGGACTGATTTTGCAGGATGATGAATGGAAGCACTGACGGGCTGTTCGTGCTCTTTTATTGTGAATTAACAACCAAAGGAAAGTCCCGACACTTGAGTCATGTTTTAGAAACGTACTTTACTTGAGAGTTTCTTTGTCTCTGTGAATGTAAACAAGAGATTCTATGAAAGCAATAGCACTTTTTTTTTTTGATGTACTTCTCCTCCCTTTTGAAGAGGACTGAGCTTTTTCAGATGCAGTCTTTTATCAGTGTGATCGATTTATATGCTTCATGGATTTCAGTGGTCATCATGCCTGCAGTAGTTCCCCGCATAGTCTGCTATTTGCACTTTTTGTGAGACCGTCTGTTCTTTTCCGGAAAAGCATAAAAAACAAACAAACAAACAAACAAACAAAAACAAAACAACAACCTCCCTCTCTCTGGGTGCTTCTAGTATTTGAGCATCAGGGAGAAACTGTTTTTCTTTGTGCAGGAAACCAACGAGACCGTGTCAAGTGCAATCACTGGGGATCAGGATCTTTATTAGAGTTATAGATACCAAAATCTAATATCAATTCTATTAGTGCTATCGATATAAAGTTTATTTTATGAACCACTTCAAATCTTTTTCTTTAATTCTTGGTGTGTTTCTTGTGGAGGCTGCAGCCAGTGATACCAGAAACAACACTGAGAAGTGGCTTTTAATTCATGCGTGTGTGCTGTCGCTGTTCGCCAAAGGTCTGGAGATGGAGAGGTGAAACACGGAGCGCCTCTGACGCAGGTGTGCACGCAGCCTAAGGTGAGCGGACAGGTGTGAAGCCACCGTGAAGCACAACAGGAAACAAAAAGGGATAAAAGGAGAACTGCTTTGAACCGGAAGGTGTCACGGTGGTTGTATAATAGATAGATGACACTCAGAAATCAGTTGCCCTGGGAGACGCAGATGGCGCGATGCTGATTAGAAAATATAATTCATAGAGAAATAACCTGTAATTAAACCTCTGGGAGTGAAACCAACTAAAATGTTTAAATACAGTTTGGGCCGTGATGTAGACAAGCGAGTTCACGTATTCACCCCTGTAACCTTTAGATGGGACCATCAGCTGTCAGACCAGTAAACCTGCTGCACCTGATGATACTACAACTCTCATTCTTGAACAACTTTGTATTTTATTTTATTTATTTATTTTTTCATTTTTGCTAATTATATTGCTTGAGCAAGTGTGTGTGAGTGTGTGAGTGTTTTTGAATTCATGTGAGAGAGAGTGGCTGCAGACTGATGCAACAAGCATTTGATAGTATTAGATTTCAAAATCTCAATTGTCTAAATTTTTTATTCATTGCAAAACCTGCTGAACATGAAGGAACATCTGAAGCACAAGAACAGACTTCCTGACAAACACACGCTGCCAGCCAAAAGAAAAATGTTGTATTCAGAGTTGACTCTAAAGGTTTGCAGCCGACGAGAGCTGACGAACAGTCGAATAACCTACATATGGATCAGTCTAAGCCTCTGAAACAGACCGACTGCACGTTACGATATGAAAGTGTATTTTACTGTACATTTGTTCTATAGTGGATGTGTAGACGTGTTTTTGAGGTTCAGTTTCTAGATGCTTAACTGTTCAAAGATTCTTAAAGTTTCCTGGCGATGTCTTTTAACTACAGAGAGGATGCTGAATGTCCCGAACACCAAAATGTTTCTGTGTAAATCCACAGTATTTCTGTACGAAATCATCTCAGTTTAACACTATGAGAGTGGTTTGATCAGATTCGAAAGTTGGGTTTGTTCTGTGAGAAAAAAACAAACACACAACGTTGTTTTGATTGGCAGTGTATACAGAACAGGAGTCTGCCTGAGTACGAGAAAAACGACCAGTGTAAACGTCACCTTGTGTAACAGACATAGTCATTTTTGTTTCCTTTGCTGCAAAGTCTTCCTGCTTCGTATTAACCTACAGATTTTCCAACCCCCTGCACTCAGCAAGATGTTGTCCTATTTGAAACAAGCTGAAAAGAAAAAGAAATCTAAAGTACAAAGCACTTTATTCTTCCTTGTATACCTTTTTTTGATGTTGCAAATAAATATTTCTATAATTTTGTTTGTTTCTCCTTTTTTGAAAGTCCATAAACGAAACGCTGTTGTGAGTCCTCAGACACAAACTGTGCAGCCGTGACTGTTCTCATCCAGAGCCACTAGATGCCTCTGCAGACGTTTCTATCATGGAGGGCTTCAGCAGAAAACACCAGAGCAACACACCGCGAGAGCAACAGAGGACTCACAAAGCTCAATATACATTTATGAATTTTTCTGGGCAGTTTTAAAGAGGTTTAAGTTAAAAGTGTTTTGGCTGATTATCTGAATACAGGTGAAGCTCTTGCGTTGTTGCAGTGGACGAGGCGTCTAACGAGAGAAAAGATTACAGTAGCTACGTTACAGGAAGCTCAAAACATCATCACATGACATGTTGTTTAACAAGCAGATGACAGAGGATTCCTGTGATGTTTTTGAGAACCTTACAACATCTTATCTTTGACTGCAGAGGGGACACACGTCACAAACGCTGCATGTTTCATATGATTTAGATCAAAAAATGAATATTGAAAAGATTCAAGTCGCAGTATTTACTGGCAAGAGAACTACAGCACAGAGCTGATGGATACTGCACATATAATAATTAACATTTCATGACCATTTACACAGTTTTCAGTTCCACAAATCATCATCATCATGTCAGTGACTGATAACTCTTCAAAGGGAGGGCTGTACATGAGCAATGACTCAGTCACTGTGATGCATCGACTGTGCAAAACAGACGCAGGAGCCAGATCAGCATCAGTAGACACAGTGAATGAATGCGCTTGAGATGCTCATGAAATTATAGAGATTGTTACACAAGATTACCTTTACGTTAACGAAGCATTTTTAATCAGAGGATTGCGACAGCATCAGATCTCCGAGAGGAACTTTCAATATTCTGTCCATCTTTCAGTATTTTCTTCTAAAGTTTGTAATTAAAAATCCAAAAAATGTAGGTGTTAATTAAAGATGTTTTGATTAATGCTTGAACGAACTCTATGTATCAGCTGCAGCAAATGAGCTGCGTGGGTTTGACATGGTTGTGCACGGCCTTTGACTGATCACTTATCTGTATCAGAATGGATCCACGCTGCTCAAACTTCAGACAAGGACGACTGGATCAAAAACGTCACTTTTGCACATACATCTGTGCATGACATAAGTAATCTGGGTTTTTTTTAGCTGAAAACTACCTTCACACTGCAGCTGGAACAAATTCAGTTTCTCCAAACATTTAGAAATTAATGATAAAAATAACTCAAAATAATGAGTTGTTGTTTTCTTTCATGAGACAAACTCAACAAACGTATTATTATGTCACTGGATTCAAGTCAAATACTTCAGCACACAAACTGTCCAGGGACAAATAACATGTTATAACCTCCAAACTCTCCAGATCTGAACTCCTCACCAAGTGAATGTAACCAACTATTGATGAAGTGGAGGTCAGCGCCCCCTGCTGGTCAATCACAAGAGAATTGTTTCTGCACTCACTTGAACAGTAGACACCGAGTTGTCCAGTGTACACCACTATCAGATTTGAAGGATGAGGTCAGACTTCCTTCCAAATTAAGCTCCTTCTCAGCCACTGGGTTCCTCCGAGGGAACGTGGTCCGGCAGAACCTTCCCTGCACACGAGAACATCACCGTCCAGACGGTTCTGGTCTGCGGTTCCTCCACGGTGGAACGAGCTGCGGGTCACGATCAGAGCAGTCAATGCAAGTTGATTAAAACGACATACATATGTTTCTCATTCATTTTAAACATGTTTAACTTCACACTCTGGGAAAGTGTCTCAGACTTTTGGACTCTTCTGTTTATAATAGAACATATACTGACGGGCTGTGGGATGGATATATATTTATGTAACACATGTCAACAATATAAGCATATGGACATAAATGTATATATATCTATAGGCTACATATATATGTCATTATATGAAATTGTTCCAATTTCTAAAAGGTTTCATACATAATTTTTTAGATATTTGTACATATAAACTAAAAGTGTGTTTCATATATGGAAATTCAATATTTACATATATTATATTTGCGTACCTGATCTTCTTCACTTATTGAATAGATGTAGTATTTAGTACTTACACCGAGGTTTCCTACTCCTCCCTCACGTGTAAGTGGCTTTGGATGAAAGTGTCTGACAGATGAGATGATGTAAATGTAAATGTAAATGTAAATGTAAATGTAAATGTAAACATAACCACTGGAAATAGAGACTGGTTGCTCTGGATGAATTTGATGGAGTTAAACCTCAGTGTTGACAGAGCCGGGCTCAGGATTGCTCTTTAACAGGAAGCTGTTTTTGGGAGGTATTTCCTTACATCAATATGTAAACCGTCTCCATCTTTCACTACACTACATGTCCCACGTGCTATAATTAAATAATTTCCCTCCATCTCTCCTGTGTTTTTCTGTCTAGATTTTAATCAAGTTAAAATCATCCTGTGTCACTAATAAGAGACTTCCCCTGTCAGCCCTCATGATTGTCCTGTCTTGATCTTCCTTTAATTATATATCCTCCATCTCCGTCTGTCCGGTGTCCGTCCCGTGCGCGGGAACCCCTGACAGCGGAGAGCGACCCGCGTGCAGGACCTCCGAACCTCAGGAGACGCGTCTCTGTCAGTGGATGAGAAACAGACGAAAAGAGGAAAGGAAATCAGGAGGAAGGGGAGAGCCGCTCAGTGACTGCAGGCCTCCGGGCTTTTCATTAGCGAGTCACTGAGTGAGTGAATGAGTGTGACCGGTGGAATGGTAAAATAGTGCCGTGCCGTGCTGGGCCATAGCAGCTATTAGTGTGATTTGGGGGGGGGGGGGGGGGCTCCCACTGACTCCTATTGTGTATTGTCTCCAGAGTGAACAACTGAGGCTCAACAGTGAGCCTTTGTGTGGGACATTTAACTGCCTGTTAGCATGCTAATTATGGGATGTGTGTATGTCTGTGTGTGCCAGTGTGCGTCCATCATCTTCTTCTTCTTCCCCATCCCTCCATCCCTCTCCTGGGATTTACACCCCTCCAATACTTCTTCCTCTCTTCTGTCTTTCCCCAAGGCGCTAACGCACCACTGATCTCTGTGTTGCTGCTGTGAATCCTCTTCAAGCTCCTTCCTGTTGCTTTGATCCTTCTCCACTTCTGTCTTTATTCCTCATGTCTGTGCTGCCAGTGTCCTCTCCTCTCTCTTTTTAATTCATCAGCCGCGTTTGATGATCAGTTTCGCTTCGACTCCAACATTTAAACATATAAAGTCTTTTTCTCGCAGTCAGTGTGAGACATTATCTTCACATAAAACTATGGAAAACCTAATTTCAGACATGCCC
>NW_019525478.1:843574-883131 GCF_002814215.2 Seriola lalandi dorsalis
CTTGGCTTTCACCTGTGCCCCCGCTGCTGGATTACAGGTGTAAGATTACAGGTGTAAGATTACAGATTCCGAAAATATTTTTGGCCAGAGTGTTGCATGTTAGGAGGGAGAGGAGCGAGGCCGGCGACCTGCTTTTCAAGAGGTGAACGCAGTAACTAAACCTGTGACACAAGTTACTGTAGGATCGCATTATCTCTGTATGACAGGTGGTTTTGTCTGTGATGCTACTTTATTAAAGGGACAGTTCAGGTGTTTGTTGACGTGGGGTTGTGTGAGGTCAGTCATATACAGTCGGTTCATTACCTGCAGTGGATTCTGGTCAGCTCGCTCCCAGTGAGGAGATCAGACCAGGAGCACCGTCACACCAGCAGAGTGACGTGTTGCTGTGGGCGGGGCCACCAGAGAAAAGGTGTTTTAGCCACCTTTAAAAACACCCACACAAACGACATGTTTTCAGCCGCTGTACTACCGCGCACTAGTGCACTGTATTACACCGCAGGTCACCTGAGTGAATCAGGAAGTGGTGTAATATAGTGCACTCAGTAGGTGCGCTTGTGTGTGTGAATATGGGAAGATAAACCTCTGAAAATATTCTACATGAAGCTTCATTTAAACAGATATTGGATTGTTTTGGTGGGTGTCTTTAAAACACCTTTTTTCTGGT
Organism: Seriola lalandi dorsalis; assembly: GCF_002814215.2. Classification (NCBI taxonomy): domain Eukaryota; kingdom Metazoa; phylum Chordata; class Actinopteri; order Carangiformes; family Carangidae; genus Seriola; species Seriola lalandi. The sequence goes on from NW_019525478.1 coordinate 844,239, forward strand.
GGCCCCGCCCACAGCAACACGTCACTCTGCTGGTGTGACGGTGCTCCTGGTCTGATCTCCTACCTGGGAACGAGCTGATCAGAATCTACTGCAGGTAATGAACCGACTATATACGACTAACCTCACACAACCCCACGTCAACAAACACCTGAACTGTCCCTTTAATAAAGTAGCATCATGGACAAAGCCACCTGTCATACAGAGATAATGCGCACTGTCCCTTTAAGACAGGATTTCATATTTTTTCAAAGAATTAAAGTCTCTTCTTTAACAAGTTGCACAGAATTCAAGTGAATCTTTTTACTAAATTCTAAAACAAAATGAATGTGTTTCACCAATGAGCTGTGATCAATAGTCTTAACAACAAATACACTGAATCCCTTCCAGCTGAAACTGTAAGACGCCGTTTTCATCTCAGAACCTCGTCTCCACTGATCTTCACGTGGAACAACGTGTCGACCAAACGCGTCAACGCGCTCTGATGTAAGTTGATGTCAGTCAAACGACATTAACACCAACCGATGGTGAGAGAACACCAGCGAACAGAGACAACGCTGCAAAACAGCAACAAACGTTTCTCGCTGACCACGACAAAGCCGGCTTTGTTTGTCGGGCCTGACAGCTTGAACCCTTACGTTGATGTTATTTCTTATCTGGTTTGCTCTCGACCGAATGTGAGTGGTGGGGTTACAGATGCTGGAGTACTTAGCGTTAGCATACCGACATGTTCTTCTGCAGTAGTTTCATACTTATTTTATATTTATTTACAGGTTATAGGTCACATTAAAGTAATTATCTATTATATTTTTACATCACAAGAACCTGTATACGCCTGTATATCCACCGTATACGTCTATATTTCCTGTGTTAATCTCACGTACTGTGTTTGTCCTTTACGTACAGATCATTCGCTGACACGGTCGTTGTCCTCAGCTTGACTTGTCGAGTCATAATGGCTGTTAACCAGGAAGTTCTGGACTCTAACTGCTGTATGTCAGTAACCTAAACATCCTTTACAGTCTATAAGCAGTTTATTCCCACTGTGCATTTAATACATACACGCCTTTTCATTCTCTACCTACGGGAACATTGTTTGAGTTTTGACTTTTACGCTCTGTTGTCCACAGTGTGTGTGTTCACCTGTAGGTGGGTCATGCACACGTGACTGTGTGTTTGTGAAACTGTGGGTGTGTATATGTGTATGTGTGTATGTGTATGTGTGAGTGTGCAGCACACATACACATATACACACCTCTACATGTAGTTTCCATTTCTGTGTCTATGTTTTAGTTGAGTGCATGTTTGTGTGCCTGTGTTTTAATCCTAATATGTGCATGTGTGTGTGTGTGTGTGTGTGTGTGTGTGTGTGTGTGTGTGTGAGCAGCTGTGGGCCCTGTGTTTGAACCCGAGCTCACATGGGCAGAGCGAGGGAGGGCCGCAGGGCGAGAAGGCGATGGGAGAGGGGACTGATGCCCGACAAACTCCCCATCTCCCTCTCCCAGCATCAAACAACAAACTCTTTCATTCAGGCATCTTTGCGGCCAGCCACCCCCAGACCCTCCAGGCCCCCACCCATTCACGCTCCTTAATTCAATGTTCCGAGAAAAACTCATGATTGGAAAGTGACTTTTTTTATCTTCCTTTTCCATATCTGCTCCGAAGCAGCGTCACCCCTCTTCCTGTACTCCCCCAAGTCCGTCTCACAGAGGAAGCAAAGGCCAAGTGCAATCCACAAGGCAAAGATGGTGGACGCACATCCGCTCCACCGGTCAGCTGTTGTTACACTTCGGCCTGTTTTTTTTCGACGGGCCGGCGTTCACACAAACTGACGTGATTAGATGATTGGTCCGTCATGAAAAATCAAACCTCAATTTGCACAATAACATAAAAGCATTTTCTCCTTTTGAAGCAAAATTCACTCCAAAGTGAATTAATTCCTCTCCATCCGTCAACAACATTCACCCAACCAAGGTAGTTTCAACTTCACAGTCTGTGACTCACGTCGAAAATCTCCTTTTCCACATAAACCTGGAAACAATCTGAATGTTTGGGGATCGAGAAACATCCTCTGAAGTCTGTCTATTCATTTGGGAATACAATGAACATGCTTTATTTACACAAACATAACTTTATTTATATGGTCCTGTGGAGACGAGCTGAGAGAACCAGCTGCAAATGCTGATGTGGGGCTTTCGAACATGATCTTATACACAACAGGAAAGTTTTAAAACAGTGAGTTTATAATATTAATTCATATTTTCAGTTTGATTTCTAATGAAAAAGTGAAAGAATAAGTATAGACTGTAACTTCAGAGCTTTATTTCCTTCATATTCAGTTGTTTTTGTTTGTATAATGAAATAATATAAATAATAAACTGTTCTTTGATCATATTCTGAGTGATTGTAACTAAAGATTTGTAAACTTTTATAGCCTCCTGTGTTATTTTATACAGCTTCACACAGAAAGACGCAGACAAATCCTGGCTCCAGAGGGTTATTAAAGGTTATGTCATGTAAAATAAAGAAGAAATATTTACAATTACAACCAACTGAAACAAAAGGTTTGATTTCAGTGAGTTGTAGCCCTTCTACTGACGCATGTGTTCAGAGGACTCAGGTAGATCTGAAAGAGGCTCGGTCAAGTAACTGAAGTTGCTCTCATGGCCGGACTAAAGGTTTCTGAGGCGGCAGTGCAGGGAACTCTAAAACACTCTGCAGAGACTAGATCAGCTGTCTCCAAAGCATGAAACAAACCAAACCAAACCGTCAGAGGATCAATACATCGCGCCACTTCTCAGAAGGGGGAACCAAGGTCAAACGCTTGGGGTGGGTTAAAAAGTACCAGCGTTTCACAGTGGACGACTATAAAAAAATAAATAAAAAAGTCCTATTCACTGATGAATCCAAGTGAGAGATTTATGGCAGGAACAGGAGAGCACAGTGTCTCAAAGTGACAGTGAAACATGGTGGTGGGAACACTGGCCACCTGCACTGACCGACCCCCCCCCCCGTTCCTCAGAGACATGCTTAGACCCTCTGGTTTGCATCTTTGTGGAGCAGGGTTCACACTGCAGCGGGACGATGACCGCAGACACACCGCAAAGCTTCGCAACAACTACACATGAAGAGAAAAGACGACCCAGGAGCCACCAGGATGTCGAGCTAAATCAGACGTTTAATGAGGCTTTTGTTTTGCGTCCGAAGGGGGAAAAACAGTCTGAGAATCATTGAAATTGAACATCATTTCTGTGTGATGATGTCCCAAACAGAAAAGCAGCCAGACATGCTGCAGAAGCATCCAAACAAAGGACGTCCTTGTTGCCGGCTGAATTCTTGAACACCATTTTCTGCATTTTCCTGAAAATGACTCAATCTCCTCGTCCCTCGCCTCTCATTCCGCCCAATTATCATTTCTCAGGCATGTCCCCATGTCCTGCAGAGATGGGCTTGTTTGGGAGTTTCCAAATCTCGCTGTGAAATCTGCTCATACATGCGAGGGGGTTTAAAGGCCTTAAAAAAAAAAAACCAACACACACATGTACTGTGCACACATTCGAAACTGCATGGTAGAAGGAGCGAGTGGTGAATAATGCGCCTGATTCTGCTGCGACAGGGAGACAGGGGACAGTTTGCCAGGGACACAAGGCACCATTGAGGATTCTCTGTCTCTAATTCCTCCAGCATCGTCCCTGTTTTTTTTCTCCTTTTGCCTCTTGTTGCTGTCACAGCTGCAGCAGGGCCGAGAAACGCCACCAGCTTTAAGGGCGGGTCTTGGCTCACACTGAAGGACGTGTTACTTCTCAGTGTCTGCTTAGCGCATCTAGATATATGTGGAGAAAACAAAGTAATCAATGTAAACCTGCACCGATGGCGCCAGAGGTCGAAAGGGTTATACACTGCGCCACACAGTGAACTGAGTCACTAATGAGTCAGTAGGAGTTTATTTATATGTGTTCCACATTTTAACGCAATCTATCCAATAGTTGTCAAGATGTTTCACTAAAAGCTGAACAGGATTCATCCCCTGGGGAACATAAATGAATCTAATAAATTCAAGGAAATCAACCTGCAGCTGCGTCCACACTTTTAAAACGACTCCACACGACTCCGGACCTGTTTCAGACCTTTGAAAACGATGTCGTAGAAGCACACGGTCGCTCCTGATTGGCTCTCATCAACATGACAAGTGTTACTGACCTTGTTGTTTTTGCTAGCAGCTGTTGAGGAGTTAAATTCTGTATTTTTAACACTGTTATTATATTATACACATACTGTATGTGAACGCTCAGTCTGGACGGAAATCGATTTTGTTTGAAAACGCAGTTTTAAAATGAAATCGTAGTGGTGTGGGCGTGGCCTAACAGTTAAGATACATCAGTCTGAAAAAAAGCATATATCACAATCTGGAGAATGAGCTCTTATTCATTTTAAATGAATCTTTCCATAAACCTACTGAAGGAGCAGAAACATAAATCTCCAACAAAGCACTGGGAACTCAAACTCAGCACGATGAGGAATAAATGGTGAGCGGCACCGTGAAGCTGCTGACAGTGGAACCAGGAGACATGAGGCGGGTAAAACAAGCAGCAGGATGATTACTGAATACCAACAGAGATCAGCCACAACTAAACTCTTTCTCTCAGTTTCACCCGGGACCCTTACCCCAATACCCCCACCCCCTCCAGCACCACCTCAACCCCCATATATCAATTTCCTTTAGATGTTCCCCCTCACACAATTGAAGTAACTAGATTCTTTCCTTTGGCTGGTCAGTGGAGATATGAAGCAGAGCACACAATGGGCTATTCACTAAGGCAGCCACACACACACACACACATGCACACACATGCACACACACGCACACACACACACACACACACACACATAAACGCCTCACCCCTATTCATCGCCATCTGACTAGCACCAGTAACAGCACTGTCCATTTTCTTAAAGCCCACACACACATACGTGTCCTTCTGTAGCATACATGCCTGCACATGCACGCATGCAAACACACACACACACAGACACACACACAGACACACACACACACACACACACACACACACACACACACACACACACACACAAAACACCCAACCTCACTACCCAGCTGCACTGAAAGCCCGTCCAAGTTCTTGCCAACCCCTTACACTTACACACACACACACACACACACACACACACACACACACACACACACACACACACACACACACACACACGTCTAAGTAACTCAGAAAAAGGATAAGACAAACACGAGGCATAGGAACTTTGGTGCTACGAGCACAAAGCGAGATTCAGGGATGTTCAGGAGGGGGACCTATTTAGATGTAACACAGCTGCATTAATCTACTGAGGCAGATGGGTGGAGAGAAAAGATCCAGAAGGTTTTTGTGGAGGCCTGAATCATTTTTTCTTAGCTGTTTGAAGATTCCCTGACATAATAAAACTCATAATAATCACCTCTATCCCTACGAGCTTCACTTCTGTCACTCTGTGGTTGATCCTGACCTTTGACCTCCCAGTGGAAGTCGAGCTTGAATACAGCTTTTTTGTAAAATATAAGACCGAGTTGATTACATTCATAATAACTTAATAACTGCAATAACAGTCGCCCACCGGATCCTTCTGCAAGCCTGACTGATCCACTTCAGTGAACCAAGCGCCGACACACCTGCTCGGCCCTGCACAGGTGCATGCAGGGAAACAAAGAGAGCGAGGGTGTCACTCAGAGGTAGACTGTGTGTCTGTGAGTAAGAGAGGGAAATAAACCGCTTTCAAATGATACGACAGAGACTCAGGTACGTGTGTGAACATACACACAATCACACATGTAGCACTCTTACTTTGAAGCACAGCTTTTAAAACAGTGGAATGAATTTTATTTTATTTTGAAAATGCTTTGTTTACCACGACCAAACTTCATCACTGCCTAAAACAAAAAGAAATAGAAAAACAACAATAGCTCCTTTTGTTAATTCATCTGTGTTTTTGTGGCCATTTCTAAAGGCTTTAAAGAACATACGAGCTTTTTATTCTACAGGTTCTAGTAACTCAGTGTCTTCATTCAGTATTAAATATTCCTATAATAGTCCTGACTGAACATCTTCCACTTGTATTGGAGTCATATTTGAGCAGGAGGATCTGCACTGAGACTCTCCTGAGAGAGGCGACGCTCCTCGGATGAAGAACGCTGCCTCTCGCTCTTTAACACACAATACAAACACTGTTTTAAAAAAAAATCCCCCACCAGCCACGTGACAGGACACAATATATAAAACAACTGTAAACAACTGTATAAACCAGAGGAAACATGCACCAAATAAATTTTATCTTGTGATTGTAAAATGATTTCTGATTAATTTTAATGTTAATAAATCACAGCACAGGAAATATCTTCTTCTTCTACTCTATTCTCCCACAATTCTGTCTTTTTAATGATTACAAATCTGCATATTTGTTGTTGTTGTTGTTGTTGTTGTTGTTTACAGAGTGAAGTCACCTGGCAGAGTTCAGCCAATAGACGAAGGTCAGCTCAGTGTCTCTCACCAGTAGATGACCCGTTTGTTTTCCCTCTAAAACACTGTGTGATTTGGTTCCGTGATGATTCATAAGCAACATCAACCAGGAATACGTCATATTTAACAGGAGTGTATAACGTCAGGACGTGGAGAGGTGGGGGGGGTGATGGTGCGTGTTTACAGCCCCTGCATGGCCTCATGGTCACAGGACTGCAGGGCCCGTGTTAGCGGCTCCTGCAGACCCACAACCTGCTGACCTTTAGCTGTGACCCGTGGGCTGTTCGTGTCTACACATCTGCTTCACAACAAACTGCATCATCGTCACATGAGAGGACGAGCTTGCATCGTTTTGTTCTCTTTCTTTTTTTTTTAACTGCCTGGTTTTTATGTGTTTATCTCCGAGTTTGTCTAATTAACATCATTTATCTTTACTGTGAGTTTTAAATGTGTCCGGTCAGTAATAATTATTGTCTAATTACTTCATTACAGAAGAGGATTTATACTGAAACAACAGCTTGACGTTGCAGAGTGAGTCTTTGTGCAGTGAAACCAAAAACTAATTTAGAAAGAATCATGGGAAATCTATTATTGTTGTGAATTTTCCATATTTTCCATAAACAATATGGTTTCATAATCAGTGTCATGGCAGAGTAGCATTGAGCTATTGTATTGCATTTGTATATTGTATTTCTAATTTATCTTATCTATTCTAGATTCTGTTTCTTTTCTTATTTTATTTCTTTTCAACATTTGTTCCCTTGTGCTGCTGGCAATCTGAATTTCCTCTACGGGAGATCAATAAAGGTATCTTATCTTATCTTATCTTATCTTATCTTATCTTATCTTATCTCATTATTTTCCATTAGCAAAGTTAATTTATGTCAGGAGAAGTGTAAGTGGGAGCAGGTCACACAGTAAATCATTTACTGCTCATTAAATGTTCAAATAATCTACAAAAGGCCTGAAGTTTTGCATCATTTCATTGAGACTAATTTCTTTTAGGTTTTACATGATTTAGTGTTTAATCATATTTTGAAACTTGCATTTTTTTTCTCATTGAAAAGAGAAATTAAAATAATCAGTAATTTTTAAATATTATTTAAGCCAATAAAAAATATTGTACATTTTATAATGAGTGATCTACTTTTGCTTTTGACATGATAAGAAAATTTGATATTCCACGTAATACATAGGCCTAATAGAAAAATAGAAAACTGAAAAAATAATGATCTGAAATAAAAACGGCTCAGTTGTCCGTTTGTTTTTGTTTCTTTCCAATGGCTTCATTCATCTCTATTCGATTAATTTAATTTCTATCTGTCTGAGCTAACTCAAAGATCCAGTTTTATTCTGAAGGAAACATCTTCACACAAAGGGGATGTTTGAGGAGAATTATTAAGCAAGAGTAAATTAAATCTTACTCTCTGTGTTTCTCACTGAGAGTTTTAACAAAAGACAAAAATGTGACTAGAAAATTCATGTTTGCAGCATTTTGTCACAAGGTCATCAGCTAAATGATGGCGAAGATATAAAATGTAATTCCTGCTTCCTCTGTCAAACATCTCTCTGAATCTAAACGCTGCTCATCAACTCGTGTCGCAGTATAACTTTGTTAGGCCTCTTCATTTACTTTAATTTCTCTCCATCTTCATTATTTGTGCACAAACACACACGCACGCACGCACACAGACAAACAATCGCACACACGCACACGCACACACTCACACACACACACACACACACACACGCCTGAACAAACACTCACGTCAAACCGAGGCCGGACCACAAATCCTCAGCTGCACAGCAGGGAGAGAAATCCCCGGAGTGTCTCTCTGAAGCTGTCCGGTTTAAAGCTCCAGGAGCCGGCCAGTCCCGCCACAGCTCCCGGGCTGAGTCTCCGCGCTCCTGGAGCATTTTTCTCTATATGTCAGTTTGTTGAGACGCGGATAAAGAGTGACGGTAGAAGGGAAGACACAAGCCTTTTCCTTCTTTTCTTTTCTTTTTTTATATGCACAAAACTGCTTTTTGTTCCCCCCCCCCTTTTTTTTTCATTTAAGGGGGAAGGGGGTGCTCGTTTTTGATCACATGATTACAATTCACCTGAGATAAAACAAAGGGCGCAAAGAAAGGAGGGGAGAGGAGGAATGAAAGAGGCAGAGAACCAGACAGAGAGATGCACTCATGGTTAGGATTCCCCTTATCACAGTCAACATTCATGGATAACGAAAAAAAAAAAGTGGTGATTTTTGGATTGGGGGCCAGTGGGTCGCATGGCGGGGATACAAGGGGTCATTGTTGCGAAGAACAGCGCTCGTGTTTGTCTCCGCGCGGCCCGTAATGTCCCCTCTCGTCCCTCCTTTTCTGCGTTTTTCTACCAGCGCTGTTCGGTGTAAAAGCTGGCTGTGACTCTCACAGAGACGCCGGTGTAATTATCAAACTCACACACGAGTCTCCTTCAGGGGGCCGTTCGTTAGATTAGAGAGTCTTCACCTGTCACGTGCAGGTGAATAGAAATATTCACCAATATAAAACAACATCTGAATTATATATATTGTGAATGTTTGTATGTTCTGCTGTTACTCTAACATGAGCCAGTTTAAATCATGTATCATAAATGAATAATATTATGATTTAGGATCGACCTGCGCGCTGTGATTAACATCTCAACTTGTACATTTCACCCTGAAACAACTTCACTGCATCAAACTGGAGCCGCGATCTGTCACTGTGTCCTGTGCTGATTGTGTTTCTGCGCAAAGGCACAAAACCTGCGCAACGTTTTCTCCAATAACCGCATCTTATTTAAGAGATACTGGGTGAACTTCAGCCTTATACTGGGTGAACTTCAGCCTCGGTCTGCTCTGTGAGGCGCAGTTTCAGCCTCAGACCAAGACCTTTCTTAATTACTGGATCTGACAATGATCGGCTCTTGTCTCGCGTTTGTTCTGAAATCTGAAATTTAAACTTTAAATCCGTCACACTGACACTTTTGTTCAGTGAACAGGACTCAACCAAGAAACTCCTGATGCTAAAGAGTGCGTACAATTTATATCCTGGGCTCGTGCACAGTCTTCATTTTAATTGACCTGCTACTTCTTCTTTGCAGCCGTGAATAAAACCGTTTGTTTTCAGGAAAAAATGCAAATGGAATCAACTTCCTCTCAAAAAGTCTGTGTGGAATTATATCAGCAAACATACCTGTACTGTAAAGTATATGTATTTAGCTGATAGTGCATTGATATAATATTGATTGATTGATATTAGGATTCACGCCTTGTGCATTCTTTCTGCGTAAAATGTCATGCGCACAATTTACGCACGCTCATATCTCGTATTCAGACTCATTAGAATTAGAGAAAAAACAAAATCCCAAATTTCTAAAGACAGAGCGAGAGGGGGGGGAGAGAGAGAGAGGGGGAGAGAGAGCCAATCAGAGATCTCCCAGCCTGCATCCCTACATTCGCGCTGCTCCTTTAAGACTCGTCCTCCCATCCATCTTTTTTTATTTTTTTCCCTCGGCCTCATACAAGGAGCTCTTTAAGCCCCGGTGCCGTCACACAGAGCAGGCATTCATACTCGGGCAGCGCGAGCGAGGGGGCTGGGGAGCGAGCGAGCGTCACTTTGGAAACTCGGGAACTCACGGATTCTCGTGCGAAACCGGCGACCTCCTTTTCTCATTACTGAAGTAAGGCGCTCCGCATTTCCAACTCTTTCCTGTGTAGCTGCTGCATCGGAGTCAGAGAGAAGAGCCCCCGAACTCACAGTTAGAGATCGATCAGTCTTTGGGCTTCCTCTAATGATCTTTAACATCCACATGATAATTGGTAGTAGCTTTCAGGATGTGTGAGCTGGGTGTTGTAGTTTTTAAATCTGTGACTGACTGAAAGTTCAATATAACATTTGAGATGAAACTAAATGTGTAAATGCTTCAGTTCGCTATAAACCATTAGAACAAGTTTGATGAGGCTGATTATTGATATTAGACCAGTTGTTGTCAGTTTAACAAGTGATGCTGTTTTTAATTGATTTCTGATGGTTTCCTGTTCATGTATCGTTGATTCTCTTTTGTTCAGACAGTTTTATTTTCTCTTTTCCATAAAATCTAAAATGTAAGATGTTTCTGTTCGACTAACCGAGAAGACTTCATTTAAACTGAGAAAAGCAAACAGCTGAAAAAGCTTTTTAACGAGGGGAGTTCTGACAACTCGGTGACAAATATCAGCTATTGTAAAACTGCAAAAAAAAAAAAGTTTCAAACAAGCAAATTAAGGCCAACTTATTGGCAAGTCAAGCGGCGATAATGAGTTCACATACCGACATTCATCCCACAGTAAAAGTGCTCAGTGATGGAAATTAACAAACAAGTCTGATTTGAATGGAAACAGACGATGAGTCTCTGTTGATTCACTTTATTGGCTCGTTTGTTTCTAATGTTTGTTAAAGAAATAACACGCTTCATAATCAACACATTCACAGACCAGAGGCAATTATCACCAGCAGTCCTTCTAATATTATAATAATGATAATATTATAATTAGTTTGTGGGGCAAAACACGGACAACACGTGCGCAAATGAGGCTTTTTTATTTAAGTACCTTGCGCTGCTGCTGCATCGTGTCTCCGGGACGTGACGACGGTCCGTGAAGCGGCCGAGCGGAACCAGGTGGCAACCGAATATCATTCATCATTAACGCGCCTCGGACAGATGGAGAAGCGTTAGAGACACAAACACCGGCTGTGAATGAATGGAGACGATTCCCGACATCCACTCCGGTGTTCAGGAACTTTAATTAAAGAGCCACACTGCGCATGATCTGTCGTTTAACATGTATTTTAAATTAATATTCCTGCATGACGCGAGTATAAAACTCACGTCTAAATATAAGGCTGCAGGTTAAAAAAAAAAAAAAAGTGGTGAAGCAAACGTGAAGGTGCAGCAACCAGAGGGTTAAGTGACTATAATCCACCACTTGACCTGCACAAGAAAACAGCAGCTCTTTAACTGACAGCCGACTTCACATAATCACTAATTTTCCTGCAACACGACACCGAAAACAACCCGGAGCCGCCGGTTCACAGGAAGTGCGCTGATTCTGGGCGTAAAGTTGGAGGCAGGGTGTTGATTTAATGGACAAAACAAGGACACATTTTGCTCCTTGCCGTTAAGACCTGCCCCTGTTTTAACAACCAGACTGTGTCTAATTCACACACGCGTACCGACACACGCACGTACACGAGGTTTATATTTCCAGCGCCCAGGCTGTGTTTATCCAAGGAGAGCCGGGTATAAATCCAAGGTCTGTGCTGCTGCGGCCTCGTATCATTACAACACTTTCTCCCCCGGGAGCTTGGAATAACTGCAAAACCTTAAACAGTAGCTTTTCTCTTTTTCTTTTTTTTTTTCTTAGCGGGAGCAAATATATAAATGTCTATATAGTGTACTTATTGTCACTTATATAAAAGTGACTGAACTGGTGCAGACACACTGAATAAACAACTTCATTATGGAAAATCTTTGTGTAAATGAGCTGAAATGAATCAGTCCTTCTAATCTGGTCTTTTCAATGACTCCAGTACTTTCACAAAATATAATTTAACAGTCATATCTGTGTGAATGCTGTTATGTGGAGTAACTGTTTTATTGGGGGCAAAAAAAACCTCTGTCTTGACCTAACCCCAATAAAATAAACACACTAACCAGGTAACGACACCTCCTCACTGGTCACAGGTGTCGGTGAAGTTTATCTCGGACTGTGAGAACTGACCTCCTCATCACTCTGCTGTTTCAGGTCTTTGCTGCTGGATTTCAATCGCGGGACACACGGAGGAGAGAGAGAGAGAGAGAGAGAGCGAGTGAGAGAGAGAGAGAGAGAGAAGGGGGAGAAGTGAGACCGGGTGAGTTTGGCGCAGACATTTGTGCATTAGCAGGTAAACTGGGGTCCAAGGTGCGCACTGAGCCGCCTATGATACCAACAACACGGATGGAAAGAACTTTAATGTGGAACCCTCACAGAGTTTTGCAGCGGAGGCTGAGAGTAGAGACAGACTGGCAGTTTATATTATAACTTAGAGGAAGCGACAGATCAGACCGCAGGCAGCCGACACTCCGTGCGTCACTGTAGGGACAAAACAAGCGCGAGGACCCGACAGGTAGCTGAGCTGTTAGAGACAGGCCGTGCGTCCTCTGCGCACCCGGAGGTTTGCGGTAGCAGGATGTCCAGAGAGGAGCAGAGCTTATCGGAGGTCGAGCTCAGTCCCGGGATGTCGGACGACAGTCGCTCCCTGTCGCCGGGTCATTCCTCCGGTGCGACAGGCGGGGGGGACTCGCCTCTCCACGGGCAGCAGCAGCAGCAGCAGCCGCCGCAGCTCGCGGGTCTGGACGACGTGTCGGCGGGCTGCTCGTCCGCCAGATCCGACGACGAGGACGAACGCTTCCCAGCAGGAATCCGCGAGGCGGTGAGCCAGGTGCTCAACTGCTATGACTGGACCCTCGTGCCCATGCCCGTGCGCGTGAACACCGGGGGCAAGAACAAGCCGCACGTGAAGAGGCCCATGAACGCCTTCATGGTGTGGGCGCAGGCGGCGCGGAGGAAACTGGCCGATCAACACCCGCACCTGCACAACGCGGAGCTGAGCAAGACCCTGGGGAAGCTGTGGAGGTGAGGAGGCCACTTTATGTGGACTGTAGAGTGCTGACCCACTGTCTGTCATGTTGTGGTGATGCTCACTCAGGAAGGTGTGGACAGGTATGTTGGGGGCGGCCCAGGTATGGGTTGGGTTTGGAGATTAAAAGTAAAAATATAATGTTCCGGATAAATCTTCAGCTTTCAGGAAAAGATCAGGGTTTATTTTTAGGATGGGGGGGGGGGTTTGGGGGGAAATTAGCTCCAGATTAGAGCCGGACAAAGGTCAGTTTCAAGAATGAATGCAACTGGACAAAACAACACTGAACAGCATTTTCCACTCATAAAAGTTTTCTAAGCTCTGACTGGCAGCAGCTTCACCTCAATCAGCTGATCTTTACCTCCCCATCACTTCTGTCCCACACTTTCATTTTCATAATTCTCCCTCATATGGATTTAACACAAGCGTCACACATTAGTGGATGTTTATAGTTCTTAGACAGAATGAGACAACTGCAGGTTGTTTGAGCATGTGCAGTTTCCGTCCCTCACACAGGCTCCTCCACGCCACTGTGTTTTCTATTAATGTTGTACATCAGTTGTAACTTTCAGGGAGGCCACGCCGTCTCCTGTCCCACTTTTCTTTTGGTCACAGCTCACCAGCCATAAGAGCCACTATCTGTGTGTCTGCTGTGGATGTGTCACGGTCACATGTCGCTGAGATCAGGCTCATTTCATACGCTGTCTCATTCTGGGCGACCGGCTCCTGAGGGAATAACAGGGAGTTTTCAGAGCCATTCAACTAAGTTACAAGTATTGGAAGATCTTATTTAAAGATAATCTTCATATATTTAAGTGAATAGTTCAAAGTTATAGTTAATATAACATAGCCAGAATCCCTGCAGCCCTTTAAGCTTAAAGTTTCACACAGATCCCGTCCCTGTGCACAATATCTGCTGACAAGGAAGGTCAGAAAGGTTAAATTCATTAACCTTGTGAGACTGGAGCATTAATTAGATGAAGACTTGACCTTGGGCTCGGGGCATGATTGGCTAATTAGCCCAGAGGCATGATGAACAGAGAGGCTGGGGAAGGTCAGGGTTTTCTTATGCCATTCCTGCCAGCGGTGGTAATAAGGAGCTCAGTTCCCCGTTTGCAGACAGGATGCGTCTACGGCCGCCATTATTTCATTACTGTCCGGCAGTCAGAAGCCCCTGGCAGGCACGGCATTACATGCAGCTGTGCAGATGACGTGAATGAATAGCTGGAAGAAAATTTTAAATTCTCTTCGTAATATGTTAATAAGCACCGAAACAGGATCAAACGTATTACGTGCTGCACAGAATATCTCTCCTGTTGTGACCTCAGGAAGACCGAGCAACAGTCGCTGATAGGCCGAGAGCGACCTGCTTCCATCTGTCCCACACGCTACCCGAACATACGTGACCCAGCTCGCCGTAATCAACCCGTCATTGCACAAAGAATACAAATGAATGAATTATTATCACAAACACTGATTAATAACAATATATACCATAACCACCCAAACCACAAAGCCCAGTCCTCCAGTCAGGCAACAATCCAGATGTTGACTTCCTCTGAAAACTGAGCCTTAAAGAGTTTATCTTAATGTGCATTTTTTAAGTATTTGAGACATTATTTCTCTAAACTAAATGAAAAAGTCGCCTAAATTGAATTTCTAAAGACTTCTGGCCTCATCTTGTGGAATATTGTAGAAACCGCAGCATGAAAACAAAGTGTTTTCTTCTCGTCTTCTCACATAACCGAACCTTTTTTTCCCCCCTCCAAAGACTCCTCAATGAGAGCGACAAGCGCCCCTTCATCGAGGAAGCCGAGCGGCTGAGGAAGCAGCACAAGAAAGACTATCCCGACTACAAGTACCAGCCGCGACGCCGCAAGAACGGAAAGATGGGTTCCGGGTCAGGAAGTGAGGCCGACGGCCATTCGGAGGGTGAGGTCAGCCAAAGCCAATCCCACTACAAGGGCCTCCACCTGGATGTGGCCCTCAGTGGGGGAGCCCGGTCCCCTCTGACAGATGGGCACCACCCTCATGCTGCAGGTGGGCTACGGGCTCCCCTCCAATACACTACACCCCCCCCCCCCCCCCCCGTTTTTAGATGAGTCTGGATGCAGCTGGACAGTGTGGCACACACACAGATCATGGTTCGAGTCTGCCGAGAAAACCAGATGTAACTTCACGTTTTCTTTTGTCTCCACAGGTCAGAGCCACAGTCCTCCCACACCTCCCACCACTCCCAAGACAGAGCCTCAGTCTGGGAAGGCAGGGGATGGGAAGAGGGAGGGTGCTGGGAGCGGGGGCGCCCGGGGAACAATGGGAGCAGAAGGGAGCTCAGGTGCTGCGGGATCCGGGAAACCTCACATCGACTTTGGTAATGTGGACATTGGTGAGATGAGCCACGAGGTGATGGCCAACATGGAGCCTTTCGACGTCAACGAGTTTGACCAGTATCTCCCCCCGAACGGGCACCCGGGGGTCGGGCAGAGCGCAGGGGGAGGAGCAGCTGCGGCAGCTTCTCCGGCCTCGCCATACACCTATGGCATCTCCTCAGCTCTGGCGGCGGCCAGCGGACACTCAGCGGCCTGGCTCTCCAAGCAGCAGCAGCCGCAGCAGCATCACGCCTCCCCTCTGGGCTCAGACCCGTCCAAGGCCCAGATCAAGAGTGAGGCCGGAGGCGCCGGCGGTCACTTTGCAGAGGCAGCCTCAGCAGGTTCCCATGTCACGTACACGCCCCTCAGCCTTCCTCACTACAGCTCCGCCTTCCCCTCACTGGCCTCCAGGGCTCAGTTTGCCGAGTACGCGGACCACCAGGCCTCGGGGTCGTACTACGCCCACACCAGCCAGGCCTCGGGGTTGTACTCAGCCTTCTCTTACATGGGCCCCTCCCAGAGGCCCCTGTACACGCCCATCACTGACCCAGCCAGCGTCCCGCAGTCACACAGCCCCACGCACTGGGAACAGCCCGTCTACACAACGCTGTCGCGGCCATGACAGACAACGAGACCAGAGAGTACTGGTGCAGGTTCAGCCCCCACGTCAGACCCGAGAAGCAGCTGCAGCGCTGGTGGCATCGGAGGTCAGAGTGGTCTGGGCTGGGGGGAGTGGGCAAGCACCAGGGGAGGAGGCTGGGGAGGCAGGACGGGACAAACCCCGCTCTGCCCGGGCCCAGGCGCACAAACGCTTTCACGGCCCAGGGATGAGCGCGAAGCGTGGCGCTTGTGAAGCGTGGTTGATAAATTTCGGGGGCGCGCAGCGTCAGCAGTCAGAGAGCGAGTTACTTTGACGGTGCAAAGAGAAAAAAAAAAAAACACTCACCGCAGAGTTCCAGGTTCGATCTCTCGCAGCACTTCGAACAACACGGTTAGCGACAGAGTTCACGGGCGGGAAAGGATCGTCTCCCCTTCGGTTCTGAGGAAGCTTCACTGTAGTCCACACCCCGCACAGAGAAATACCCACATCTACATCTGGAATATATATATAACCATGACCTGTGTAATGAAGGGTGTGAGTCTATATGAAATGTTTTTTTGTTGTTTTGTTTTGTGCCAGAAGAAAGGAGTGCCAAATCATTTGGCTGTGGCCCATTTATTTCTCAGGCAAGATTGAGCGACTTTTCATCGGACAGATGTTAGTTTTTGTATCGCTTCTGGAAATCAATACAACAAACACTGACGGCACTCTGTTGGTTTCTGAGGCACATCTGTCCCTTATTTAATTCTTAATGATTGATTGTGCTGTGTTCACTTCAAATGCCTTTTGTATACACCATGAAGAAAAAAAAAATGCCATAAAAAGCCGTGGAAGTGAAACGACTTATTATCAGGATGGTTTATTAAAAAAAAAAAAAAGTACTTGAAATTACAAACTGTTCATTATATTGATGGATTCTGATACGAACTGTGTGTAAAACGACCAAAGTTTTGAGACCAAAACTTTATTACATAGAGAAGAAACCGATGTTTCTCCCAACAGGACACTCAAAACTACCTTTCATTATGTAGCTAGCTAGCCTTCTCTTAGCTGTCCACATTTTCTCCAATGTGACATTTTTTTAAAAACGTGTTGGTGTCAAAAGTTTCTGTTGAGTTTTTTATTTTTTTCTCTAAGGCACTGATGAGTGTGATGATTTTAAGTCGTTTTTTTTTTTGACGTTTTGATGTCGAACATTCATGATAAAAGACAAATCTATTTATACTTGGGTCATTTGTTTTCATTGACCACGGTTGCAATATGTTATAGAATTACATAATAGAAGCTTTTGCAGTTTTTATTTTTATTTTTTAAAAGAACTGACTGTATTAATTCTCATGTGCTATTTGCCATTATAATCTCCACTGAGATCCTGCACCACTGCCTTTCCTCTTCCCTCCTGTGTCGTTTAAAGTGTGTTTTTGTTTTTTAGAACAGTATTCAATGTGAAATGTCACATTTCTTTTTATTGTAGTTGTGTATCTTTTTTTTTTTTTTTTTTTTTTTAAAATTTCTTTAAAAAACACAATTTGAAGACAGTGTCAGTGTGGGTGATGCCAGTACTGAGAAACAGTTGCCAGAGATTGAGCGAATAAAGCCTCCAGGAGAAAAAACGTTTTAACACAACCTAATGTTAAATAAAAAATGTGCCTTATCCTAATAATAATAATAATAATAATAATAATATCTGTTACTAACACATTGAACACAGGCAACTAGCTGTACTTAAAGCTAATCTGTTTTTTTATGTCACAGTGTCTTTCTCTCTTTGCTCTCCCGTGTTTCCACATGTTGTTTCTACGTCTCAGCTCCTGAGCAGAACTTCAATGATCTTATTCTCCATCTGAGGAAGTGAAAAAGATGAAACATTTAATTTGTGTTTATGTTTATCGCTGAAATTATCCTTCATCACTACTGGACACATGTCTGAACCATATGCATGCAGCACTGCTTGTTTTAATTCACTTCATTCTTTTTATTTTTTTTTGCTTAAAGCACATTTTGATGTAACTTTTTTTTTTTTTTTACCTCCAGTTCATCTCACCTCCTCCCTGCCACGCGTGAAACATCTGTAATGTTGCTTTGAATTTTACATTTCCTATTTATATTTGTTTTATGTTTGTGTTCGCAGTGAATTGTTTCTCTCCTTTTTTTTGTTGAAGAAACCTCTCGACTGTTACTGTTACTGCCGTTTTAGTATTTAATCTTTCCAGTCTTGTGTAACAGCTGCCAGCACAGCACAGCCACACAACTGCTAAATAAGAGCAGGAGCGAAAGCCTAAACATGTGATGATGACTAATGATCTCTGACTCTCACTTGAAATAAAGCTATTATTCCCGCTTTAATACAAGTCTGCCTCTTGAAACATTTTCACAACGGAGAAAAATAATGGAAATGAAAGGTCGTGATCTGATAATAACTGCAGTATGATAACAAACAATAAGCTGAACGTCCTCATTTAAAAAAAAAACACTAATTACAGAAACGTTGCAGCGGTTTATGAGAGTGACACATTCTCATCTTCTCGTTATTAATTACAACCGAACAACAGAAGCGCGCGCCTCTGTGGCATCTTAACGGCTCGAGCGCCCGCTCGCGCTCTCGGCATAATCCGTTCAGCTAACGGTTAATTCACTTCAGCTGCACCGCGCGGCTCAGCTCTCAGCTACAGACCACCACTGACCATCAGCAGAGGTAGAGGTGAGCTGCGCACGAGTGACGGTGCCGTGCATGTGCAGGCAGTGACCGAGGCTCATGTGTTGTATTACAATAGAGGCAGGAGTGTCCTCAGATCCGCATTCACATTCTGCAGCTGAAAGTTTCCTCCGACTGAACTTGAACTAATCCAGTCTTAGAAAGGGGGGTGGGGTGGGGTGGGGGTGCACGCCTATATGCATATTTCAAGTTTGTTATAGTGCGCATTTATGTGTGCGTGTTTGTGTGTGTGTTGCAGGTTAAGCCTGACTCCTAATTCCCTCGCTTTAATCGGCTGTGTGATACTTTGGAGAGACAAAGAGGGCCATTGAAACGGGAGCCGGGGGGGAGGAGGAGGAGGAGGAGGGGGGAGGAGGAGGAGGAGGGAAACAGGGCAATGAGGGAGCCTTACCCATAACTGCCTGGCCTGTAGCTTCACCAGGATACAAAGGGACTCTCATACACTCTCTGCACATAGACCCCGCAACCCCCACTACCCTCCTCCTCCTCCTCCTCCTCCTCCTCCTCCTCCACACTCAACCCATCCACTTTTCAGGTTGGAACTGTAATGGGATTAAACCGTCAAAATATTAAGAAAGTTAACCAGAAAGCAGACGGAAGTAGAGTTAAATTCAATATTGCAAACAAAGTCGAAGCAGGTGTCAGAGCAGGAGATCTGGATGGAGAGCGCTGTTTGTTTCTCCAGCTCGTGTGATGTAGATCTCTCAGTTGATCTTATTCTCTTTAACCCGACAAGTTCATCTCAGTTAAAAAAAATAAATAAATCGAGGAAACCGAGTTAAATAAATAATTAGTTTTAAGTTATGTTGGCTTTATATCTACTTAAGTTTATGTAAACGTTAGTTATGTTTACTTCATTTGTGAAGTTTTTCCAACTTAAAAATGGCAAGTAAAAGGAACCTGTTCTTTCTAAATGTTCTCATGTGGTTATTAACTTCACAAAGACACAATTAAACGATCCTGAGCTCAAATGTAAAAGTTGGACTCGTGTTGCACCAAATGTTACAAAGAGGCTCCAAAAAAATCACATTCAACATCCGAAGAATTGAATGTGATTTAAGACAATTCATTGTGTTGTAGGAATCTGCAAAAAAAAAAAAGACAGATCAAAACCCAGTAATGGTTGTAAGATGACCACTGTTTTAAATCTGGAAGAACAGGAGAAGATTAATAAATATAAAAAGAGACAGACGGAACGTGTGGCTCGCCGTGATCGCACAGGACGAATAAATAAAGACAGACGAGTTAATCAAGAGAGGAATGAGCAAAAGCACAAGTCAGAAGATATGAGTCATACCCTCAGCTGGGGTGAGGGCGACCTGATGGTGGCCTCACTGTGGCTGGTGCTGGTGAGTGTCACATGTGCTGCTGCCCCCCCTCCCCCCTCCGCCCCATGAAAGGAGAGCAGCATCACCCCGAGGCGCTGTCTCCTCCAATCAGAAAGGCTCACAGATTAAGTCAGTTTTTTGTTTTTTACTTTCAGAAATCAAAAACACAACTGTGGCTACACACACACAGGAACAGACACCAGGACACACCGGCTTCCTGCTGATGGCATTTATAACATGTGTGAGGTGGATCCTCTCGGCTTTATTCTCACCACAGAGAAACATGCGGCTTCATCCTGCTGCATTTCTTATCATTTACCATGTCTTTACATTCATGCCACACACACACACACACACACACACACACACACACTTTATAATCCACCCATCCATCCACCAGAGGCTGGAGTATCATCACGCAGCTTCTTCTACAACAAAGCTCTTAATCTTCTCTTTCTCACAAACTTTCAGCTCCTTTCTTTTTTCCAGCGCTCACCGGGCTTCGTTCTGCCCGGGCAACAACCCGTTTCCCCCGCAACAATACGCAGACTGTTTGGCTGCTAAGTGCATGTGTGTGTTTGTCAGGCTTTCACACTAGTTATCAAAGACAGAGGGGAGAAATAAAAATCATAAAGTTCAGCTTTTATTTAAACTATCAGGAGTGAGTCTTTTAAGCCGATTGCCATTGTTGCAGCAGGATGGATTGATTGTGGGACTTTCCCCCTCACTTGTAATATAATTTTTGCAGTTTGCTTTGACAGATGCATCAGAAATGCAGTTTTTGTAAGAAATCTCACCTGTAGAAATCACGATATTCACCTGGTATTCAGCATAAACAGAGTCACCTGGAGGGCGGCTGCTGTATCTGTGGGTTACAGTCGCCTGCAGCTCAAACGCACATCTTCACTTGGAAATGTTGTGATATATGATAACTTTAGCCACGCAACATAAAGCTGCATTAGCAGCATGAACAGCTGACATACTGCATGTAGATGACTAAGAGGATATTGAGTCAATAGCATTAAACAGTCAATACAAAAACCCCAAATCTCCAACGGTTAATGCAAAAACTAAAGACTGAGTTTTAATAAGCTGCTGCTAACCTCAGGCTTTTGCACTGTGTTGTAGAGAGTTTATTCTTCTCAATGGAAGAATTATTTAATTACTTCTGAGGCTGAAATGTGATTTAGCAGAATCATCAGTATCATATAATGTTGGTTCAGGGGCAACTAAATAACAAGCTTGCAGTTATTTCCCATTTGTTCAGGTGTAAGTGGCTTATTGCACGATTAAACACAGATATTAACAACCCAGAGTCTAACTTCAAAAGTCATTACAAACCTCTGTGAGCGTGAGTTTCAGTAACATGAATGAGATGTGCTTGTTCATACAAAAGAGTTTATTCTAAACTATAAAACAGTTACTTTACATTAATCACCTCTGTCCTTCAAAACAACAGATGGAATAATTTCAACAGGATTATTTTGTAAAAAAAAAAAAAAAAAAATAGTGTAAATGTTTGCCTTAAGTTACATTTCCCCCTTGTGGTTGTTTGTGATAATGCAGCTGTTAAAATAGGAAGTACGGTAGATAATAAGTCTAAATTTCACTTTAGTTAAATTCACGGTTATCCAGACGAAGGATCATCAACATAAAAGATTTTCACGGTTCTCTGAGTGTCTGTTTGGAACATTTCATGTGTTCATATTTCACCAGCTCTCACAGTCACCTGACCATTTTGTGTTTCAGGTGAAGGTAGGAGCAGGTGGGTGATGACGCCGTCGGTCTAAGGACTCCCCCGGGTTTGTGCAGCTGACTGACCTGGTACGACGGAGAGTGTGAAACAGCACAGACTGTTGTGTCAGTGCAGACTGGATCATTTGTTTAATCAGTTATGATGAGCTCGTCACAACCCCAGTCCTCATAGCTGCCATCAGGAAGGTACCTGCGGATGATGATGGGGATCTTTCTGCTCCTGTTGGAGGAGACGAGCGAAGGTCACGGTAAAACACTGGGAAATACATAGAAACTCAACATCCTCTTCAAATAACGAAAATAAACTAAAGCATAACAGATCATTTCAAACAATAAAAATTATTACTTACTTGAGCTCTTTCATAGCTATTTGCAAGGGGTCTGTTTCTCCCTCCAGCTCCACCATGACCGGAGCGCACATCCTGAAGAAAACAAGCCAGCAGATAGACAGGAGTGGTAAATACTAAATGATATATGTAAGCGGCTACTTCATAAAGCTCCATTTTTCCTGGCAATTTAAGCTGAATGATACTGATGCACTCAAATGTCACTTTTGACAAAACAGCTCAGAATGTGTATATATATACACATTCTGAGCTGTTTTGTCTGTACAGTACAGATTAAATGTTAGAGATGCTTATCTGTGGTTTTACAAGAAATGAACACAGGAGACATTTTTAAGGAATTGTAGGTGATAATTGTAGGTGAATGTGATGATGCAGTGACAACTCATTTCCCTCAGGTGCTGCTTCTTACACCTGTATGTATAATTTCCAAACAGTAATAACCCAGAAAACAACTCTGTCCTCACATAGGGCACTTCCCCTTCTGTGATACACGTCTATAATACAGTGAAGGCAGGAGTGTAAACGAGTGTGTACAGAGTCAAACATCAGGACAGTGTGGACACACCGCCCACAGCAGTGTGTCGGTTCACACATAGGGCTGAACAATTGATCGAAATATAATTTTAATCGCAATATGGCCCAGAGCAACATCCAAATCTCAGGATCTGCTTTTTTACCCTAAAGAGACGCTCCACGCTAAAAATCATATTCTCCAGATGTGCCAAAATCTGTTGGTACAAGACGCAACAAAAATCACATCATGTCATTATGTTTTTTCAGTGAAAATTAAATGCAAAAAAAAGATAATTCCAACTGAAATCACACATATGATTTTATTCTACATATCATTACTCACGCTATCTGCAGAGCTCGTGTCCCCAGCACTCTGGCTCTCTCGTATTTGGTCATGTATGGTGTTGTGATCCTCTTCTGATTTGCCTGCTGACCTTCTCCCGCCGGCAGGATCTGCACGTTCTCCTGATCTTCCTGCTCACGCGAGCAAAGTAAACAAGGTTTGGACCCGTTGAGTATTAACCAAATGACACGACCATAGAAAACCGGTGGGAAAACGCTAACAAGATAAAAACGCTGAACTTACATCTTCCACGTTTTCAAGGTCATCTAATCCCTCGTCCTCCTCGGCATCATCAAAATCTCCATCATCGAAGCTACAAATGAGACAAAATACAGTTATGACGTAGACCACACATCCAGAGAAAGTTTAGAAAGGGGCAGTTCTGCTAGCTAACTGGCTAAACGTTAGCTAACTGGCTAAACGTTAGCTAGCTGTAACGTTAGCCCACGTTGTTTAAATACGCGGCTTAATAAAACGCGTTGAATCAGAGCGTCGTTACTTACTTGTCTTCGTTGTCGGACATGTTTTATTTTGAAGCCCCTATCTGCCCCCTGTGAATTATTACTAGTGAAAATGTTCTAACACACTTTTTGTTGTCAACATGAACCCACATGAGCGCGATGGCCTTCCGACTTCCGGCCGCTCGGTGTGTTGGAAAATATTCCGGGTGGCGGAACATTTGTGTTTCGTTCCGCTTATTTTCGAAAACGTGTCAGGAAAATATTAAAACTGGCATTTTTTGGTGGAAGTTAATAAATGTATTTGTCTCTTTCATGCTGGTGGGGATTAGACAGCCGATTGTTCCACCCTCTTACATCCTATTACTTATATTGGGTTACAAACTTGTGGACACACTTGCTTACAGTTGGTAAATCAACTAATCCTCTTTGTTAACCATCAGTAATGTGTAGATATTTTTCTCCATATCCTCACAGTATTTAGAAAGGAACACAGCCCTCAAGATTTCAAAGGAATTTCTGAAAAGCTTGTTTAGTCCCAGAACAGGAAAAGTCCTCCCCAGGATTAACTCTTTTTCTTCTGCATCTGCTTTCATCACTTAAAGAGCGAAAAACAACTAAACCGATAATGGAAATAATATCTACATTGATAAATGTGCAAGGAGAAATATATGTTCATCAAACAACTCAAGACGAGTTGGTGTTACCCGACTGTTTTGAGTGAATTTAAATGCACTTTTTCAGCACAGTAGATAACTGACATCTCAAAAAACTGGTTGAAACAAAAGCTGGTTAATCATAAAATACACACTTCTCTCCACAGACAAGACATCAAACTTTCACAAATAAATATTTATTGCATACTTCAACTAAATCAAGTATGTAATAAAATGAGGAAACATAAATACTGGTTGCATATAGCAGATATGGCAAGTAAAGATGAACAAGGAAGAGAACATAACATGGAATCATTTGCACAGACACGTCTTCATCAACTAATCTTTCATATGACGATCATCTTCTGTGGTAAAAGAAATATCAACACTTTTATCATCTAAAAGGTACAAATGAGTTTGTTGTCTACGAGAGTTTCGTGTCTGTAACATTTCTACAGTCGCGACGGTGCGTCAGCTCTTTTTGTCCGAGGAGTCTTTGCTGCTCTCGGCTTTATGGTTCAGCAGCTTAAAAACTTTTGTGGGCTTGAACTTTCCTTTTGACTTCTTGAGCTCTTTTAGTTCCTCTTTCTGGAACTCTGAGGAGAAAAAACACAATTAATTATCATTTTTAAAACATTTCAGTAAGACACACAACATGAGAAACATTTTGAAGTTATTTTCTCACCTTTATTCTTCAGCGAAGCTTCCCAGAGCTCATCCTCCTCTATTTCCCTGATCAGAAAAAACAAAGTTCAATTTCAACTTTCCAACATAATAAATCTATGAATGTGAAGGCACCGTGCATTGTATTGTTTCTTTCCTTCGCACCTCTGCCTGTCCTGATCCAAGCTGCTGACGATCTGGTTCCTCTGTTCGATGATGGCGACCAGCTCGTCCATCAGCTTCTGCTCTCGACCTCGATCCTCCTGACTCCAGTCGCTCTCTGAATGTGCAGACGGCGGTGTTTAACATTTAATAAGAAGAACCAAAACAAAGAACTCCTTTCCACTGCATCCACATTCAAGAGCCTGTACGCAGCGAGGTCTCCGGGCAGAAGGCAGAACTCACAGAACAGGACAATAGTAATAATAATAAACCTCTGCTTTGCTGCACCTTGCAGAAAAAAAGCTACGGTTAGGAGTTAAACTAGAAATATTGGACCTATTAATGATTTAATTATATGTTCAAGGAAAAGTACGCTGACAAAAGTGACACACAGGATCGTACAGACCAGGTTTATTAAGGAGACATCGCAGCTCATACTCCACATCTGCCTGTCTCTCCTCTAACTTCTTCTGCTTTGTCCTGGGAAAATACACAAAAATAAAAAAAATCATGAAATTTCGCTTCCTAATTTTTAAATAATGGCATATATAACACATTATCAGAGCAAAGAGCCTGTCTCGTTCACTTACAGGTGAACAAGCTCCGTATCTCTGCGCACCAGAACGTGTCTCTCGTGGATAAGAGAGAACCACTCCATCAGCATTCGTTCCTCGTCTTTAGCTGAAATAAAAAAGGACGTGAAAGCAGAGACAAAGACATCCCTGCTGCGATGACACTGACGACACTGACGACACTGAGCAATTCTGCGGCGGTAAATTTATCCGATGTACCGTTCTTGCAGTCTCTCAGATGTCTTTCCAGTTCCACTCCTCTTTGTTCCAGCGCCTCCAGATGTTTATCCAGTTCTCCCATCTCTGTCTGCAGGTCTTCTGTAGAAACATGTTGGTCTGTCTGCACCTGTCAGCGACGCACAGAACCACGTACAGATTTATTTACACCAGAACAATTTACATATAACCACTAATGACTAAACCTGAGACACGATGGCAGCTAAAATAATCAGTGTAGACAAAAATAATGAAATAATAATCCTTCTATGGAGGCTGAAGATGAAGGAAGCAAAACTTCAGATTGTGTTTTTATGGGGCAGCAATGTGCCAATTTGTATTTAGAACAATAAAAATATAAATTAGTAAAAACATGTATCGCCTGTTGAGGTTTAAAGTCAGCCATTGTACCTTCCTCTTGATGAGTGGGAAGCCATGTCCCGGGGCAGGAGCCCGTCTCGATGGGAGGTCCTGGAAAGTCTTTGATTTGGGTATTGCAGGTTTTCGATCAAAGGGATTCTCTTTGCAGGCCGGCTGAAAACATGGAAAGAAAATTGTGGGTGTTTTACTGCAGCGATAAAAAGAATGTGTTCATGTTAGATTTCATTATTATTAATTAGCCTTAAACTCTGGTCATACCTTACTTTGGCATGATGTGACAGACTCATGTGCCTCTGTTACACCAACAGGCACCGAGGACCTTTGAGAGTGGACACATGTGATAACCGGCACAGAAAGACTCTTGGGTAAAAAGCGACCTGCAGCCGCTTCAGTCACATCTGGCTGTGAGACACCTGTGCTTCCATTTTCATCCAGAGCCTGCGAATCCATTTGACTTGTGTTTGCAGCCGGTTCACTGGAAGCACCCCTTCCCTCTGCCGGGTCACGTCCTGCAGCTCCACCCGCCTCAGTCACATCTGCTCTGTTTGCTTCACTGGGTGTATCCAGCGGTTTTACATTATTGTCCTCAGATTTAATGGCAGCAGCCTCCGAGCGACCGCCACCGTCCTCTGAGGACTCAGTTTGGTCCGCAGACTTCTCCGCCTGAGTGTCCTCATCCACATCCTCTGCAAATGGATTGGGAGGGGCTACTTTTGGTCTGTACCAGGACCCCCGCAGGTTGGAGAGAGATTTGGATCGAGGAGTGGGCACCGGGGCCGGGGCGGGAGGCAGCTGCGTCCAGGGCCCGGGATGGACGATGGCCATCCACGGGTGGTTGGTTTTCACTTTAGGGCTGCCAGCGGTCGGGCTGGTGCTGCAGGGAGAGAGACAAGAGGTGGTGTTAGAGGTGACTGCACGAGTGAGGACGGACTTCTGAGGAAAGCAGAAATTATTATGTTGTTATGCATCTGTGATATATTACAAAATAAAACACATTTTAAAAAAAGAAACGTGTGATAATATATGATATTGCTAGATGTGAAATACAGAGGAGACCTGCACGGCAAAGAAAAGACAGACTCTTTGTGTGCACTTACATGTGAGATGAACTGAGGGCAGATTTACTTTGGTTGGTCGATTTGCCTGCAGAGAGAGAGAGAGAGAGAGAGAGAGAGAGAAGCAAGAATGGCTTCAGTCATTTATTTCACTTTGTCATGAAAGAGAGGAGACGTACATGATACAGACAGTTCTGAAAACAACTAGATAGACAGACAGACAGACAGACAGACAGACATACAGACACATAGACAGACAGACAGACAGACAGACAGACAGACAGACAGACAGACAGACACATAGACAGACAGACAGACAGACAGACAGACAGACAGACAGATAGACAGACAGACAGACAGATAAACAGATGCAGTAAAATGTGCGTATTTACCTGCAGCAGGTGAGCCGTTAGCTGCGTGGGTAGTTTTGACCCTGGGTGCAGGGACAGGGACCACAGGGGAGTCGAACATTCTCCTGGGTGCTGGGACGGGCTGAGCACTTCCTTCTGTCGACCGCACACACGGCGAGGAGAGCTCAGACGGCGGATGAGTCTCCGTCGCTTCCTTCTTGTCGTCTGACAGGACGGGCGCAGACCCAGCTTTCCCAGCTCCTGCGACTGTCCCGTCTTTAACGCTGGGCTGAGGAGGAGAAGGAGGCGCTGGCTTTTTCGCCGTGCTCTTCAGTGCGACAGTTGACTCGTTGTTTTCTCTGCTCCTCACCCGCCTCTCTCCCCCCTCCATCTCTGCTGTTTGACAAACCTGTCTGTCCTGTGACTCTGTTTTCTTAGTGTAATGAGGGACGCTGCTGATGGCCAATCCACCGAGAGATAAATAACCTGTCTGAAACTTACATTGTGGACGACTGTCAGTAGATCCAGTTTGTTGCCGGAGGTCAACACGAGAACTTTGACTGTCTGTTAAATGGTGAGCGCAGATCAACGAGCCGGCATCACTTCCCTGTGTGTACGACTCTGGTAAGAGAGTGCTGTGACACACTTTGCACCTGAAGGACAAAAAAATCCAACCATTTAAAAATATAAAACAAAACAAAAAAGTCATTTTCTCGATCTGTGTGGCCGAGTGCAGATAGATATCATATGTCATATATAATCATATGTGAGCAGGGAGGTCAAACATGTGGTCACTTGAAACACATTAGAGACGCATTCCTGTGTGTGAGCTGCAGTCTGTCTCAGCCAGGTCTAGATGGCCTGGACGTGTCTGGATCCACACGCTAAGAGAAGCAGAAGAAGAAGCTGCTGTTGCCGTGTGAACGGTGCCGTTACCTGAAACAGCTTCGATGGTAGATCTTTCCGTCGACCAAATGTCTCTGTATGAGGTGGACGGGTTTGAAACACAGATTACAAACCGCCCGCGGCCTTGTGTTGGATAAATGATGGCCACCGGTTTCCAGATGAGTGGCGCTCTGAAAAGAGAAGAGAAACTCTCAGCTGAGAGCTGTTAATCCAGCAGCTTGAGACGACAACGAGCAATGTGAAAACAGGCGCGTGTGTGTTACAATGACTGTGTTTACCTTCAGGACTTTCAGACCATCGGGGGATGAGATCTTGGTGAGATTGTTTAAGACAGCGACGTGTGATGACCTCAGACTGGCAGGACCTGCCGCAAAGTCAAGAGAAGTCATGCAAAGTGAAGCGCAGACTTCATGTTGGAAAAATGTGCTGTGTTCATTTTAATAGAGGAAGGGTGAATGCAAAGAGCCCAGATACAATCATAAGGGAAGTGGAGATAGTGGATACACCTCTTCTGACTCGCTGCAAGAAACTGAATAAAAGCATCTGATAATTGGCTGTAACACACCACGCACCATGATTCTTCCTGTTGAAGAAAAAGTGGTAATGTGAAAGGTAGGTGATGATGCTCAGACAGTCGGGCACCTTGGTGGAAACCATTTCCTTTGGGTCCAGCAATGCAGGGATGCCCAGCTTTGCTTCTGCAACCTCAAAAGCCTGCAGATCAGGAAACAGAAGCACAGAGCGAAGGTAGATGACTGTGAAAACGTGTCAGTGTCTTCTGCGGTAGTAATGATGGATAAATACCAAACACAGAAATGAAAGAGACATGCTCGCATTGTGGCTTATGTGTGCAGAACACGAGAGTGAAATGACTCACCAGTTTGTTATTGTGATAGACATTATCTTTGGAGAGGGAGCTAAAATCACTGGAGGAAAATGGAGAGATCGATTAAATGCCGATGAAAAGACAAAGTAACAATCAAAACAAAACAGTTGTCCAGGTGCAGCTCATGATCAGAGATTACTGTGAGATGACCCTGGTTCAACCGCTGACTGTAAAAGGTAAAAAAAAACTGACTAATCCCATTTAATGAGACAAGAAAAGGTTGACAGAGATTAAGGAAAGGAGAGATTAGTCCAAGACAGAGTACAACAGGTCCAGATTACACAGCATGGTGGTCACAGTCAAGAAGACTTTTAAATCTCAGGGCAGGACAACAAAAACAGACAATGACAAACACTTACACTGTGAGAAAATGTCCAAATAATGTAACACACCTGTAGCTACTGAGAAAATAACACACCTGACTGTGCTTGTGTACCTGGCTGAGCAGGATGAGGTTGCACAGGTCTAAGAAACCACGGGATTACTTACATCAAGTCAGGCCGGTGTTTATGGATGATGGCGCAAAATGCAAGTCCATCTCTGAATGAGGTCGACATGTTCTTTATGTCCACCTCGGGGTAACCGACGCATGTGTCGCGGCACCACTCTCGCAGAGCCCTCGGTGATGCCATTGCGTGTGTGGGATTAGACATGTGGGCTGGGTGAACATGGCACTTAATGAGTTAGAGGAGATCAAATAAAAGGAAAGGCAAGGTTTGGTTTTGTGGAGAAAACAGGAAACGAGCATCTACTACACTGCATAGCAACTACTTTTTTTTTTGTTATTGAGAGACCTGCAGCCAAACGTGTGCGTCGCGTTGGTGAAAGCAACAGGAAGGAAGTGGTGTTCTTCGCCTTGTTGTGTTGCTGTTTCAGATCAACACAAAGTTATCCGTGCACGTAAAGCGGTTTAACACTGCTTCACTGCTTCCAGACACAACTTCAGTCTCAAACGGTTCCGCTCAGTCACGACAAACACAGTGTCACTGTTCACCACAAACCACCACCGAGCTCCTTGAACGTGCTCAGCTGTCGTCCAAACATCTGCAGCGCCTCGAGGACTTCTGGTCAACTTGTTAGAAAAGGTTGTAAATTTCAATCTC
This sequence comes from Seriola lalandi dorsalis, assembly GCF_002814215.2. NCBI lineage: Eukaryota > Metazoa > Chordata > Actinopteri > Carangiformes > Carangidae > Seriola > Seriola lalandi. Next base: position 874,806 of record NW_019525478.1, read on the forward strand.
GTCCCGTTACTTGCAGCAGTGCTCCTTGTTGTGCTCCACAGTCAGTAACATGAACTGCCACTGGAGGGCGACACAGAGCTGGTGCTTCTCTATAATTAGGAAGGGGGGGGGGGGGGGGGGGGGGGGGTTCTGGTGACAAGCAGACATGACAGACTTACTGTGTTACAGATAAATATATAATCAAAACCTAGATGCATTACAGCTTCATTAAAATGCTTCAATCCTTCCCCCACTCCTATTTTGATCACTTGATTTGTTTTGTGAGCATATTCATTTTATTGGCTACAACACTCTTTGTAATATTATCCATCTTAATTTCAGGCAGTTTCTTAGTCATCTGTAAAGTAAGCCATTTTAAAAGCCACGTCCGGTCAAGTTGAATAAAACATTAATTGGCAAACTATAGCAGCAATAACACGTCGAGTAGACTCGAGAAAAAACTCCACATGTTTGGGGCTAACACTAAAGTAACTGTACTTTGCCTGTAATTTATTTATTTATACTGATGGCCACACCGACTAAATGGCCTACTTTTACTTTGAAGGAATTTAACTTCCGGTTGGTTCTGATTTCTTGCTTGACGTAGCTCTCTGGTCATAGAGATTCATGTGCTAGACTGGTTATTCCCGTTCAACTTTACCTTATAATCTAATTTGCGGTTAAAATGCTGTAATTTATTATGTTTACTTTGACATTGTGGCTGTTGTTATGGCATATGAAACACACAAAAATAATTAGGACGAACAATATGCAGCTGTGGTGAGAAGTTAATTTGTAAAATGTAGCCTAAGGGTTGTTATTGTGTTAATTTATTTCACTAGGAAGTGTAGTTAAGCTTAGTTAACGCATACACTTTAAGAATATTTGATATATACAAATTAGGCTAAATTAAGGTAATATACAAATATATTTCAAAACCACCACGCCTTTCATTCGTAAATGTCCTTTCTACTCACTCAAGTTCTACGTCTTTTCTGCCTCTACGTGCCCGTGCGTCCCTCGCGAGACCGACGCACTACATAAATCTCGCAGTGATGGCTGCACCGCCCGATGCGGAGAGTTTGGAGTCTCGTATTAGTGAGTATTTTAAACTTATTTTACTGAGCCGGTGTTGTCTGGAGACCCGGGACACTCACAAATTATAATCCGTGAGTTGTTTTTAACGAAATGACAGCTCACCACAGCGGCGCGTGTCCCAGCGGATGGGGACTCGGGACCCTGCCGTCACCACATCCAGGATGCTAACCTAGCTCTCTGGAGCTGCTGTGCCTGGCAGCTGTCAACACACAACACAGCCCAGGTGCAGCTTTAGCTTAACGGCTCTATAGCTCAACAAGGCGGTGGGCGACACGATCCCGGCGGCCCCATTTTTACTCTTAGTGGGTAGATTATAATTAAGGCAAAGCTACGGTCTCGTAAGAAAGTTCGAGACGAGACAGTGACACAGTACGACTACCGACAGTAAGCTAGCTAACGTTACACTCTGCTAGCACCTGCCCTGTGTGTCTCTTTGCGCGGTGACTGCTGGGGTTATGTGGCACAGACTTAATGCATTTTAAATCACGGAGTCACTCAGGAAGCCTGTACCTCTTCGTTGACTGTCTCGCGTGCTGAGTTCAAGTTCTGTACGTTAAAAATCTTGATTTTTTTTTTTTTGACAGAAAAATACTTTATGGTATGAGTATTGAAGGCATCGTTAATTTTTAGTCTAAAAGAGACATTTCCAACTTGCATTCAACTGCCAGTGTATTCATATTTAAAATGAACATAAACAGAAAATCTGACAAATATAAAACTTTTGTTTAATTGCATTACATTGAAATCAGAGGCGTTGATTCAAATAGACTGCATTAGTTTGTGACAGGTGTCACCTGAGTGTAGAGGCAGTAACTGAATGATTAGAGATGCTCACATTTCACTCAGTGGAAGAAGTTAAGATAAATAATTGTATTGCAATGTAAAGTTTAACACTTGGGAAATGTGCTTTTAATATCACAACATTGCTGCAACTAAAATCCTAGACACGTTATAATTATTAAATCCTTTGTTTAAACAGGTATTCTCTTTTTTTAAAGAGACCTGTTTACAAAAACACACATACAATTTATACACACAAAGAGGCAGTTAAAACACCATGCACCCTCACATTAAAAAAAGCATGTGCACGTGTGTAGATTGTATTTACACAAGTACAACTTTTTTTGGAGCTCATTCCGTCCATGTGCAGCGTGGTGTTTGAAACCAGTTTTTCTGAGTTCCAGTTAAGGCTAAAATGTCCTGTGACCCGACGTTGTAAGTGCTTTGTTTAAATGTTGCCAGAGAGCCGAGATAACATGGTAGTTTGTTCAGCAGAGCATTTTAAATAAACAACATACACAGCTGCTCCCTTCTATGTGTTTAGGAAGACCTTCCCATCTTTTTGTATAAAATGCAATGATGAGTGAGGAAAGTGTCCGCTGTGATGAAGCGCAGTGCGCTGTGATACGCAGAGTCAAGAGGTTTCAGTGTGGAGGGAGAAGCATACATTAACAACATCACCATAATCCAGAGCAGACACAGTTGTATATTGTATTATGGTCTTTCAACTAGCTGAAGATGAACATGATTTGTTTCTGCACAAAAATCCAATTTCAACCTTTCAGTTTGTTTGATAGGTGTTTCCACCTGGGTCTTAAAAGTGAGTGGTATCCAACCAGAGACCTAAGTATTTACAACACTTATTCTTTACATGTAATCGACATGTGTTCTAATATAACATCTGTGTCGTTTGACATCCCATTTTACTGACATTTCAGACAGAGCCACAAACCCACTCAACAGAGACACAGACTGGAGCAGCATCCATGCCTTCTGTGACCAGCTCAACAATGATCTGGAGGGGTAAGAGGAGAGAGTTTGTGCCTCATTCCTTAATTATGACATTATGTTCTGGTTGTTGCTGATTCATGTTCAAGTCATCTGACTGGGGCCGTTTTTCTCTGCTTGATTTTAAAATTAATGAAAAAAATCTAAATTGCTAAATAAACTGGACTGTGAATGTAAATTAACATTCAGTTCACGACCTGCTGGTTAAACCTGAAGACATCTAGTGCTTAATGCAGAACAGGCCTGGAAAGAGAGATTAAAGAAAGCCACACTTTCCTTCGAGGTGTGGGACATTATATGTGAAATTGTCTGTTTAGGAAATTAAACAATCCTGACATTTCTCAGTAGTTACTCTCAATTATTTCAGAAATCATTCCAGGGTTAAACTGACTTCATCACTGTCCATGTTAACATGAAAACACTAAAAACATTTATGATTCATTAGGATTACTAGTGGTTAAAAGAATTCAGACTGCCCAGCCTGGACATTCACTATTGTTTGGGACTTGTGTTTCAGTCCTCAGCTGGCCACCAGGCTCCTGGCCCACAAGATCCAGTCTCCCCAGGAGTGGGAGGCCATGCAAGCCCTGCTGGTGAGTTCAGATCTGAACCCGCATCTGTAATGATCAGTTGCCTCAGTGATGATGTTTCCTGGTTTTCACTACAAAGTTTTAGTGTCCCATCAGTTCAGAATAAGATCGTACAGGTTTTATTCAAAGTTGTTTACGTTTTGATATGAAAAATAATTCAATTTAAAGACGTTTTACTGCTGCGATATTCTAACTTTTGTTTCATTATAAGGTTTTGGAGACGTGTATGAAAAATTGCGGGAAAAGGTTTCATAATGAAGTGGGCAAATTCCGTTTTCTTAATGAACTCATCAAAGTAGTTTCTCCAAAGGTAAGACTTCAGATTTTCTCTGTGTGCTTCTATATTTTTCAGATATATATATTTTTTTAATTGTATTATATATGTGTGTGTGTAAATCACTGTTGTTGATCTCAATCCCCCACCCAGTACCTGGGCTCACGGTCACCAGAGCCAGTAAAAAAGAAGGTTTTGGAGTTGATCTATAGCTGGACTTTGGGTTTACCTGATGAGGCCAAGATCTCAGATGCTTATCAGATGCTGAAAAAACAAGGTGAGAGTCTTTCTGCTTTCAGACTAATGGACAAAACCCTAAACCTGCAGCTCAGGTTCATTTTTAGGATTCTTTAAGTAGTAAAAGCAATTAACAACTAAAGTGATAAGAAATGTTGACAAGCATTTAACTCCTCGTCTTGTTCATGATGTTTGTAAATCAGGTATTATCAAACAAGACCCAGAGCTGCCACCGGACAAACTACTGAACCTTCCTCCACCCAGACCCAAGAATGCCATCTTCGAGGACGAGGAGAAGTCGAAAGTGAGCATTAAAAAATGTTGCAGAACACATTTCATACGACTGTGGTAGTTAAATGAAAATGTGACTGTTCACTCACATCTCACCACGTGAACTCTGGCTGTCAGATGCTGTCTCGCCTGTTGAACAGCTCGCACCCCGAGGACCTGAAAGCCGCCAACAAACTCATCAAGGAAATGGTCCAAGAGGTAAAACTCTCACCTACGGCTTTTATAAATTGCACTTTTTTCCGTTACACATTAACTACACTGCCACTTTTGAGTGCTGCACATCCTTGTGTGTGTGGTTTCTAAGAAAAAGAGTAAAATATCAGAGCGCTGCACTCATGGCAGGAACATTAACTGAATGAGGAAATGGGTCGGCTGCCGCGGGTGTGTGTCGCTGTCAGAGTGATTCAGCAGGAGTTCAGAGGAAATCTGTCCTGATTTAAGGGGCAGTGCAGCTGCTCTTTTCTCTTACCCTGGACCTTTCTAACGGCCTCTCTCTGACCCGCTGGTCTTCTGCATTTATGATGATTTCACACACGTGCACGCGTTTGAGAATTTGTGTCCCGCCTGTCTTAGGACCAGAGGCGGGCAGAGAAGGTGTCGAAGCGGGTGAACGCCATTCAGGAGGTGAACGAGAGCGTGGCTCTGCTGACTCAGCTCCTGCAGGACTATGACAGCACAGCCAGCGATCAGAGCAACGCTGAACTCATACAGGTGAGATTCAGACAGTTGAGTTGTGTTTACACATGTAGCCTGAGCTGCAAGCATTTCATTTGGTGTGTGTGTGTGTGTGTGTGTGTGTGTGTGTGTGTGTGTGTGTGTGTGTGTGTGTGTGTGTGTGTGCGTGGTCAGGACCTGTACCAGCGCTGTGAGAAAATGAGACCTACACTGTTCAGACTGGCAAGTGACACAGAGGACAACGATGAGGCTCTAGGTGAGTGTCACTTTCATTCATCTGTCATTAAACATCAAGCAGAGTAAAAGGCAGTCGACATTACTGAGGCCTCTTTGTTCCATATGTTATATATTTGTTATGAATACATAATACCTTGTAATGGAAAGCTGATGCCAGTGTTAAATGATTGTTACCTCTCAGCTAGAGATGAAGCGGTTTCACACTAAATCACAGTAGAAAAGACGGATGGTTAGAATTAATGTTTTTAAAATTTAATTAATTTAAATTTTAATTATCGTGTCCGATTACTGTGGTTATTTTAATTCACATGGGTTTGTTTTGCATCAGTGTCAAAACGTGGCATCACCAGAGATTTCTTACACCAAAATTAGCGAGTATAAAGGTTTGTCTTTATAAGTTTTATACGTTTTTTTTAGCAGGTAAACCTGTTAAAACCTGTGACTCAGATGTTTTGGACATTATTTTAATGTTTAAATTCAAACATTTACTCGGTGAAATGTTGTGTTTTATTACTTATTGAACATTTCCAACACATTTTAACAATAACACAATAACTGATAACTTTGGTCCCTATAATCATGATATTAACTTCTTAAACTGTGTCCTCTCTACTCACAGCACACTGTTGTGTTTCTCCTGTTTCCACAGCGGAGATCCTGCAGGCCAACGACAGCTTGACCACGGTCATCAACCTTTACAAACAGCAGGTGAAGGGGGAGATAGTGAACGGCAACAACACATTAAACGCACAGAAACAAACAGGTGGGTGAAGCAGTGAGCACAAACAAACATGGAGAGTGCCTCGTAAATGTTGATGGTTTAGTAGTAACGAACTGACTTGAATGAATTTCCCCCAGCACTGCTAGATCTGTCGGGATTGGACACGTCACCCCAGTCGCCACCATCCTTCCCAGAATTTCCCACTCCGACAGACAGCCTGAACGCCCCCTCACAGGAGATGGGGATAAGTCTCCTTGACGACGAGCTGATGTCACTCGGTAACAGCATGTCAGACACCACACACCTTTTTTTTTTGTTGTTAGTTGAATTAAACAGAATTTTTCAAGACTTCCCTCTGAGGAATATTAGAACAAGTCCAGGTTTAAATTACAGAGAGAAAAACGTTGTGTTATTTTATCTCTAAATGTTCCTGCCACTCTTTGTGCACCCCACAGGTTTAAGTGAAGGAACGCACACCTCCAACCCCCCCTCACAGCCTGAGGACTCCACAGCCTGGGACTCCTTCCAGGTGAGCGCAGGGAGAATTATATCACAACTGTGACGGTCCAGTTTGTATCAGTCAGATTACTGACATCAGTTTTGAAAGTCATGTTTGTTAACGTAATTGCTCACACACGTTCTACTTCCAGTCCTCTGACAGCATAGACGCAGACCCCCCCGCAGCACCCAGTCTCCTCCTGAGTCCAGACCCACCCTCCCACTCTCAGCCCCTTTCCTCCGGCTCCACCCCGGGGAACTCGGCCCTGGACGAGCTGGACCTGCTGGGGAAGACGCTGCTGCAGCAGTCCCTGCCTCCAGAGGGCCTGCAGGTCAAATGGTATTGAACTAACACTGTTCCAACACTGTCGCATCGCTGCTTAAACTATGAGGAACAGCCTCAACATGGCCTTGATATTCTCTAAGTTTCGACTGGATGTGCTCGTCTGTGTGGCGTGCTCTGTTTCAAAGTATGACAGTCGGTCTATTTAGAGCAACGGAGGTCGGAGGAAAGATATTTTTCACACTCACAAAGTTCACTTTCCTTTTAAAAGCTGCAGAACAGCCTCTTGATACCATTTCCAAGTACAGCAGGGAGGCAGTGATCTGAAGATTTTTGAAACTGCCAAACCTTTAAACTGAACCGCTCAAAAATTCAAACAGTGTCTCCTTTAGCGTTGTTTCTCGGAGTGAAATGTAACGGTGGAACTGAGCCGCCTGTGAAAAAGGGCACAAACTCACAGAGATGGGTTGTTCATTTTTCTGCTTTTAGGGACAAGCAACAGTCCAAACCAACTCTGAGAGATCTCCAGAGCAAGTCTGGGGCCAACGTTTCCCTAAACCCCATCCCAACTTTTACCTCTGAACATCCTGCGCCTCAACTCAACTCTCAGCCCGGCCTCGGAGCTACGTTGCTGGATATGTCCCCGACTCACACGGAGGCTCCTGCTGCTGAAATCTCCCTGACTGATGTTTTTGTACCGCTAGAATCCATTAAGCCCAGTAAGTAAACTGAGGTCACTTGATAGCTTTAAGCTTCTACACGCCTGGGAGTGCATTTGTATGGATTTATTAAATGCCCTTCTCCTCTCTCTCGCTCTCTCTCTCGCTCTCTCCCCATCACTCCGTTCTCTCTTCATAGGTAGTCTGTTACCTGTGACTGTGTTTGACGGACACAGTCTGCGGGTTCTCTTTCACTTTGCTCGCGACTCGCCTCCGTCTCGCCCTGATGTGCTGGTGGTGATCATCTCCATGCTGTCCTCGGCCCCCGTCCCTGTCACCAACATAAACTTCGAGACTACAGCTCCAAAGGTCAGCAGTGAGAACGTTGAGAGCCTTTGTCTCCCATTGGATACAGTAAATAAGAGCTTCAAATATAGGCAAGACATTATTATTAAACCACTGATACTGTCTCAGTAAAGACAAAAAATGTTGTTTTCATGTGTTAACTGTAGTCTATGGCAGCGAAGCTACAGCCTCCATCAGGAACGGAGCTCCCAGCTTTCAACCCCATCCTTCCTCCTGCTGCTGTCACACAGATCCTGCTGCTGGCAAACCCAAACAAGGTGAGACTGAACGATCTAGACACAGGGGGTCCCCTTTAAAAGAAAATGAAGCTGCTTTGGTGAAAATCAATGGGTCTGTCAAGTGTCTGTTTAAAGGGACAGTTCAGGTGTTTTGACGTGGGGTTGTGTGAGGTCAGTCATGTATAGTCGGTACTTTACCTGCAGTAGATTCTGATCAGTTCACTCCCAGTTAGATCAGACTGGGAGCATCGTCAGACCAGCAGAGTGACGTGTTGCTGAGTACCGACTATATATGACTACCTCACACAACCCCACGTCAAAACACCTGAACTGTCCCTTTAAATGTGATGTTCCTTTCACTGCTATCTAAATACTTTCATAGTGTGTGTGTGTGTGTGTGTGTGTGTGTGTG
>NW_019525478.1:883151-883247 GCF_002814215.2 Seriola lalandi dorsalis
TCCTCTGTGAAATTGTCATATGGGCAGATGTAAGACCCACATCCCTATTCAGGGGAAGACATTTTGAAAAGAAGCACCCCCCCCCCCCCCCCCCCC
>NW_019525478.1:883300-983265 GCF_002814215.2 Seriola lalandi dorsalis
TATATATATATATATATATATATATATATATATATATATATATATATATATATACACTTATGCTTTCTATAAAAGTGATCAAAAGTAAAAGAAATGAAGTGACAAATTACAGAATGAGTGGGGAAAGACGAATGTCACATAAATTTTACTGCCACTGGTCAGTTGAGCTGTGAAACTCATATTGTAATGGCTGTGATTAGTCTGTAGTTATCCCTCACTGAGAGGTTCTTGTAACTTACGACAAGAGTTTGTCCATTCATCCGAGGGTCTCTGAGTGTTTCACCATGTACCTGTCCACATCTCTTATCGTGTGTGTCTGTGTGTGTGTGTGTGTGTGTGTGTGTGTGTGTGCTTCAGGAGAAAGTGCAGCTCCAGTACAGACTAACCTTCACCATGGGAGAGCAGGAACACACCGAGAGCGGCAGTCTAGAACAGTTCCCTACTCCGGAGACGTGGGGGAACCTATAGCATTTAAACACGACCACAACCAGACAGACTCTCTGCTTTCAGACACAGCTTCCTCCTAAACCAACTCAACACTCTGCATAAGCCCGTTTTCCTTTGTAATTACATTGTACTTTCTTTGATTGGTATTGATTGTTTTCCCTGGATTACAGCTCATGCTCAGTCAGTGTAATGTGCGTATGCTTTGCTCTAAATGAGTCAGGTATGTCTAGGTCTAGTCTGCTGTATGTGGCTGCTTTAAAACAAACCTGCAACTGCTTCCTCAAAGTTGTTGCAGTCTCGTCATCTTTTTAAACAAACAGTGCTACGAAGGAGGAAAACTACAACAGTGTGGGTATTTGCTCATTTGGTGTGCTTTGTTTTTGTTGGGTTTTTCTTTTTGCAGCTCAGGCACAAAGTCAATTTAATTCCATGATCAGTTGCGTTTACCTTCACCTCTGCATGCTCTGCCAACACGGGACACAATGCTCGCAAAATCCAGCACACTAGGAGGGAAAGAACACGAACATGAACGTTACATAGACACAGGCCACGTTAGTTTGCAAAACAAAGCTGTACTTATTCAACTTTCTGTGGCATCTGTTCATTTTGTGACAAGTGAATATCACTTATTTCTTTGACAATGACTGAGTCCACTTCTTGATTTGCAGAGAATCATTTTTTTTTGATGGTAGTTTCCCTGTTTTTCCCTCATCTCCCGTAAAGAGCAAGAATTACTGTAACATCAGAGTTGTGTGTATTATCTGCCATATGTGCCTATTTTGCAGTTCTAACTTTATTTAAATTTTAGTGCAATTTTGGATGGATTTATTTTTCTCATATTACATGTCAGTCATATTAGGTCTGCAGTTTGTCTGAGATGCACATCAGCTACATCATAACCTTAAATTCTTAATATATTCAGTAGGATGAGTTACATTTTTCTTTAGCTTGTGATTTAAGTGAATATTTTAGCATTTATTGGGTAAAACTGATTATCATGCACTTGAGCATATGCAAACTGAGCGGCACGCAGGTGCTCGAGCACAGTGTCCGTCTCAAACATGTCCAACTTGTTTCAACAGTCTGCGATGCATGTCAGCCACGCTGAACACTTCCCCCCCCCCCACAGGCTCTCAGTCACATTCCACTGCACTAATCTCCAATACAACTGCTCTGTAAATACCAATGATAGCAGTTCTGTTGTGTACATTTGACTTGTGCAATGTGCATGAGCATAACACTGGTAAAATATTCCAAATGGGTAATAAAGGTTTTTTTTTTCTCTGTGACCTCGTGTTGTAGGAAACTGTTTGTAATACTGCCACATGAAAACTCACCAACACAAACACCTGACGCTCCCATCCACCTCAAGGACTTCAAGAGTACACAGCGATACATTGAAGAGCTTTATTAAACATGAAAAAACAAACTGTAAAAAGGGAAAATCTCCATGATCACTGCGGCAACGACTCGACCACACACTGGTGATTAACTGAATAAAGGTAACCTACGGCAGGTCGTAGGATATTAGTTAGTACACAAAGTTAGAAAGTGTGAAAGAGAAGCTCATCTACATGCATGTGGCTTGAATGCAAAGCCCCAGCACAGTTGCCTCTATAAGGCTGAAATTAATATCTATGTCTGAAAAGGAAAAATCTCATTATGGAAAAAAACATTTTTTTTTAACCCTTTTGCTCAAGATACATCAGGGTCGAGTTTTCTTCAGTAATTCAAACTGATTTCGTAGTGTAAAAAGTTTTAAATCCAAAAATAAAGATATTGAAAACAGAAACGAGCTTATGTACAAAGAGGAACTTCAGCACCTACCTTTGAGACACCTAAAGGGAAAATCAGATATTCTGAATCCTCTGCAGCAGCTCACGTCAAGAGGCTCACGATACAAAAACAGCACGTTTTGTATAAAAATCTTTTTTCAGGACAATCGTGTGAAAAGTGAAGTGACACAGAGGAGCTGCTGTCAAACTGAAAAACTAAGGCTGATTAATTTGACTTCACAGAAAAAGTCAAAACCAAAAAGGGTCGACCATTTCTAAATGATCCGGGAACCAATCGAAATGGTTTAAAACCAGGTCGATGCTGAAGAAGTGAGACATTTTAACAACAACAACACAGTGCACCGATGTGTTGCAACCCAAACCAGCTCATGACAGGAACGCTGATGTGACACTGGACGAAACTCGTTACAAACGACACTTCTGAATGGTTTTGAAACCGTCTGTGTGAGTGTGTGTGATGTGTGTTGTGCTGTGTGAGACTGTGGTGCACAGATTACGTTACTTTCTCCCTGAGGAAGGAGGCGGTGGTGGAGCAGCAAACTGGAAAGGGGAGTGCCCCATCAGGCCCATCATGGGCTGGGGAGGGTTGAACTGCTGGGCCATCAGAGGCTGGGGAACCGACGATGGAGGCGGGGCCTGCCCCGCTCCACCGCCCGCTGACCCAGATGTGCCCCTGGAGCTGCCGTACTGGCTGCTGCTGCTGCTGTTATTCTGGTACTGGTCATACGAGCTGGAGCTTGAGCTGTAGCTGCGTCCTCCGTCCCTGCTGCTGCGATCTCTGTATGAGGAGGAAGAGGAGGTGCGGTCCCCGTCCCGGCTGCTCCCACCGCGGCTGTCTCTGCTGTCCCGACTGTAGCTACTGCTGCCGCGGCTGTCCTTGGAGCTGCCGCTCCCACCCACAGAACGCATGCGGCGATCACACTCGTCCTGGTACATCAGGTTGGGGTTGTTAGAACTGGAGCCACCACGGAAGCGAGGGCGGCCACCTGGAAGAGAAAAGAGAGACAGAGAGAGAGAGAGAGAGAGAGAGAGAGAGAGAGAGAGAGAGAGAGAGTGGACAAACAAAGGGAGGGCATATTCCCATCAAACCGTTAACTGGCTCATTCACACAAACATCTGTTGGCTGTGGGATAAAACTCTGGCTACGTCACGATCAGTTGAGCTGAACTCCACAATTATCTGATCAGCAGGATGCCTCCCTCACCTCCTCCGCCTCCTCCACGCCCAGTGTCAACCAGCTGCAGCAGTTTGGGGTTGATGGCCTGTCGGGCCTCCTCCAGAACCCGGATCAGCTCTCGGGCCTGGCGGAGGTTCCCCGGGGTGAAGAAGGTGTAGGCGGTGCCTTTGTTGGTGCTGCGGGCCGTACGGCCGATGCGGTGGATGTAGTCCTCCGATGAGTTGGGATAATCATAATTGATGACAAACTTGACATCCTCCACATCTTGACATGTGAGGCGGCGGTGGGGGTGAGAAGGGGGCGGAGTGACGGGATCAGTTACAGGGACGGAAAAGATAAAAGAACAAGTCAGAACAGAACTAACACTGGTTGAGAAATCAATCAATCAATTTACTCCATTGGTGAATTTTTAGGTTTTGTGCTTTTGAAACTGGAAACATTCAGACAGACAATACCTGCAAGACACCCACCATCCCCTGAACACATCACTTACCTGTCAAGTGAGCAACTAATGTAAAATATACAATTAGAAAATTAATTTACTTACCATGCCAATTATAAAACAGGGCTCAATAATCTAGTATAATAATAATTAAGTGCCTGCACACATGCATATAGGGTTACGCGCAGCCAAAGCTACTGATCAACTTCATTAAATGATGAAAAAGTTACAGTGGATTGCTGAAGAATTTAGAGAATATTAAGTGGCATTTAAAAAAAGGGAGAAACTAATTATGAGAAGCGAGTGACCCTGAACTGAAACCTCAACAGGTGATTCTGGTGACAAAGGCAGATTTAGTCGATTAATGGTTTAAAGTATAAAAATCAACTGAGAGAGTTAATTTCTTTTAAACAAAAACTGATGACAGGTCTGTTTCTCATTACAGTTGACGAAGGGCTCAGAAGACACTGCTGATTACAGAGAAACGAGTCTTTGTTTTGGAAGCGTAACGATGAAGGCCGGCAGAGGAGGAAATGGGGAAGGGAGGGTTGAGGCACCGTACTTACCCTGTATCAGAGATTTAGTGATGACTTACAAAGTTACCCCTCTGACCCCCCTTCCCCCCCACCAGTCCTGGGAGGTCTGCAGAGGTAGGAGGAGAGCGCACAGGACAAAAAGTAGTCCCTTCTCCAACCTCACCACTCCTCCACAGCACTCCCAAAGCTGGAAACTGTCTGGGCCAGAGCTCCAGCTGGACGGAGCTGGGACGTGGTGCTACTCTAGTCCTACTTGTGCCTCTTCATGTCCCCCAGGGCTTTAATGACCCGGAGACGCTACTGCTGGATAAAGCTGTTTAAAGTACAAGGTGACGGCTGGAGAGGCCTTTACGGGATTATTTCATGTGAACCTGAAGGATCTTGTTATAGACTTACGCTGCCATTTCTTACATTAGTGGGTGGCAGTGACACAGGGAGTGGCAGACTTCCCTGTGGGGCTTTTATGGTCTGTGATTGGTGGAGCTTGTTCCAAATGCCTCCCAGGTCACTTCCAAAGGCAGTGATATCATAGAGCCCAGCTTTTCAAGTGTAGTAACAAGAAACAGACACAATGGAGAAGACGTGTGGACGCTTTCATGGAGAGGGATTCGACAGTGGGCTCTGCTAAGGAATTTGACTCCCGACAGCTTGTGCTAGTCCTTAAGGGGCGTTTAGCAAGTCATCAAAAGCTGGTGAGTTATTTACAGACATAACTGGCAGTTGGGTATGATGTACACAAAGAAAAATTGAAAGGACGTATGGTGGATTTGGGGACAGGGGGCAAAGGGACAAAAAGGACAGGAAGTCAGAAATGGTCTGAAGAAAACAACACAAAGGTAATAAGAGAGCACGAGATAGGAGGCTGAAGAGGAAGGGGGAGGGTGGAGGAGAGAGGTAGAGAAAAGAGACGAATGAGAGAAAGAAGGGAGAGAAGTGACGACCACGAAAGAAAGTGACAGCAGGAAAAAGAGAGATGGTGTGCGAGAGAGAGAGAGAGAGAGAAACAAAGTACAGAAGAGAACAAGAGTGAAAGAGAGAGGGAAATCGATTATAGATAGGTGGCTCCTCCAGGCCAGGACTCCTGCCAGCCAGGACCAGACATGACGTCCGCAGAGGGAGAGGCCGGCCGGCACAGCCAGTGGTGGGGGGTGTCAGGGGCTGGCATCAGGGGGCAGTTCAGAGGGGAGCCTCCAGCATAGCCGTCCATGCCCGGCTTTGGCTGCTTTCCACCCTCACTTCCTGGCAGTTGTCTGTTTCTCTGTCTTCTGGTAGCGCACCACTGTATCTCAGCTTCACAAAGCTTAACTTTCATGTGTTTAAGTTTAATATCTGCAGGACTAATTTAGGTTAAAAAAAAATTTGTTTGGTATTGGAAATGGAAATCCTCAGGGACTGTGCAGCAAAGTTTTCTTAATCCATATCCCATCAGAATAAATACAGATATTGAAAACTTGTCAAAAGTCACTGGGTGAATCTGAATCGATCTAATCAGGAAATGATGTGGTGCGTCACTGTGATGATGGCATGGCCGAGGGGAGCCCACCCTCCTCCACACCGCCCTCTTCGCCCTCTCACCTGACAGCCGCCCCCGACCCTAGGATCAAATTTGGAAGCCCAGCAGCATCCCGCGCTTGCCCCCCCCCCATGTCGCCCAGGGAGCCAGTGTCCTGGAAGGGGGGAGAGTTTTGTTTGTGGGCACTGTTCTAGGTTTTCAGCGGAGATGGCTGTGTCTGGGACTGATTAATCAGGCCGTCTCTCTCCCCACGTCAGCTTTCGATTTGTCATGCCTAGGTCCGGCTGCAGGCTCCCGAGGGCCTGTGTGCTTCTAGTTGCCGGAAGAGAGACTTGGAAACAAAAAAACAAACAAAAACAAAATGAAAAGAAAACAAATGAACATAGAATTAGGTTAAAGGTCGATTGCCATCCTGTAAGGGGCTACTTCACTAGCCTCACCCCTTACATCTTCACACTTCATTCAACATCATTCCTATGTTCAGTGTTTCTCAGTGTTATTCAACAGAGCAAAGTGGCTTAAATCTTCACAGGAAGTCCTGCTTCACATATGGTGCTTCTTAGATACACCCTCTATCTGAGAAGCATCACATGCTGCTTAAGAAAAGCAAATCTCTATGTGTTTGTGGTTGACGTTTAACCATAAATCTACTGTAAATAAACATGCAGTGAAAAGCCTGATTATTATATTAATCATTGTTCATAGTGAATGGTCAAATATCTTGTGTGTGTACCATATCTGTGTGTGGTTATACTGAGGAAATGATTTGCTCTGCACTTGAGCACACAGGACATACCCAAACCGCGTGAGGCCACGTCAGTAGCGATGAGGATGGGAGCTTTGCCGCTGCGGAACTCTGTAACACGAGACAAAGTTATAGACGATCGAGAGCAAAGAGACAACGTCAAAGAAGAGGGAACGATATTGTGAGTCACTGCAGTTCAGATGTCTCTGTGTTTATTGTACCTGACAACACCCAGTCTCTCTCTGGCTGGCTCTTATCACCATGGATACACATGGCAGGCCACCTGGGAAAAAAAACAAAAAAAACAGCAACCAGTCGGATATGGTTTCAACCAGTTTTTAATCACTGTAAAAGGAAGAGCTCTGTCTCAGCTACGGGACATGCAGAACATAGTCATGCCTGATCTCATGCATGATAAAAATTACAGATTAAACTGTACAGAACCATATTAAACCACTGCTGCTGCGATGAATTCATTCTGTATAAAAAGGCTTTTATTTTTTAGCTTGTTCAGGTGTGCACTCACACCTGTTAGATGTACTCACCCATCACGTCTCATTCTGCGTGTGAGGTCGTCACATCGTTTCTTGGTCTCCACAAAGATGATGGTCTTGTTCTCTTTCTCAGCCATAATCTCCTCCATCAGCTGGATCAACCTCAAGAAAGAAAACATAAAGTAAATACCAGACACACAATAATGACAAATCATACATGCAAATGTCCGCCTCACTTTAGAAAAAAGAGGCTACAATCATTTAATTAAGGATAAAAAGCAGGAAAGAGTAAACGCGTTGAATTAAGATAGAAACAGCAAGAGTGCCATTAACTGTACTGTGCTTAACCAAGGCAGGAAAATAAAGATCTGCTATGCGACCAGCCACTTACTTGTGGTCCTTCTCACTCTCCATACAGACATCAACTATCTGAAGGATGTTGTGGTTGGCACTGAGTTCCAGTGCTCCAACATTGATTTGGACATAGTCCTTCAGGAAGTCCTCTGCCAGCTGGCGAACCTCTTTAGGCCACGTAGCGCTCCACATCAGGGTCTGTCTGTCAGGCTGAGCAAAGAGCACATCAAATAAGCAACATGTTAATGACATACACTCAAATTACTCCAAATGAAAACATACTACAACATAATGCATAAGCTATCAAAGCAGGAATTCCTCTGGTGCTAAAAGTCAAGCACTAATATTCTACATCCTCTTATCAACTTCACCCTGATCTGGTCCACAATTTTGCGAATCTGTGGTTCAAAACCCATGTCCAGCATACGGTCCGCTTCATCTAGAACTAGGTATGTGCAGCGCCGCAGGTTGGTCTTTCCAGCCTCAAGGAAGTCAATCAAACGACCTGGCGTGGCAATGCAGATCTCAACACCTAGAAGAGATAAAGTGATTTATTAGTTATGGCGCGCAAAACAGTGTTAGCGTTAATCCGACAGTAAACACTCCTCACCTCTCTCCAAGTCTCGGATTTGAGGTCCCTTGGGAGCACCTCCATACACACAAGTGCTTTTGATGCGGGATGACTTCCCATAGTCATACGCCACCTGCTGGACCTGCTGCGCCAGTTCTCTTGTGGGGGCCAGAACCAAGCACTACAAAGCACACGTATAATGCCATAACAATCCACTGCTTATAGTGTTAAGACACTGAAATGTTGTGTGAAGATGAAGTTTAATATCATTGTGGTAAACTCTGATATTCCAAAGCACACTACTCAGTGTATTTGGTTTCTCGTCACGTACAATGGGTCCGTCTCCACGCTCCAGGTAGGGCTGATGGTTGATGTGCACAATTGCAGGCAGGAGATACTGAAGAAAGAAAGAGAGGAGAAGTCATTTTGCTGCTGTGCTATTCACCAGTACTTTCTGCAGGGGTGGACAGTAGTGAAGTACTTATACTTCAGTACTGTACATTTTTTGGGTATTATTATTTTTGTAAACTTATGACTTTTACTCAACTACACTTAAAAGACAAATATTGTGCGTTTAATTCACCACATTTCTATTAAGTACTGAAGCCCTCTTACTTTGGCGCAGAACGTTTAATCAGTGGAATTAAATTTCTTTTATTTTGAAAATATGATAGAAACATACACTGTGTTCATCACAGGAGAAAAACCTCCACTGCCAGTCATGTTCGAACCTGTCAGTGTCCTAACAATGGCGACTTTAGATAAAGATGAGGCAGAAGATTCTTCACCAGAGAGTCTGATCTGATCTGAAGTCTGTGTTTGAAGTTTTAGAAATAAAAGGAAGATTAATTTAGTTTTAAATGTTTGCTTTGTTTACCTCGACCAGACCTCATCACTGCCTTAAAAAAAAGAAATAGAAAACCAACAATAGCTCCTTTTGTTAATTCGACTGTGTTTTTATGGCCATTTCTACAGGCTTTATAGAACATACATTCTACAGGTTCTACAAGTGTCTTAAGTCAGTTGTCATTGGGTTCTGTAATGTGGAACAATACAACAATGTGTTCACATAAAAATAAAAAAATGTACTTTTGGATACTTAAGTATTTTGAAAATTAAGTACTTTCACTTGTACTGGAGTCATATTTGACCAGGAGGATCTATACTTTGACTCAATTAATGATGTTGTGTACTTGGTCCACCTCTGACTTTATGTTTTCATCTTTGCAAGTAGTTGAGTAGACGAAGATGTGCCTCTCACCGATAATGTCTTCCCAGAGCCAGTCTGAGCAATGCCCACCATGTCTCTCCCGCTGAGAGCCAGGGGGAAACCTTGAGCCTGAATGGCTGTGGGCTCCTTGAAGTTCTGATGCATCAGTACATCCATTACGTATTCTGGATGGACAGGCGGGAGAAAAACACCAGCAGATTTAGTATAGTTGCTGTTGTGGCATTGTATGTTACTGTTGCACAGTTTAACATGTTTAGATATCCATGTATGTAGGTGCTTACGGGGAAACTGTGCCTGATGGAAGTTGCTGACAGGCTTTGGGCAGCCTGAGCCTCGAACAGTGATTTCTTTCTTCCTGCGATACTCCTCAAGATCATACTGAAATCACAAGACAACAAACGAATGTGAAACTAACAAACCTTAACGGACCAAGAATCAGAGTGGTATTTACAAAACTGAAAATGACACTTGTCTCCCTTTTCAGGACCCTAACACAGGTTTGCATCATGTAGCTGCACTAGAGGATCTGACTGTGATACTACATGAATACCTGGCTCATTCTCTGCACTTCAATGTGTTCACTGTAGAAGTTCTTCTCAAATTTGGGAAGCTCGTCCAGGTCCCACCTCTTCTTTCGTAAACGGTCCCCGGGGTTCCCAAACTTCTTACCCGACGGTGGTCCACCTCTGCTGGACCCGAAACGAGAGCTGCTGCACAAATAATGACACATACATTGCAAAGCTAGCTTTACCTCGCCTTCCTGCGTTATACTTACAGCGACAAACGCATCAAAATATTTAAACTGACAGTTTGTGCTAGCATTAGCTCACATGCTAATTGACAGTGTTGACTCGCGCTGCTTACCCTCTGTCACGGGCACGGTCTCTGTCTCTGTCTCCGTAGGAACCTCTCATTTTGAGGACACACGGCTCCCTCCGACTGATAAAGTGCCTCTGTAATATCACAGAAGTGGACCGTTTATCTCGAAGAAGAAGTTACCCGTCCTTCGCTTTTACCGTTACCGTCTCAGGCCTCGTTTGAGAAAGACGCTAGCTAACTATAACCGAGGCGTCCTCTCTGTTCCAGGCAAATGCTAACGCTAACAGCTAACTTGCAACACGGACTGAATGAAGAAACTGTCGCTTTTCTTACAGGTCTGTTGAAAACCCAAATACGACGAACTTAGACTTCGGTTCAAATGACACAATAATAAGGCGCACCTGTGATTGCACCGCTATGTTGTTGTTGTTAGCTTAGCCTTCAGCCTGCGAGCAGAAGCTTCTGTGATTGGCTGGCTGCTGGGAAGCCCCGCCCCCAAGGATGATTGACACCTCTAGGTCTCAATCCTTTATGTATTTGAGCTACATTATGTATTTTATGTATTTATTTCTTAACATTTACCACTTTGTAGAAAAACACAGCTTTACACATTTTCTAACATATATATTCTTAACTGTCTTTACTGCATACCACTTTATTTGTTGATGTATTTATGAATAAGTTATATTGAAAAGTGAATATGATTTTGACTAATATCAAGATTTACCAATCATATAACTGTATACATTATGATCCTTTGTAAATCGTGTAATTCATTGACACGTTATTTAATTGACACTTCAATGTGCATCATATCTCGTATGCCAATGACAGATTTCCAAAATCTAAGCCTGCATAGTAACTGGCAGCTGTAACTGTCACGATGCTATAAATATACAGTGGTATGAAAAAGCTTAGGCACCCCTCTGAGGCTGCATAATAATTTACTCCATCTTCACAGAAAATGATCACAGTGGCATGCCATTCATTTTCTAATAAAAGCTGAGTACTGGGGTATTTTCCAGACAGAGATTTTTAGTGTAGCAATATTCAGTTGTATGAAATTAAATCAAACATGAAAAATAGGCTGTGCAAAAATTTGGGAACCCTTGTCTTTTTTTTGATTTGAATACCTGTAACTACTTAGCACTGATTAATTGGAACACAAAATTGGTTTGGTGAGATCATTAAGCCTTGAACTTCATAGACAGGTGCATCCAATCATGAGAAAAGGTATTTAAGGTGGCTCGTTGCAAGTTGCTCTTCTCTTTGACTCTCCTCTGAAGAGCGGCAACATGGGGGCCTCAAAACAACTCTCAAATGATCTGATAACAAAGATTGTTCAACATTATGGTTTAGGGGAAGGCTACAAAAAGCTATCTCAAAGATTTCAGATGTCACTTTCCACTGTGAGGAACATAGTGAGGAAATGGAAGACCACAGGCACAGTTCTTGTTAAGGCCAGAAGTGGCAGGCCAAGAAAAATATCGGAGAGGCGAAGGATGGTGAGAACGGTCCAAGACAACCCACGGACCACCTCCAAAGACCTACAACATCATCTGAATATTATGAATATTGATGTGATTTTTCTGTTGGGGTGCCCAAATTTATGCACCTGTCTAATTTTGTTTTATTGCACATTTTCTGTTAATCTAATAAACCTAATTTCACTACTGAAATATTGCTGTGTTCATCAGTTATTTGATTGATCAAAATGAAATTGCTGATCCAAACACGCAATGATTTATAAATGAAAATAATGGAAATTGTCAGGGGTGCCTAAACTTTTTCATACCACTGTAAGCAAAGTACTTGAACAAAGGCTCTTACTTTCTACCACTGCTGACAACAGGGGTTTCTACTTTTCTGGTCACTCTGACCTATTTCTAAAGTGTACTTTAAAATAGCACAATCATTTTACAGTGTCACAAACTATTACATATTGTTGTGACAGTGGTGTTTACAAGTGTGAAAGCTGACTAACAAAAACGTGGTAGATATGTTTCCATTTTGTCTTTTATTTCCTTTTCAACACCAACAGAAACCATTATAGCATCAAAACATGAGATATTACCAATATACAAATTAAAAAGTATGCAACAGAAATAAATCAGGAGAATATATGAAAATTAAAATATTAAAAACACAAAAATATTAAAACAAAGCACTATACCAAGCAATGCCATTACAGTCATCACCATGAATGTTTCGCAGTGCTTAGATTAACTATTTACAACATTCTTTCCTTTCTGGTATAATATTTCCCAATTTAAAATATTCAGCTTTACAATTCACATCCAGCGCTTAAATCACATAGTATCAAAATTATCATTTGATAGTGTTTTGAATCAAGAGGCTCGAGTCTGATATGCTGTTGCCTCGGGGCAAAGTGTAAGGCAGTGAATGTCACTTTTTCAATACCACTAAGTTAATGTTAAATTAATAGAATAAATTCACTCAACTTTTGCCTCTAACTGAATCACTGCAGGCTCAGCAGAGACATGGATAACGAGATGCGTTAATTATTGAGTGCAGGAGGTGGTTGGAAAGGATACGGGTTAGCAGCTACAGCCGGAAACCAACTTTTACATCCACTAATGGTGGATTCAAAAATTTACAAATACCATAGACCTATATTTCATTAGAATATAGGTCTGAAGTGACATTTATTCTAATGAAATACGATTTTTCTCTTTACGAAGATGTTAAAGATCATCCTGACTGCATTCATCGCGCATAAAGACTGTGCTGCACTATGTTCACCTGCAGTCAGTCGACTCGAGTTACACCTGTTTGGATTCTGCTCTCAACATAAACAAAAAATGCTTAGCGCACATTTAAAAGGCAGCGTTGGGCCTTATGTCATGTGTCCAAAGGATCTACTCAGCTTTTACACCACTGTGCTCTGCCATTAAATATTTAATACCACAACCACAAGCAACTGCAATGCCGGCTGCTGCGAAAACGCATATTAAACCTTAGCTGATGACAGTATGAACAATCAGCTCAAATACACTTTGTATTATCTTTTGGAAAAAGATAACAGAAGAGGGACAGGAGGATGGCAGGCAAGCCCAAAAGTTTTTCCGCTCCCTGCTTCACCAACATGGATCAGTGTTTTCTGCTTCAGTGTCCCTTTGAAGCCGCTAGCTTGAAGATCTGTTTCGTTATCTTTGGCGACACCTATGGCCATACACGGCAATTACAGGTTTGTTTCTAAACTACACTGTGTTAGTGACTTGCGTTCCTTGTGATTTGGCGGGTGAGTCTCACCAGACACTCAGTTCAGAAAACTCATTCAGCGATAGATTCAAACTGACCTATTTTAATGAAAATCTTTGAGATTGCCACTTTAACATATATATTTTCTCACTGTAACAAAACATTCTGTCCCTCTTGCAAACCAGCTTTTAATGCCCAAGTGTTTCTATTCAGGATGTGAGTACAGTCAGATTTAAAGCCTTGTTTGCACTGACATCCTTATTTGTCTGTAGTGACCTATGTCCTGACTCATGACTCCTCCGGCAGTGATGCCGTTACAAACTGTACCAGCAGAGGCAGGCCTGATCTGTGCTGCCTGTAATGCCCTTAATTACGGGAATACAGTCCACAGCAGGTCACAGCTGGGCCGGGTCTGCGGGGAAGTGTTGCTTCTTCAGTAATCTGTAATCTGTGTGTGGGTGTTGTCCTTCCGTCAGTCCCTCTGCCCACACTAATGTCTCTGCTACAGCTGTTCTCTCCGAGCTCCACAAACAATAACAATGTGGGAGGAGCTCAAGCCGTGGCCATCAGCCGCAGTCACACTGTTACGCTCATGATTCACTTGTTCATATGAATCCCCAACAAAAAATCAAAACATACACAGAAGATTTATAACATTTCTGGAATAACAATTTTCCAACACACTAGTCTTTAAATGAGTTATACCTTCAAGGTCATACAACGTTTAAATAAAAAAAATATTTGCGATTAAATTCTTATATATTAAAATGAAGCCCTGCAATACAAAGGCTCCTTAGTTTTCTTGACTATAAATCAGCTCTACATCTGAAGACAGTGTCTCATTAACTGAAGCTCCCTCTATTTGGCAACGTTGCAGTAAGAGGCAGAGTTGGCAGAGGGGAGAGGAGGAGTCTGTATTAAGAATCAATATAAAAGCTAAAGAACGAAGGAGGCCATGTTTTTCAGAAGAGGATGGCACTTGTGTACATTTTACATCTGATGGGGTTTTTTGTTTTTTTGCCATGGTGTCTAAAGTGCAGCATAAGGATGCTGGATGCAGGCACGGTTATTTGTACTGATCCATAGTCATGGATCAATGGATGAATGTAGATATTGTATTTCTGTCAGTAATGGCCTTTATCATAAACGCTCCCGACCTCCCTTCACCCTAACTTTATTTGTAAACAACACGTCCGTCCTCTTCATGCTCCCTCTGTCTCCTCTCATTTCCTCTTTTCCTTGTAAAACACCTCCCTGCAGTCTGCTAACCGCAATGTCTAAATGTGAAAAAGAAAACCCCAAAAACAGAATCTGATCTTCCGTGCTCAGGGTGAAACGAAAGATCTGATTTGTCACACAGCTGCTAGAAATTGAATATGGGCTACCGGGGGGGTGAAATGACCTGAGTGCACGTCTGAGTCTCAGAACTCGTCGTCAGAGCTGAGCAGCAGGGTCTTTTCGTTGTCCCCGCGAGTGCTGAGGTTACTGTGGCTGCGGGAGAGCGGTGGCCCCCCGCTCCGGTCCAGCGTGGACTGCTGGGTGTACTGCTGATAAGCTGGGGAGAAGTTATGTATGGCATCCTGGACCATGTCCCCGGGATTCATGGTCTCCTTCAGGCTGCTGGAGATGCTCTTCATTGGGGCGCAGCGACCTGCAAACGGGAAGGTGAGATATTAATAAAGAGACACGGAGCAAGGTGGAAGGCGAGGGAGGGAAGGATGAAATGAAATGAAACGACAGAAACTAAGATTCCATCCAGTTGTCAAGTGAATTTTCTAAATAAATATTTCAAGTGTTGGATAAAAAAAATACACTTTTGCAAAATGTAATCAGAAGCATGTAAGAAATAAATCTGTTCCCTATGAATTATATAACAGAGGGTAGTAAGATATTTCTGGAGGTCAAGATGGATGCTAATTCTAACATTTATTGTTAAACAATAAACTAATACAGCTGGACCTGGACAGTGAAGATTTAACATCACTTTCTGTTACTAATTTGCATTGCCTCAGTTCTTAGCACGCACATTTTCTTTTTTTTTTACACACAAATGTTTTCCTGCTTCTAGCAAGCAGAGGCATGTTTGACGGAAGAGGAGAGAGAGAACAGGAGGAGACTCCTGACCCTGAGTAGAGAACATAAACTAAACTAAATTATTCCAGGAGAAACAAAAAGGCAAAATGTTCAAGGGCTGAATTCACTGACGACAAAATGAGAGACGGAGACGAGACAGCAAAATACGCACGAATCTAAATGTATCAATGGAATTCATGCTGGACTTGACAGTACTGAACATATGAGCACAATGAAAACACAGAAAAGCAAATAAAAAGCACTGTAATATACAGGACTGGGGCAGATACAGACGAAAGACAGCTAACGTCAGACCTACCGTACTGTCCATAGATAGGAAATGAGCCTTTCAGTGCAGCGCAGGGAAGAAGAGAGAAAAAGGAGAAAAGGGAGACAATAAGAAAGTCAAGATGAAAATGAAGGAGCAGAAAAACAGAGCAGATGAAAAGAGAAATATTTAAAGATATTTAAGAGCGTGATAAAGATAGGAATCAAAGTAAAGGGTGGGACACAAAGAGTGAGGTCAGATCAGAGACTGTAGAAATCAGACTGTATCAAGAGCCCTGTGTGAATTACACATCAAGATTAGATAGAACATTAAATTAATCTCACAAACAGGCAAACTATTCATTTTCATTCATTAGTCATTATCCACACATTTATCTTTACTTCTCCGACCTCAAACCAAGATGAACGACACCGGCTTCTTAATACCCCAAACATGCACTTCCTTTACCGTATGAGTCCAGTCTTTTATCCATGTAGACTTTGTAAGTAAAGGCATGGCGCAGAGCGACAGCAGCAAAGAACATCTCGATGCAGATGATGAAGTTTTGGTAACCGGCAGCAACTGTTCCTTCGCCCACTGAGAAGTCAGCAGAGCTGATCTGAGGGATGGCTCCGCACTTCTCCAGGATGGCCAGCAGCATCCCTGAATCACACAGAGAGAGCCAGAGTGAGAAAAAATAGAAATCACACACACACAGGAATTACACAAAGGAAGTTTTCAGCCACATTTTTCCTGTGCAATTTGCGGAAGGAGGAAATTAAAATTAAAACCCGCTGCCACAAGAAGTGACGACAGACTCGGGCCACAAAAGGAAGCGGATGTGAAGTAAAACTCAGTAAGTGATGAGGTTACAGGACACGTTTCACCCTCTTCTTCTGGGTTTATTTCTGGCACAGCGATGCAGCATCATAGCCCACAACCCAACAAATAAAACACACAAATTGCAGCTGCGAAAACACCACGCTGAGAAAACAAATGAATTCATAAAGGAAGCAAAACTGTCTCTTAATTACACTCTGTAATCTGGTTGCAGCCACTAGAATATTTCACTTAAGGAGTAAATCCTTTGGAAATACACTTCAAATGTAAACAATAAAAAAAAACATGCCAGAAGCTGCTGGACAAAATAAATAGATGGCCACGTGTACTTCTTTCTTACCCTGCCAGAAGGAGAGGAAGATGACCGACTTGACCATGAAGAACTTGAGCACGGGGCTGTATGGGACGAGCAGTTCACGCGTGGCGAAGTAGAAGAGGAAGAGAGCGTAGAGCGACAGACTGACGGAGATGTTGTAGATGATGGTCACGTACAGGTAGCCACTAGCAACACTGGAGGAGAGAGGCATGTCAGTGTAATGACCACACTGCACAGTAGAGATAAACAGGAGACTTGAATTTATATCTTTTTGAAAACGATCACTCGTCTAAAGATACGAATATTCTGCATTCAGAAGGTTGGACTCTAAAGACTTTTGGCTGGTGTCGGTCCGTGACGCAACACAGCGAGTCAGAACACGAGGAGTCACCGCTCAGAGCTCAAACGTACTTAAAGTCTCCATCTCTGTATTTCCCAAAGGCCTGAAGAATGACGGTGATCACTGCCATCAGGGGTTTCACCACACAGAACTGGAGAGTTGCCTGAGGAGGCAAGAGTGAGACAGGTCGGGAGGCGGAGGAGGAAAAGACAATGAGTACGTCAGAAGAAATGATAGTTTGACTCATAGGTACGGCAGTCTTTACTAATTCTATAAATCGAGTATAAAGCTTCTGACAACAACCAGTTTTCAGTGACTAGCAACACTAATGATATCAACATTAAATCAATGAGTGGAGGCAAGTGGATCCCTGTCATACTATATGGTAATGAATAAAATGGCTGCCAGTGGTTAACAGCAAAGTGATCTGTGTTGTATTTGTATGATCCAACGTGCTGTAGAACTGGTGTGGACAGTCTTTCTGTGAATCTCAACACTAAAACAAAGTGACACCGGCATGTGAGCGATATTACGCAATGTACGGCAAAACGGGCAAAGAGGGTGTTTGGTACCTGTTTGCAAAACCTGAGGAAACCAATGGAGTAGGTTTTCCCCCACAGACAACAGGTCCCGTACACACAGCTGGACCTACAGTGAAGAGCAGGTTCATACAGGTCAGACAGATGGACAGGTATGCAGGCTATTTGAACCATATGAATAGAACGAGAAAAACAGGGATGATGAGAACAAACGGGACTTACTCGATAGGTTTCCCTCTGATCTCAGCCATGATGGCACTCTCTCCTCCCAGATACTCATAACACAGGCTCAGGAAGTTGTAGATGACAAAGGCTGCAGGAAAAACATGTTACTGTTTTTAAGGTGACCGCTGGTATTTGTAAAATCACACAGACACTTGAAAACCCTGGATGTTTCCAATAACATATTGATGCACGACGGCTGTGGTTTAATTACGGCGATTCAGTTTTAGTTATACACACAAGTGTTGTTAACACTCGGTCATGATTACAGTTATGTTTTGCTGATTCTTTCTTTCAGAGCTGCTGAGCTTTCCGTTTCGAGGCAGAAAGGTGAGTCATCCCCATCAGCAGGCCTGGAAATGACGGGGTAATGGTTGTGAGTGAGGTGGTGTAATTATATGGTGTACAGTAGCTCTCTGGTGCTGAGGGATCATGGGACGCCTGTGGAAACATTACTGAGGAAAGCTCACGGTCATGTCACACAAGAGGGTCACGTAAGACAAGTGAAGCAAACACATTGACAGTAAGGCATCAAGGTCAGCTTCTGTATAGATTTCAAAATTCTTTAACTTGTTTTTAAAGCACTTCATGGTGTCGCACCAGGAGACATGTCACGTCAGGCTTAAGGTTTACGAACCAGCGCTGCATCTCAGGTCCTCCAGTACAAAAACCTTCAGCGGGGCAGTTTTCAGCTTTTATGCCCCGAGCCGATGGAACAGTTTCCAACAGGACCTGAGACTCGAAACTTACTTCTTCAGCCTGGCTTTTCATTAAATATAGTTTTAGTCATTAGTCACTTTATTTTATTTACTTTTTTTTTTATTGCAATTATGTTCAAAATTGTATTTTATTCTATTTGTCCTATTCTTTTATTAATGTATTTTATTATATTTTACCTACTTTATTCACTTTTCTTTGCTTGTTATTAAAGCTTTTTAAATCTATTATTGTATCTCATTGTCGGCTTTTGTTACTTGATTTTTCCTTTTCCTTTTAGCGTATCAGTCATCTGTGAAGCACTTTGAACTGCACTAACCTGTTTGAAAAGTGCCATACAAATAAAGTTTGATTGAATTGATGTGATGTTTTGTGTGTTTTTCTTCCTCAGCATCATGAGCCTGAATGTGAAGCTACACCAGGCGTTTCCCTAATCCCTTCTATTCTATCTGATACATAATCAATGCAGCCAGCGACACCAGTTGTTTTAGCACTAACCTGACAAATCTAGATTTAATTCCTGCGCATTAATTCCACTGCAAACTCATGTCATGAGACCAGAGCTGAACAAATCTGTCATGGATGGTGTCTATTCATGGATGCGATGATACAGACATACCTGCTCTCAACTCTGAAACCCATCCTTCTCACATACAGGCAGTATGACAGGCAGACAGTTACAGTATATGTTGTGTACTGGTTAATAATATATTGGCTATTTAGCAGAGAAGCAACATATAATTGAAATGAACCAGACTGGACTGCACACTGATCCCAGTAATGTGTCTCTGAGCAGAATGTTTTCTCGTCTGCTGTTCTCAGGCTAATTTGAGGGTAACCCACACACACCAGCTCCCCAATGCCTCAGCTCTCTTTTCTGTTGAAAGTGGCTGAGTTTAAAAGTAGCACACTGAGTGACAACCCCTGCCAGAACACAGTCAGCACGGTGCCGGCTTTGTTAATGTAGCATTATTACTGACACTGGACTTTTTTCACTCTAAAATGTTCTGCCGCTGCTTTTAGCCCCAAAAGGACCGGCAGTATGAAAGATGACAATAATCTGAACATGCATTCTGGGAGTATAAATATCCTGAAGTGTTAACAATAAGAGCAACAACGCATAAATGTCTCATTGATATAGATCCTCCAAGTCAATACTGTCCTTTACTCAAGAACAATAACATTTACCTTTAATGTGCTATTCATTCATTAGATGATATGCACGAAAACAGTGACCATCACAAGTTCTGGATCCAAGGCCCTCAAACTGAGTATTAAACCAACAGTTCAAACCCCCCCAAGTCATTCATTCCTGCACCATTTTAAAAATCTAAATCACTTCAAATCAAGACCTCAATAAATTAAAATTAAGACCGAACCATGTGGAAATGATTTCTCACTTTTGTTTTTGCTCTCCTGTAAACAATGTTTTAAAATAGAGGCGGAGTAGAAAATTCAGATCTAAACACCTGCAGCAGCACATGTATTAAAGAACCACACCATTCATTTTGCATGTTGGTAGAAATAACTATTACTTCCTATCATTGCTTAATATTTTCTAAATCCTACGACAGAATTTGAGATGAATTTTTAAGTAATTGGAGGGAAAATAGCATCTGTTCTTATATACCTTATATACCTTACAGCCCCTCCCTGTCGACCCGTGGAGAAAATGTGTGTGTAAATGTGTGTCTGTAAAAGTGGAACAAGTGACATGAAACAGCAACACCATCATTATTATTATTGGCTTTGTTTTTTCTGCCAGTCTTAAACACACTATCTACAAATGTAATACCTATAATAAATTTATGGTAAATAAAAGACATTTTCAGACCTTATTTTCCTACTTTTAATGACCCGCAGGAATCCTGATTACAGGCTGGTGGGACAAAGAGCAACGTTGTGGTTTATCTGTTCACAAATGAGACGGCTTTTAAAAAAGTCTTCCCAAGGATTTGCTCGTTTTCATACAGTTGCTAGGTAACAGGTCTCCCCCTCCCCTGCAATCCCAACAGGCCGCAGAGACATGAGAACAAAGATGGCAACCTTTTTAAATGAAGACACTGCAAAGGCCATCTGCCACTGGGGTATCACCACACATAAATTCTCACACCCTGGTTTCTACTGGGAATCAAAAGACACACACTGGAACACTCTCAACACTGTGGTCAACACTGTGGTGAACACCCGGCTGCAGTGTGACCGTCAAATATGGCGGCATACAATACAGACTGCAGCAGAAAATGCTAGTGTACCAGTTCATTGCACCGTGTTCCTCTATCCACTCACCTTCGTAGCAATCTCGCACCGTGTCAAAGTACACGTAATACTCCTCATTGGTGAAGAAAAGGAGGCTGAGCCAAGAGTCGAAGGCGTAGATGGGGACTATGAAGAGGATCCGAACTATGTGCCTCTGTTCATTTGGAGAGCTGTAGTAACGTAGGTGCATGTAGATCTTAAAAAGAACAGAGAAAGAAGAGGTGAGAAAAATAAAAGAAAGAAAGAAAAATAAAGAAGCGATAACGTCAGATATGCAAGAACATGATTTTCACAATATTCCCATAAAAGACACAATTATCTGACCAGAAGCGTGCAAAGATTAAATAACAGAGTGCCTACACTTACATGCTTTAACCATCATTTACTTACTGCTACTATTTATATTAATTCTGTGATCTTTTTATGATTCTGTCACAAATTTGGTGCAGAAATGAGTCACTGCCAGAGCGTGAAGCTGCGATGTCTGCAGACATCAAACACTGTTCCGGTTGGTGATAATTATACGTCCATGTGTGTGGATGGTGACTGAATGTAGCTGCTGTTTCTGACCCACAATTGTCCAGTAGATTTAAAACAGCAGGTTTGAACTTTTCACCTAACTTTTTCCTCGTCTACATCAGCTGTCCAAAAGTTGCTAAGGCAGCAGCTGGAACATTTTTCCTTCATGGCCTCATATTGACTCACTGGGACTCTGGTTTTGCGATGGAGCTGCTCATTCTAGGAACACTGCGTAAGCTAAAATGTGAAATTAAATAATCCAAGAAAGGAGGGAGAGACAGACAAGACTATGCACTGAAACACAGTCATAGGTGCATATACACATTCACATGAGAACATCTATTCTTATACAGACGCACAGAAAAACATTTTCTGCATTTTCAACGTTTCCAACAAGTGACCTGTTTATTTAATCAGAGAGCACCAACTGTGATGCAGTGTCCCACACTGTTTTGCACAAGTTCAAATTAAAAACTACCTAAAAAAGAATGTGTGTGTGAAACCACAGCTCAGATAATAAATGGGTTTGCAGACACTAACTGCTACCTCATGAAACCTGCATGTGTGTCCTCACCAGGCTTTAGTCTGCCTGTACAGGTCACAATACAGCCAGTACACATTTGCCTGAGTCGTGTGTGACTGCAAGGTGTGTGTTGTGTGCGTACAATGACATTGGGGTTGTTTCAGGTAATTGACACTGGGGCTTTTAAAACTCCTATTCAGAGCAGCAGACGGCAGGAAGGACAGGGTGGGCCTTTGTCAGCAGCACCTCTGTCTGCACCATCCGGCTCCTTTCCACTCACACAATGCCCCACCTATCACCTTTCCTGGACGGCAAACAGACACACACCTTGGGTGAAATAACAAACAGTGGGTGACAACACAACACACCAAGCAAGATAGTGCACTTTGCTCACAGGGCTTGTTGCTAGGTTACCCTCCTCTGCATGCACACATATACACACACACACACACACATACACACACCCATTCCCTGGTCTTTGATGATGTCGTCGTTGAGCACCTGTTGCCAGAGTGACAGGAGGCTCTTCTTCAACCGTGTACGTTAAGAGCAGCAGCAGACAATGGAAGAGCAATCATTAACCTGAGGCCTGATGAACCAACACAAACAGGACAAACAGCACGTATCCACTGTACTGCATCGCTAACACTTAACATTTCCATTCTGTAGAGATTTTAAACATCATTGTTGATATTACACAAGAAGCTAAAAAACAAAAACAGACAAGCAGCAGTTCAGGAAGTGCTCACTAAGGTCTTCCCGCTCTTCCCCTACAGCTAGACTACCTGATGTGTTTATCCCATGCTGGGTGTGTTTCAGACGCATAAACAACTTCAGTCAATCAAACTCCCTGGTGGCCTTTGGGTTGCGGGCGCCCACCATGAACTCAAACATCTGAAACAACCCGATCTCCCCCTTTCCAATCAGTTCCTATCATCTCTCCGCTGTCAAGCTACCAAAAGAAGACACAAATGCCCAGATAATAAAAGAAAAACTCAAATCAAACTCTTGAGCTTGATGCTTGTGGCTATCTAAGAAAGGCAAACTTTAGGTAAGAAGCCCTATTACTCATGTGTTAAACTACTATCTATCTAAAAACAGTATTATCATTCCAGCGTTTGTCATTCATAAGAGGTGGGTTAATAAAAAAACAACAGTTTTTCTTTGCTTACATTTCACACAAACACCAAATATGTATCAAACATAAATAGCCTCATGTAATTGGTTATTGCTAAAGGAAGCCGTCTCCCCGCAGGACACAACACCTGTGCATGCATGTGTCTGGTGTTTGCATGTACAAATAAAAAGCCTTGGCTTAACAGGAGCTTGTGGAAAAGGAGCCATTCGTTCTCAGAGCAGCCACCTTCACTACACGAAGGTTAAAGAAAAATAGGGGGAACAGTGGGTAGAGCTGACAGACCATGTGCCACATTTAGGTTTTGTTCCAGTCCTCTCACTTCTAGGCTAGAAAACAGATGCAAACACTCAGTTACACTTTGTATTAAGTTTGTATCCAGAGAGGCATGTAATGAGTAAGGACATCGGGATTTAGTATCTTGCTTAACAATACTTTGACTGCATTCAGATTGACACTGGCGCAGTGTAAATAAAACACTTCTTTCATTCAATAAGACCAAAGCATTGACAACTAGGTGTACCAGGGAAAAACCTGGGGTGTCTTACTCTAACTCCACCTCCCAGGTCATGTCTTCTCTTCTACATGTGTATTGGCGGACAACATAACATAGTTGTGGACAGAGAACCTGAAAACTTCAAGTTATAGGTTTAGTTTCAATCCTCTGACCAGCTGCATCCACCAAATGTCAGGATCTTCTTACCTGGTGACACGTGATAAGAAGGGCTGTCCAAACAAAGAAACCCGATATAGTTTGGGCAGTGGAGGTCATGAGGAAAATTGGCTCTTCTTGTGTGAACACTGGGGCTTCTGGTACCAAGGAGGAGTTGGATCCTTGTGGGGCCACAGTGGCTGGGGACCCCGGGGCGAAGCCGACTGGAGAGTCATTCCCCAACCTCTCTGACAGGGGTATGTCTCGCCGCCAAAGTTGACTCATCTGTATGAAGAAAGGGTAAAGAGCAGTTTTCATCAGTGAAGATGCTTTTTATGTAAATCAGACATATTTAGCTTAGACTTTAAATCAGTACTATGCTTATTTAAGCAACAATCGGTCAGTAACAATCAGCAGTGAGAACTCATATCTTTTATAAAGCCTGAATAAAAATGTGTAAGTGCATTGCAAAAGGCCTGCGTAGTCTAAGACCTAAATCTCAAGCCAACATCCATGTTAGGATGAGAAAACAGAAGACGATACAGAGCAAAGTAGGACAGTGCACAGATCTACACTGTCTAACCACAGACAGACAGATGAAGGGAGATCAAGGCAGAGGGAGTGTAAAGAGGAGGAATAAGGTAGGTGGGTGAGAAGAGGCTGATAAAGAGTGTAAAAACCAAACACCAGCACACGGTGGTGGGGTGGGTGAGGGTGGGGGTGGGGTGGGCTGAATCAGTCAAACACAGCGAATCAGTTTGACAGCAACGAGCTGAGGGCTGCTGACCCAATTTCTCCCCTTCTTTTTCTCTGTGCCTTCCTCAGGGCCGGAAGACGTGTAGTGCAGCTAGAAACGGCGCTAAACACAAACATATTTCTTCAGAGTGGTGAAACACCTTTCCACAAATCCAGAGGTAGAGATTGGAAAGACTGGAGACACCGAGGGGCTTTAGGTATCATATTTTGGGCTTCACTTTTTCTCAATATCCACTGTTAAACATAAAGCCAACTGCGCGGAATTGAATGGTGCGAAACCAACTGAGTTGTCTTTATTAGGTATGTGCTATGTCAGTGCTTTGTGCCCCATCAGTGGAAAGGGAAGATATCACGCCCATTAGAAAACCCCCCCCCCATTCCTCAAAGTATCAACAATGACCTATAATAAGTGTAAATAAGAGAAGTGGTGTGTAACACATAAGTAAGCTGCACAGATTTGGACAAATAAAAACAGTACGGGTCAAACCGGATCTCGCAACATCAAAACCATCCAAACTACGCTTTATGCCCCCCACCCCCACCCCCCACCACCTCACTGCAGATCTCTGAGTACTGCCACCTCTTCAACTGCGTCAGTGTCTTGGTGTGGATACCAGGAAGGCGATAATCTGATCATTCACAGAAAACTAATTTCACAATGACTTTCACCCCCACTTCCCCCTGTGTACCAGCTAAATATAGGTTCAATATTGGAACTCAACGTGATCACAGATAACTCGCTGCTTGCCAGCTAACAAAAACTAGAAACACATCAGTGAGCGTGTCACAATATGCTTGACTATTAAGAAAAGGAAACTGCAAGAAAATCAAATTAGGACAGCATAGAAAAATTCTACTTTCTGCATACATGGACTCTTACCAGGGAGACATAGCTACAATATGAATATACTGTTTTTCACATTTTGAAATTGGTGTAATTAAAGACTGTGCAAGATATCAGCTGTTCTAATTTGTTTCCTTTTCTCTTATTTACTACAAAGCAATCACTCAGCCAAACATCTCACACTGATTTCTGATACAGGAGCCAGCTCCACATAACCATGCATTTTGATTTGATCAACTTCAAGTAGACTATTTAGCAGCTGTGTAATGTACCATACACTGATATTGAGGTAAAGGTCTTACCATTTACCATGGCACCTTTTTCTCATATTGCCTGATAAGTAAGAAAATGGATTATCTTTATTTATTAACCAAGCAAGAATGGATGTATGTAAATGAGTCAAAACAGGTTGTCTTTATTAAAGATTTAAAAAATAATAATAAAAATGTTCTAGGTATTCTCTGAGAAAAAAAAATGAATATGGGGTGAGGTCTGTTTTTATTATACAGGCGCACTGGTGATGATCACAAGCACCAGCCTCAGCTACACCTACAACAACAGGGCTCGGTGCTTCCCAGTGGGCCACAGACAAGAGAGAGAGAGAGAGAGAGAGAGGCAACTCATCAATCCTGTTCACTACACCCGTGGGCAGGTTTCAAAACATGCATTGTACTTTGACCTCAATCGAATCAGCGGTGTTTGTGACAGACCATCATAAGTCCCCAGGCTAAGAGAGCTGCATCACACATACTGTAAAAGCATCAGGCCATTAAGGTCGTGTTCAATCAGAGGCAGTGAAAACAACTGGGCTACTTAGCATTGACCACAACTCGTTTTAGTTGAGCTGTAACAAATCACTCAGAATAACGACAGAGCATTTTCAACCTCTCTAACTGTGTACACACAAAGCCGTGCTGCGTTTTTTAGCGAAAGGGTGACATCATATGTAATGTAAAATCAGCTGGGGGGGGGGGGGTATTTACCTCAGCTGATTTTAATAGTGCGTTGAGACCGGCTGTGAATTAAGAAAAACACACTAAACAGAAAATAATGGAAGCCGTTGTTCAGTGTTCATGACTCCATCCTGCTGCTTCACTTACCTCCGCTGCAGTTGTTTGATCAGCGCTGGTTTGAATCCAAGCATCAATTTAGCTCATCATCTCAAGGCGACCGCAAACCTCCTGGAGTTCAAAAAAGTTATTTGGGCCAAGCGCTAACCTTCAGACGACAGCCAGCCACTTAATGTGATCACTGCATTGTTGTTTGAAGCCCGGAAACCTGTCTCTTTTTTTTTATAAAGCTGGAAAGTGTCGGCAGCTGAGCCGTAACTACGCCGAGCGCTGTTAGCTAACGTTAGCTAGCCTCCCTAGCCTGGCGCTAGCTTGCTGTGGATTCTCCCCGTAAAGTCAAAACACAGAAATATAACACGATTTAAAGAAGCGACACAATTACAATGTTTTTTTTTTAAAAAAGTCTACGACAAATAACGATTATTATCTTGCCATTTCCCATCCAATGCTGATGAACCAGATACCGTTACTTCATCCACATCACCACCAACAGTTCACTGTACCGACAGCAGCAGATGCCAGTAAGTACTCCGCTCCTGGCGCATGCGCAGTCACGTCGTTTTAATTTTCAGGTACTCTGCCATTAAACATGATGTAAACTTTGTACAGGGAAGTGCACTACATATGCTGTTGTGTTTGAACCCCCCCCCCGAAACAAACAAACAAAAAAACCCAAAACAAATACAAAAAGAAAAGAAGTTTATAGTTTATGAACTCACACAGCAAAAAGCAAGAAGCAAAAAGTTGTGAGCAACGTTATTCATTTTTATTACTTCATAAAATATACACAAATACTGTTGTAAATAAAGTGTGTTAAAGAACTGTACAAGCTATCAGTACACAATACATAAAGTGAAATCCCCATTGCCACAGCCTCTTCTATACCATCCCCAACCCGACAGTTACAATGCCACTGGGTCATGGTGGCCTGTACAAAGGTAATTACACACAGTATACTGCTATTTACACATCCCTGCAATTGCATCAGCTGTTTTCTTCTGAATGACATCATCAAGGTTGCTGGAGGTTAAAATTGAAAGGTGACATCAAACTATTGGTGTATCATTTTTGCAGAAGGAATATTGAAAGCCCTATGTATTACATGGAGTAGGACAGACAACCTTTGAGGCGTAACAGAAGAACAAAGAGATGATAAATGATAAAGATAATTCTAATAAGTTATAGGACAATGAAATGAGAACAGAAATAAGAGAATAAAGAAAGGAAAGTTATTTCTGACAAATAAAAAATAGTTTTAACATAAATACTTAAGAGAACAATGATAAAAACAATCTGCATACAAACAAACAAAGACAACATGAATCTTGTATTCTGAGCAGGGATTCACCATTTCACTTTCTCTCACACACACACACACTCTCACATGCACGCGCGCGCACGCACGCACGCACACACACACACACACACACACACACACACACAGACAGACACAAACACACACACACACACAAAATGTCGGATGACCCAGCTGGCAAAGCAACAGTAGCCCATCCCACAATACTAATAGCTAAACTTCTGAACCCAGCCCCTATTTTAGTCATTAGTATGCATTTTTCTACTTTACATCTTAAAACAAATAACCACATTTTGGCTTTACATCAAAATAAAAAAAATATTTACAGTGAAGTAAACATTTAAAAAAAAAAAAAAAAAAAAAAATCATTGGATGCCCCACCCCCCAAATGTAATCCCTATCAGAGCCTCCCCACTCCCCAATAACCTCCAATAACAAAAGAATAAAAAAGGTAACATTAAGAAGTATCATAAAAATTGCAGCCACTATTTGTTAGCCAAAATGGGCAGCTATGGTCTCTGGTCAAATACACTGAGAATTTCCTGAGGAGCTTCCCTCAAGACTTGGGAGTGCGTCTTTGCAATATCTATGGTCATTCTTCACCTTACCCGCTCACATTAAAATCGAACAAAAACACAATTTAAAAACAGGCAAAATATAAGGGCGGTGGAGGTTTTGGTGGCTGAGTTTTGAGGGACAGTACATCATCACGACATAGATGGATGAAGGGCAAGCAGGGACCAATTGCTACTTCACCAGAGACATTACTCTACAACAGCTAAAACATCACTTACTTATCCTTTCAAAGTTATCTTTCTTTTTGTCCACTACCATCTCCCCTATCTCTCCCCACTGACCTCTTCATCTTTTAGCTGTTACTTCTTTCAAAAACGCAAAAGAAAGAAAACCCATAACAAGCTCCAATCTAAGACGTCCTCATGAAAGATAAAAAGAGACGACATTCACTGAAAAGTTGTTTTTGCTGTGTTAAAACTGAAAAAGATAAATCTTTACTAAGCCTATATCAATCACAAAGTTGACCTTTGAGGAGAAACATGCGTGTGTCCCCGATACCTTTTTGCTTCTTTGATGCCAAAAGTTCCTTCACATTTGTCAGACAGAAGGTATTGAGGGAATGCTTCAAGGAAGAGGGGAGCAGGTATGAGCAACCATGGAGTAACAATGGTGTAGCACTGTCCTTCATTTGCTTTATGTGATCCAGGGTTCAGCAAAGAGGGTTCATGAAAGAGTGCATGTTGGATGCTGTCATGTACTTCCCTGGATCCTTTAAAAATGTACTGTCCTTTTCCAAATATCCACGTGTCCATTGGCAATTATCTTGAAATAAGACCAGGTAGAAAATAAAAGGAAAACAAACCGGAGCGAAGAATATACCTTGCAGCCCTGCAACAACAAGTACATTGTTAGTTATCAGCAGAGAAAGCAACGTACTGGTGATGTATTTCTGCAGTCGGCACGTGAAGAAATGAGTGAAACTAGACCTCACCTGTCAGTTTCATGTGCATGCAGAGCCAAAGAAGTTTACTTTCCCATGTGCTCGAACGGCACGCTGACCTGCAAAACAAAACAGAATTAGACTCAAGAGGAAGAATGCTGAAAAAGAAAATGCTGTCATAATATTAATTCAGTCCAAATCACCCACTCCTCTTGTCTTTGTGAGTCCAACTTTACAGCTACAGTTGAGTCACATCCAGCATAGGCGGGTTTTCTCACCTGTGATGTTGAAATTCTGGACTGGTCGTGACGGGCTGTGAGGTCAGAGGACGATACGTTTGCAGGAGCCCCACGGTGGAGCCTCATGCTCACCTTCCTCTCCCTCTCTGCACGAGAAATTGCACGTGGCGACGTGTTGCCTAAAATGATGCATAAAATTAAGAGCCGACCTCATCTGATGCAGATATTCAAGAAGAAAAAAATATCAGCTACCTGTCTTTTAATAACAGAATATTGTTATGAAATGACAGGTAGCAGGAGTTTGAGACTTCAGCAAGAACTCACCAGACTGCTGGATCCGTGAGGCAGGGTTAGAGATGGCCTGCTCTGGCCCGTTCCTGACTCTGTTGGGAGCTCCAGGGTTGGGACCTGGCGGGAGGCCTCGCGATGCAGACCCCCTGGGGGCTCCTCCGATCCGCTCATCCCTCTCATCTCCCGTTCTCCTCTCCCGATCCCCGTCCTCAGCT
Organism: Seriola lalandi dorsalis; assembly: GCF_002814215.2. Lineage (NCBI taxonomy): Eukaryota > Metazoa > Chordata > Actinopteri > Carangiformes > Carangidae > Seriola > Seriola lalandi. The sequence continues at coordinate 913,237 of NW_019525478.1, forward strand.
GTCCGACTGGCACCCTGATGGATGTGAACAGCCACATTAAAGCTTATCCTTTAAATGATCTGTACTATATTGTAAGCTGTGAGATTTATGAGCACTGTGATGAAAAAGAAAAATAATATGTTAGAAACACTTTGTCATAAACTTACAAATTTGAGCATGTTCCAGTCAAAGACATAATCATAGGAGAAGCCCTGTCGGTGGAACAGATTCCTGAACAGCTGTCGTAGGTAGGAGTAGTCTGGCTTGTCATCGAAACGGAGCGAACGGCAAAAATTCAGGTATGTGGAGAACTCAGCTGCAGGAGAAACAGTAATGAGGACAAACTCAGATTACACATAAACACAACGTCACTGAATGGGTAGTAAACGCTGACTTTGTAATTAGATAACATGTGCATTGTTAGGGTTCAATTCCATACGGAGGAAACCCAATACAGCAGCTGCAGATAATGTCACAACCCAGGGAGTGTTGCAGCCCCGGTACACAGAGGCGACACAGAGACTTCACTTACAAGGATATCCTTTGCAAAGAACCTCGATGGGCGTGGACATTTTCTTCTCGCTGATTCGTTCGTACTTCTGTCTCTTGGTCGCAGCCTTGAGGCCCTGCCAGGGGAGGGAGCCCAGGTTGAAGTACATGAGCACATAGCCGAGAGACTCCAGGTCGTCACGCCTGGACTGCTCTGTGGACAGAAAGCACGGACAGTTCATGTGAGAGTGAGTGAAAAGGCTGAAGGATATCCACTTAGTTCCATAACAAAAGGACCATTGACCCAGACCTTGTTTACAGATAAAACCCCTGACTTCTTCAACCATGTGTCTCTAAGGAATTATAGCAAGTTACAGGGTTTAATGGTTTGTAATGGACACAATTAACAGATGAATAAAATACAGCTCATGTCATCAAAAAATGAAAAGGCCTATGGGTTCTACTCAGCAGACTTTTTGTGATACTGGGTTGTAGTGATCTTGTAAACTGGGAATATGCCACAATTTATTTTCCTCCACATGATTACAGATGGAAAACTAAAAGAAATGTAATTAGCTTAGCCATATATGTGGTTCAACTATTCTATTCAATATTACCAATTACAAATATCGATGTGTGAAAGGGTAAATGGTAGTGTATTGAGGTCATTTTTTTGCATGATGTGTGGTTTGCATTTCATCCAGACTGCTCATTTCCTGATGACATAAATAAATAATGTGGCACTTCTTACTGCGGAGCTTGTGTTGCCTGTTAATCAGACAACACTTGAAATGAAACTTGTTTGAGGTAAAATAACATCAGCTGTTTTTATAAAAACACTATTTTAAGTGTAACCAAGGTACGGACATCACAGCACTTACTGGTTGATTAAGTTTCACATTCAAATTGGTGCATTCATACTTTAACACTTAAAACACTGACTTCTAAAACTGCTAAACTATTACAACAGAGACAGTTGTATCCCTTCAGAGCTTGAGCTCATGTCCTGAACCATCCGTCACTCTCACCTTTGTCCCTCCAGTTAGTATCTAACCCAAAGTCAATATTATAAAACCCAAATACATCAGAGATAAATAACTTGCTGGGTCTGCAACTGTTCAGCTAGTACACTGTAATGAGATAGGGGGATGTGTTTAAATGGTTAGCCATATAAAAATGCTCTGCAGCACGTCTTATAGAACATTACACTGAAATGACAACACCACCACCACCACCACCACAGGCCTGTTTTCTATCCCACTTGGCATTTCCTTTGTTTTCTCCGTCGCGAGCTCTGTTCCTTTGCATCCGCTAAACAATCTGATAAGGTGTGTATAAACAAAAAGACTGATAAAGAGAGGAGGAACGTCGAAGATCAAACAGAGTAGAGCTAGTTGAGCACCAGTAAGGACTACAGATTTAAAAAAAAAAACAAAAACAAAAAACAAATCCATATGTTCTTCCACGGAAGGGATAAGACTGATTAAAGTAAAGATTCTAGAGACAACTGATGACTAGCTGGCTGATGATATCATCATAAGCCAGCTCCGATGCATCACACATTGAACATGGCGTTTAGAGGCGGCTGTCAAAGTGGAGCGAGCGTGTCACCCTGATGAAGCAGAAGACACGCGACTTGAGCTGCCTGTCACTCATGGCACCAACAAACGGTTACAAATCTCATAACTTCTTTTCCATTTGACTGCAGGACTGTTGTATTTCTTTCTGCTTTAGTCTAGATTATCCACTTTCAGACACTTGGACCTCAGTGGCATGGCGGCTAGACACAGAATGTAAACAAACACGAATCACAACAAGTCTAATATGGGCTTTCTAGTACTAACAGAACTGCCTGAGAACATGTAACTGCAGTACTGTGTTGTGAGGAACCTTATCCAATCTAATCTAACACCAGTTCTTGGTACCCCACATGCACACACACACACACACACACCATCAAAAAACAGTAGGCAAATCAGTTTTCATCAGCGATCCACCTTACCAATTCCAAGATGTGTGTTGATGGAGGCGTAGCGTGCCGTGCCAGTCAGGTTCTTGTTCTCCCTGTAGGGGATGTGCTGGTGTGTGCGGGCATCACGGTACTTTTTGGCCAGGCCGAAGTCAATGATGTACACCAGGTTGCCCTTCTTGCCAAGCCCCATTAGGAAGTTGTCAGGCTTCACATCCCGATGGATGAAATTCTTGGAGTGGATGTACTCAATGCGACTGATCTGCAGAGCACAGGTGAGACAAAGAGTGATCAAACTGTCAGGTTTCTGCAACACAGAACATGGTGGAGGCATGAATACATGGCCACGAGTTCACATCGTCACATTGAACATGCTGTCAGGTCAGAGCTTTCCTTGTGTAGTTTTCTAAGTTCACCGAGCAGCAGTAGGAGCACTCAATGCATCAATACCTTGAACAAACTAAAGCAGAGAGGTCAAGGGAGGACAACAAGATATATGGAGACCGGACAAGAAGGTGATGACCCCAGGCTTTAAGTGGAGAGTCTAACACCCATATAGAGGACTGACACAGCAACTTGGCTGCAGTTAGAACAAAAGGTTTGATGAGTTGTGCTTGAGAGAGAGATCCATGAAATGAAATATCTAGGCCAGGACAGGCCAAGCAGAGGCCAGAACTCTGCAGCACAGTGGATGCACGAGAGGAGCGGAGACCAAAACATTCATAATCTTTAAGCAAGCCTTAGGGGGATCATGTCCAATGTTGATGTACATGAGCTTGCACCAACAAATAAGTTATCCAGGTCATGCACATGACCCAGTAGGATTTAAATACTACATCTCTGTATTCTGCTCATAAACAGAGCAGTTTCGTATAGGGATATCTTAAGTGAGGGGACTGTGAAACTGCCCTAACTATAACCGCCCTAGCTTCATGCAGAGACAGGACATACCATCTGGTCTGCCAAAAGCAGGACGGTCTTCAGGCTGAACTTCCGGGAGCAAAAGTTGAAAAGGTCCTCCAGGCTGGGACCAAGCAGCTCCATTACCATCACGTTGTAGTCTCCCTCGGCACCACACCACTTTATCGAAGGAATTCCAACTAGAATACAAGTTTGTTCAACCTGTTATTACTGGCACAGCCACAATTGATATTGTTTGGCATGTAGCAAATATTATGTGATACACAAATCATATTTTAAACCAAGTGAGTTTTACACAAGATAATTACATAGAATTCTCAACTCAATTAAGATGGAATTACATGTTAAAAAGTTGAGAAAATGACAGTCCTTCAGGCATTTGTCGAAAGAATTCATTGCACATATTTCCTGCAGGCTTAGTCTGGTATCTGCATCAAGAATATTATCTGTGACAAAAAAAATTTGATATGGAATGCGTTGAAAAATCTTGCAGAGCATGTCAAAGCTGTGTTCACTTCTTACCTCCTCCTTGCATCATCTTGTAGAACTTGCTTTCAATGTGCAGTTGTGGATGTTTGGTCTTCACACATTCAAGCTTGATGGCTACCTCCTCACCGGTGGCAATGTTGGCACCTGAGGACACACACAGACACAGACACATAAAAAATAAAAATACAACCACAGATGTAAGAGCCAGTGATGGATGAATAAAATGGAAAGTTGGGTAAGTCATGCAAAAACAGAAAAACTTTGTCTATTTCCACTTACCAAGGTAAATGTCTCCAAAAGAACCACTCCCTATTTTTCGGCCAAGCCGGTACTTGTTCCCCACTCTCAGCTCCATGGTTGCAAGTCGTCACTGTCACAAACAGACAAGCACAGCTACGGTTAGAGGAAGGCAAAATGACACATGACACCAGGCTGGTTTGCCTGCGCTGCACCTCTTTACTCTCACAACCGACTCTGAAACATCATAGAGCAGTAAAACTCAACTGAATATAACAAGACTGTTTCCTGGACTTTCCCTCAGCGGTAGAATGAGATGAAAAGATATCCTCAAGAGCCAGTCAGCTGCTCACATGATGATCGTCAGTGGCAGACATGCTGAACTGACCACGTGTTTGTGTGAGAATGTAGCCTAAGCAGGGCTAGTTGATCAGCAAACAGCTGTCTGGCCTCCAGAAACACACGATTAGATGTGTAGGGTGGCTGGGAGGGGGAGGTGGTTGCATTGAGATCCAGCAAACACAGGGAAAGGAGGAGAAAGAAATACAGCAAAAATGAAGGCTACACAGACATGCTAGTTGCTGCTTGGAAGAGGAGTGGATCAGAATCGACGGCTGCATCAGGACTGCGACTTAGCACACACACATGCACATGCACACACACGAGGAAATGAAGTGTATCTTCTGAGCTGAACTGCACGTGACGCTGGAGCAGGATCATCATTTATTTAGCACTCGCCCCTACCACGCCACATTGTGCAGCCACTGCAAAAGCAAGACTAAGCTCTCCACTGTTCTGCGCTGGCACTGCCAAGGGAGGGAAGGCATGAGCAGCCGCGGAGCGCTGGCTTGACTTTATCTGTGTCAAGGCCCTCAGACAATTCTGTGCAATGAACTTCAGAAAGCAAAGTGCTGCAGAGAATGCATCAGCGCATTTATCAAAGAGATTTACTTCCTAACCAGCAATTTTGGGTACACCATGTAAACAAACGGTGCCCTTTATAGTAACAGTGGCTCCTTGTTCCAAATGTAGCACAGCTGTGTCTTCAAATAGCACTTCTAGTCAGGCTCTGATCTATCAAACAAGTTCACGTCACGTGCCCTGTTGACAATTCACCAGGGAAATATATGAAATGAACCGTGTCAGCTTCCTGTGTTACACTTTGAATGACCTGAATCTACGTGTTCTATAGACATGAAAAACAGTCTCATGACGACATGACGACAACTCAGAGACATTTCAAAACAAAGCGTTCTCAGACAACCTCAGTTTTGCGGGCGCGCCAAATCAAGCGAGCAAGAACAGTCATCACATCTGCAGAACTAGTCCTCTGTATTCAAGCTGCTTACATCCAAAACAGCCTTTATCTCAACATACATTAGTTACTTTGCTCGACTGTAAACGGTGGAATAAATAAAAACTACAGCTGAAGACACCAGCTCTGTTCTGAAACAACAGTTATGTCTTTCATCTTGGATAATCTGATCTTGTTAAACAATTACAACTTGTCTCATTTTAAGTGAAAACATCAACTGACCCAAAATACTTTAAAAACACAGGCCCTGCAACTCTTTGTCAACTGTAGCTGATGAGAGGACGGCCTGCCATGGTCGATGTGACGGAGGCAGATGGATTTGGGTTAATAAAGGGTTAGGTTTGTCTCATGTGCTGCCATCAGGAACCTGATTTAGGGAGGGCCACACTGTGCTGTACGCGCCATTGATTAATTACTGCTTGTCTAAAGACTGTGCCCATATGGTTTTCAGTGGCCTAATGTGTTCTTTCTAAAAAAAAGATTTACTAAAAGGGAGGATTTTGTATTTGCAAATACGAGAATGACACTTGAAGAATGTATAAATTTGTGTTTTAAAATTGGCCAGTGTAAAGAGTAGCAGGTGGTAACAGCCTGTCAGAGACTCCACTTGGGGGAAAAACAAAAAACAACATGTGCTATTATGGTAGTAGTCGCCTAAAAGACAGTGGATTGGTTAAAGCAATGCTACAGCACAGAACTGTAGGGTCGGTTCTGGAGTCAGGAAAGTCCCAAAGTGTGGTAATTCTGTACGTCTTTACATTACTCAGACGCACTTGTGCAGAAAAAGGTTCCTGTGTGGAAGTGACAAAATAAGTCCGAGAGAAAAACAAGTGTCAGAGACTCGAGGATTTCACAATCACATGAAAACCTGAGCTCTGCTACGCCTCAGGCACTCAGCTGTCACTCCACAGCCAACTCGTGTGTTACAGACTCGACACCAACCCCCCCCCAAGCTTTATTATAACAATAACTCAACTAAACTATGATTTAATTATGCGTTTTGTTCGGGTAATATAATGGCAGATGTCCCGGTTGTCATTTTTATATCCTGGTTGCAATTCGGTGAGACGCGAGTCAATTAAGATTAACGTTACTTGATCATAATATCTGCTATAATATTAAATTTAAATGGCATCTGTTAACAGTTATAATGTTCAGAAAAAAATAACCCCCCTTTGTATAAATTACAGACGGTAGTAACGCTAGTAAGAATAAATAAATACCAAGCGCGAGCGTTAACGTTAGTAAAGTGTTAGCTGCTAAGAGTAAGCTAGTGGAGAAACGTTAACCGAACCGTGATACGTACTGCACCATAAATGTGTTTTAAAACATTTAAAAGAAGCTGTAAATATGTTGTTTATATCGCACTTCCACACATTTTGTATTATAGTTACAACCGCACCCATGTTACCGGACTAGCCTGTGTAGATAGCCGTCCTTACTACTCGCCCCCTCCCCCTCTCCCGTAAGCCGTGAATACGAGACTCTAATTCGGCCGAATCAGGACCCTTTTCCCCCTTGGTTTCTCCGGTTCCCCGACCCAACACTCACCCGATATTGGGTTCGTCCGATAGCTGCTTCGGCGGAGGTTCTGATCCGATGGTTGTCAGTCGGACAGGGGCCTGGGTAGAGGAGGATGGGAGCGGATTCTGACGGCTTTCATACCCCCAGCTCTTAGCTCTGTTGTCGGTTGCACTCCCTGTTGATAGTCCCTGAGAAGCTCCAGCAGCACGAGCGGCCGTTCTCCACTCGAGTCTGTCTCCCCCTCTCGTTACTTAACAACACGCCCGTTCACAACGTCGATGATGTCATTCCCTGGATGTCAGGGCACAGTCACTAAAGAGAAACGTCACACGCAACTGCTCCTTCCTCCATAAAATGATTGACCGGTGATTAATTTGTGTATTTGATTTATAGATTTTTTTTTAATTATTTAAATTTGTTATCATTATTACATCTACTTTTTGTATTTTATGTCATTTGATGGGTATTCTATTTGATTGATTATATTTTTCTCTGTACACACACACACACACATACATATATATAAATATATATATATGTATAATGTATGTGTATATGTATATGCATGTATGTATGTGTTTGTATACTTGCATATTTGATATTACCTGATGTCCAAAAAATGTGTATTTGTGCAATGTTCAATAAAAAGGAGGGAAAAAAAGCAAACTTAAAAAAAAAAAATATATATATATATATATATATTCACTAATTATCAAGTTTGTAATTGTTATTTTTGAGTTATAATTCTGTTTACAAAGTGAATCTGGGTGTGTTGCTTATGTTTATCATGCAGTACAGTAACAGACATATCAAGTTTTAATATCAGAAAATGTAACAACAACAATAAAAAATAATTATAATATTTTGTCCACTTGTGGTTAATATTTGTCAGTCGGTACATGCCAAGTGTCTCCCACATGATGTCCTGACAAGCATGAAATCTCACTTTTCCTGCAGTACACACCTGCATCGTCTGTGACTCAATTTGAGGCCCAAACTATCCAGGATTAATGGTCCTGTCACAAAGTGTTGTGAAATCCTTTAAATCGGGGCTTTTATCTCTGGACAAAAGAAGTGCTCTGTAATATTGTTTCTGTGGGGAACGGTACCCACTTCACACAGTGAGAACTCACAGTTGCACCAGAGAAGGAAAATAATTTCATACAGTAAGCAGTGGCTTACAGCAGGATGACGTGGGTGTTAAATAGGATTGGTTTGTGGATGGTAATGAGAGGGTGACAGATGGACATCCTGGCTTGTTTTGTTGTGGCCCAGTCTCTGAACAGTCATTCCACCTTAATGTAGTTTCTTTGACATACTCATCACTGTAACATCAGACATCAACAGAGGAACAGGCAACGACCAGTTTCAAACTATGACTGGATCAACATGGAAAAAAACTTCAAAGTGCTTTTAACCCAAATCCAGAAACCTGGGTTCACACACAAAATAAATTAGAAAAAATGAACACAAGGGCAAATTTAGAAGCCAATACTTTCATCTTTATTAATCTTGTTCTCATTTGTTTAAATAAATTTTTCCTTTGTAAAATCTCAAAACGAAAACACTGAACAGGAGTGTTAAAGCCTGTCTTAATTTAAAACGAATACACAACAACAGAACATTAAAAACGTACGGTAACTCTTACTCTGCATCTGTAAACAACCCGTCCCACCCCTCCCTCCCACTCCACACAGTTTGATAAGATTTGGCATGTCCATTTTCTCAACGCGTATGCCTTCAGCTCTTTGTGTCATTAAAATGTTCTTTTTTTTTTTTTTTTTATTATTGCAGGTCGGACAATAAAAAAGACAAGTCTGCTAAAAAAACAACTTCAAATGAGAAAAAAGCATTAGTGCCAATATTTCTTAACACACAGTCAGCAGTATATCGAATGCACTCAAAACATTTTGTATAGACCTTCTGTATAGTAAGCAGCCTTGCCCACATTATGACAGGCAGTAACATGCACACACACATTATCCTCACATTCACACACACGCACAACAACTGTGGTGGTTTAATCCACTTACTTGGTCTCAGTCTCACTCATACTCATGTCCATATAATGTGTATGACACTGCGCGCAGTATCGACACATGGAGAAATGCAACATAGCCTCAAACTGCCAGCAATTTAACATTTATCACTGCAACAGTAACAAACATGTTCAAGAGAGAATAACAGAGAAAGAGTGCGTGAGATACAACAGTAGGAGGTCAGCATTTTGAAAACAGAACAATGACATTTTTCAATATTTTCACTGTTCAAAAATTAAAACCATACATACAAACAAACAGAAAAACAAACTTAACATACACAGTAAGTTACAGTTCTGTTGTCAATCAGAGCTGTTTGCATGTGTTTGGATTCGGTCTCCATCTTTAAGGGGACGTGAATACAAACTGCACTTTAACCTCACATCATGTAGTAGTTTTAAGTTCTCTTATACGATGAAGGTAATGCTGTTTACAGTGCCCATCTGTCTGAAGGCTTGTCTGTATTTGGTGTGTGCATGTGTATGTAAATCTGCTGAAAAGTCCCCTATTTACTAAGCACATAGCAATCCAGTCAAGTCTTTCAGACCAACTGACTTTTCATTCTTTTTCAGGTTTCAAGTCTAAGCAGTTGAAATCTTCATCTGTGGAAAAAGGCTGTATACACATCTAACAGTCCCTGCATTTGTTTATATAATAGCTTAAGTCTGGCCACAAGAATGTGTGTAAGCATGTCTCACATTTCTGCTTTGTGTGTGTGCACATTAATATGCATACCATGTATATGTATGCACATGTGGTATATGTGTAGTACATTAATATGCATACCATGTAAATGTGTTTGTGTGTGTGCTATAGTAAGTACATATGTATCCCAGTGTATGTTGTATCAGTGTGTCCAAACCTACACGTACAAATGGAGGGGATCAGATGGAATCAGCTCCTCCTCCCAGCAGGTCGCCAGGTAACAAAGCGGCAGGGCTGTCCATTTGGTGCCTTTCCTCCATTTGCGGTGCCCCCCACAGGCTGCTGCTGGGGTATCCAGCAGTCATGCCCCCCCAGAGCCCAGACCTCCCAGCCTCTACTCCCCCGACACCTCCTCCCTCCCCAGACCCATTGGTGCTCCACTGGGAAAATATCCCCAGCCCAGGTCCTTGGGCTGAAGAGGTTTCTGAAGAACTGCCTGTACCATCGAGACTTTGCCAACCAGAGCCGGAGGACCGCACACTACTGAGAACCGCTGCTCCACTTTCCCCTCCTCCACCACCATTTCCATTTCCACCTGAAGTTGTGCCCGCTGCCGCCCGCTCACTCCCTGGGGAGCTACCTCCACTGCTGGCCACAACGGGGCCTGTTCCAGATGAGCCCTGCGTCCCACCGGCCGCGGCCCCTCCTGAGCTGGCTCCCTCTGCCCCTCCGGCCTGGGAATGTGCAAAATAGCGAGCGACTTCTTCCTCACTCACGAACTCCGCCAGGATTGTGGTGTTGCCCAGAACACACCTGAGAGGAAGAGACAAGTCAAGGCTCTATAGATCAACAGCAACGTGTGCAATGTTAAGTATATGTGTATTAGTGAGGTTACAGGTTAACCTACATGTGCAGTGCACCCTGGGCCTTGGCTGCTTCCTGCCGGCTGCTGTAGCGAATCAGAGCACTGCCCTGGGTCAGGCCGAGGTGGAAGGTCAGCAGGGGGCCATGCTGCATGCAGATAGTCCTCAGTGTGGAGCCATCGATCTACAGGGAAAGCATGATAAAGGTTAAGTGTAAAAGATTTAGTGTGTGTGTGTGTGATGTGACAAAGCTAGAGTAATTGTCCGCAATCTTGAGTCATCAATTATGGGGACAGAGAAAGGTCAGGGAATCTAGGAGGTTTCACAACGATAGTTATGTGTATGAAGAATCCTGAATTAATAAATAATGTGGTGAGACTGAACACTGTGGCTTTATTGGTCTGTAATCCTGTTACAGTAAGACAGTCTTATGAGCCTGTTTACAACAGCGCTGATAAGACCGAATTGATAACGGTAAAAAACAAAACCTTTATGCCTAAAACAAAAATTTGTCCAGACTTATAATTAAACATTTTCTTTTCATTCCTTTTCGCAGGGCGGTGTCATGCCAGTGTCACTTGTACAGACCCTAATTGATTAAATGGCTCATCCAACTTCACAATCCAATTACAGATGGGTCACGCATCATTCTGTCTAATTTGCATAAGACAGACTGAAGGGGAATACAGATGAATGAGCACAGAGGTTTAATGCTTTTCAACTTCAAACCCTGACCAGTTTGTCTGGGAAGCAGTTTTACTTTACCGCCATGACAAATTCTGCTGTGATGAAGGGTTTTAAGAACATTGTAATTCTACGCTGCTCGTACAGTTTACTTATGTCACATCTTTACCTCACCCTTCTGCGTCATTTCAGTTTACAAACAGCAGGTTTACTAGCGGTGACAGTGATAACAATCTGAGTTCACTGTTGCTACAAAATCCCTGAAAATTGTCCCTTTAGTATCTTTAGTCTCACTCCTTTACCTGAGGGGTCAGGTTGCTCAGCAGCAGCCAGCAGCTGCCTCTGGAGGCCACACCATCGCTCCAAGCTGAGCCTTCAAAAGACAAACAGAAAAGAAGACAAGAATGAAACAAATGGAGGGATGTTGATGACAAACAGAGGTTACACTGATGTTTTACCTTATTTACATAAAGACAACTTTAATACTTGGTTTCATGATACCGAAAAGATTTCTCTACACAGTATGTGCAGCAGTTAAGTGATAAGTTGACAAATGGTTATGAAATAATCTAATCTTTTCTCGTAAAACAGTACCTGGCCCAAATCTCGACTCTTGATTCATCCCACCTCCTCCCCAGCTCCGGGCCAACCGTGGGCCTCCACTGCCCCATGGGGAGGGCGAGGCCTGCTTCTGATTAGTTAAGCCAGGAGGGGGGCGTGGCAGCTGCGAGCTGTTGCGATTGGTCTTCCATAACTTGTTTTGTCCGATGGGCTCTGGGGGCCAGCTGGGCTTGTACTCCGAGTACTTTCCTGAGGAGGATATGGAGAGGGTGGGAGAAAGAGGGGGAAAATGAGTTTTGACAAACAAAACTGGGAGTGGAGAGGACACAGAACAGCTAACTCCTGAGGCATCTGTGCAGAAAAGACAACTTGTACAGCAGTTAAACTCATCACAAACACAATAACAGTAACAGAAATAAAATCAAACAACAACTGAGCTAATGAGATGAAGGAGATTCAGGTCAAAATGCAAAAGAAAATCAATAGTATATCATAATCGAACAAATTAAAACATACCTGTGCTGTGTGCATTGCTGAGGGGGCTGTCTGAGGCACTGTAGGGCCAGGCACCAGGTGAAGGCAGCGAGGTGTTGAGGGAGGGGTTTGGCCCTACAAGAACATTACAAGGTAAACCAAGGTACAGCTGGACTGCAGACAGTGTGTGAGGAACACTGTTTGTCAAACCTTTGATCAGTAACTTCCTGTCAATAAATGGTGCTGGAGCATGTTTTCAAGTATTTGGTCACAATAAAGATAAATTAATAATAATAATAATAATAAATATATATATATATATATATATATATATATATATATATATATATATAAAAAACATGGCCCCACTTTCTTCTTCTACATGCCTGACTTTGTGCATGTGTGTTTTCACAATGGAGAGTCAGTGAGTGGAAGATACTTATTCTTCCAGAAATAAGGCAACAATATACAAACAAGAATAGGTATAAACCTAGTGTGCGGCTGGACTATGGATGTGTGTGCGCAGGGTGCGATTCATGAAAAAAAAAAAAAAAAAAAAAATCATATCAATCATAAATCTAGGTCAGAATTTCTTCCCCGGTCTGACCATGTACCTTGTCCTTTGCTCATGTGGTCACGTGGGGAATGTGATCGTACACAGCAAACGGGTTAAATGCTAATGCAATCTCAAAAAGCAATAGCACAACGTGCCGATAATGTGAAAATAAACAGGCTATTGTCACATGAGTGCGAGCACTGACATAGAGTCCGTTTCTGATTTTATTGTTGTTTGCCCTAGAGATTGTTCCATTGTCGGACTAGATCCCAATGAGCCGCCACCATCGATGGGCCAGTTGAAAAATCAGAAACATCAGCAACTGAAAATTAGACAATACCCTCACTGCAGCATGTCAGCACAGCAATAAAAGCCCCGTTAAGAAACAAAGGGTTTCTGTCCACTGAAACACTAGAGGGCATTTAGTTTGAAACATTTACAGGAAGTGTTGCGTTTGTATTAACGCATAATGTAGTAACTTTAACAGGAGAGGATCAAAACAAAGCATCATATTAAACTACTGGTCTGATGAATTCTACATATCAAACAGAGGGAATTAGAAATAAAGGCCTGCCTCTAATACAAGCCTGCTGTAAATAAAGGCCTGTTACCTTCTGCAGGTGAAGTACAGGCCCTGCTCACAGTTAGAGAAAATACTGTGGTTTAAAACTGTTGTCGCTGTAAATGCTCCATGATGACGCAACACAATGCCCAAACCAAATCATTTTGAAAGAGCAATGGCCAATGGAAGAAGTCCAAACACTTGGTCGACCAATCGTGTAAACTTCATCACTCACTCAGTCACGGATGTGGCGCCGGCCCAGCCAAAAATAACTTTAGAATCGTTAAGCAAGTTAAGCCTTATGGCATTTTAATTGAGTTGGATCAGCTGATGTTCATTAAACAGGGTGGTGATAAGAAGCTAAACTGGAAATCTAATTATCAGTTTGGCATTCCAAGGTTCCTGGGAAAAGTCTGACTGAAATCTTTGGTGTTAATAATTCAGGGAACAGGATTGAGTATCATTATTCCCCATTTAAAACGTCCACGCTTTTACAGTGGTAACGGTTAGTGGTGAACAGATTTATTGTTTAGCCTTAATCCTCAATATAATGTGCTCTGTTAACAACTGCACCTTCAGCTGTATAATAGATTAGACAGGAATATTTAAAAAAAAAAAAACCCAAAAAAACGCTCTCAATCAGTCGTTCAGCTTCATTCTGTTGCTGCCATTACAAAACTAACCCCCCTGTAATCTATTGCTTTTATCTGGGACAGAGTTGGAACTTCTGTCGATACAACGCTCATTTTTTTTTAGATTTATTTACTCTTTAAGTGCTAAAATCAGCAGCCAAGCTCATCGAAATATTGGGCACATTTAGTCAAATACCTATGTTGTCTCGCAGTAACTGGTGGTCAGAGTCATTGAGGCTCGGGGGTCCTGGGGAGCCGAGAACACTACCGGGGGTCATGTAGGGGTCAGACTCGGGGTCCCCACTACTCTGGATTCCCTTCCAGGGCACACCGGGCTGGAACTCTGTCATCGGACAACAGAAAACGTATTGACTGATTGAAATGAAATGCTATCATGCTACTGCTACTTTTCAAATCAAACACCACAAGAACATGTGGCTGTGTGTTTATTGCTGTAATTGTATTTGTTTATTTGAGGAACATTTGATCAAGTCCCCTCTTATCTTTAACCCATAAAATGTTCATAAAATTAGGAGCAAATTAATGTAATGAGTTTGCTTTTCATTGTCTATTTCTTCCCTGTGTTATCAAGTTGCAGAGAAAGACGTATATATATTTACCTGGAGGCCAGCTTGATGTGGCAGGTTTGTTGCCCATTTTACTGCCAGGGGTTCGGTGCCAGCTGTCTGCAGGGCCCTGTGGGGGAATCCCTAAACCATCACCGCCCAGCATTTCATACTGGGAGTAAGGGGATCCTCCTCTCACCTTTATAGCACTGGGTAAAGGGCCTTCAGAATGGCACACGAGAGAGAAATGAGGTCACACAGATTGAAATGAATACGTCTCTTCGACTGACATTGTGAATGAAGGTGATTACCGGCACAGTTAACACCAGACAGCAGCCTGGGAGGTGAGCTCTCCCAAAGTGCGAAATTCGCAAACATCCGGTTATGAACCATCTGTTTACCCACCATTCTTGTGAAGGGTTGTGTCAGGGGGAGAGGGAGCTGGGGAGTGTCCCTCCATCATCCATTTGAAGCGGGACTGCTGTCCTCCCGTGTCTTTCATTCCTCCCATCATGGGACCGAGCTCGAGTCCTGACAGGTTACCACCGGGGGCAAGCCCTGAGAGGAGGTCAGTGTTTACACTAATTAGACAGCTACAGGATACTGAGAGGTGGGTGTAGCTGTATGAAATTATCCTAGGGCACACTTTAAGTAAATAAAAGTAAACAAAACCATATACCAGTTTTATTTAAAGTTACCTAAACAGCCGACTGCATCGTTCTAACCCACAAACATTTTGCTCATTAGACTCACCAGAGTACATCCCTTGTGTTTTGGCATGAAGGTCTGATAAGGGACCCCCCATTCCAGGATGTGGAAGAGGGTCTACCATGGGCTGTTTGGATAGGCTTCCTCCCAGGTGAGAGGGGGACAGTTTGGAGCTCCCTCCTCCTGCTGCAGCTCCTCCAACTCCACCTTGCTGATGCTGTCTCTGCTGCTGCAGAATAGCCATAATCCTTGCAAGCTAACGGCGTGATTCAAGAAAATAAATCCCTATTAGAATAACTGCAAAGTACAGCAAGTGTTCCCAAATTGTCTTGATAAATAAACTCTTTATTTACCAATGTTTAGAATAATATATGTTCTCGTCTACATGATCGAGGGGTACGTCTGTGTGTAGAATATTATCATGCTCACCTGCTGCGGGTCTGGCTGCTGCCTGAGAGGCTGAGGCTGAGGGAACTTCCTCTGGTTCTGCAAGAGCTGCTGCTGCTGTTGCTGCTGTTGTATCAGGAGCTGACAGGCCTGTGTGGTGGTGGGGAGAAAGGGTCAGATATGGAGGTGACCACAGCACGTACAGATACTGTGAGTACTGCTAGTAGGGGTGGGATTACTATAATTCACCATGTGATTTAAGATATTCACACAAAGGTAGTCTGCAATGAAATATTTATTTCAACGTACCAGATGAAACTGCTGCATGTGGGGGTAAATGTTGCTAAGCATTGCTAGCTGCTGTGGGGAAATCTGAGGAGGGAACACTCCTCCTCCGACACCACCGACCCCTCCGACCCCTCCGACACTTCCTACGCTGCCGACACCTCCCACTCCTCCAACCACTCCACCCACGCTGCCGCCAGGAGAGGGCATCTGCTTCAGCATAGGACCCGGCACCTGCACGTCACAGGAATTGATTTATATGTGGCTGTTGATACAGACACTCGGATGGAGTAATATGAGAAACATTCATTCAAAATTTATGAATGACTAAATATATTTAAATTCATTATTTAACCATTTCAAAACAGTTCTTGCACAGTAAGAAGTCTTGGTTCTGGCATTTTACTTGTGTTTTCTTTTTTGATATAAATGATTTTAGAGTTTTGTGACTATTAAACTTTTTTGTGTTTTTAGGTTAGATTGTGCAATATGAAACTGATCTGTAAAAAAAAGTTATTTTCTAATGTCCTTAAAGGGCCTTTTTATGATGTGAACATACTTTCTATAATATTAACGTTTCCTATTATGTTTACTTACGAAGAGCTTAGCATCAGGTTTGTTTTTTATATTTGAAGAGCTTATTGACTCTAACTTGTATGCACACCGGAGAGTGTTGCTGGCAGCTCTTTCCCCAGGGAAAGCCTTCAGTGAATATATGAATGGTGCCGTTTGTCTAAATGACAAACTGGGAACTGAAATGTTGTTAATAAAGTGAGCACAAATGAAAGACTGTGTGGGCGTGACTTTGTCCTCTAAGAACTTTCTTTCTGAGGGTTTTTTCTAAATGAAAACAGGATTGAATCTTGGATTTATTAGAAATGTTTATGTCCACAGACTAAGCCAGAACACTTTCCAATTTTGAGCAGCTGCATCTCATAAAGCCAAGAGACTTCAAGATGCAACAAGTGTGGGGCTCATTACTGTGTCAGGCCAGATGAATTAGACAGCTAAGGTGTCATTTCCTGTTTGGCGTGACCAGGAATAAACAGTTATGGCACAGTACACAGGAAGCAAAAAAGGGTAAAGTAGATTATTTTGTAATAAAATCTTATAACTAACGAAAACTTTTGTTTTTGTGAAGTCAACATCCATCTCTCCTAGATACAACATTCGTCCTGACAGCAGACAACAGACCTGAGCAGACAGGAACTGATGAGGCACTTGAGCACGTAACCCCTGGGAGGGGTTCATCGGATGCATGCCAGGTTGGTGCATCCCTCGAGGCGGAGGCATCCCTCCGCCACTTCCAACAAACACTCCGTGGCCACCCATCTGAAGTTCAACGGAAACCATACAACAGTCCTCCAGTTAGCACAACTCACACCTGACATAGAATTTCACACCCATGCAGCAGATATTGTTGATATAAATATCAAAATGAATACAAAATGAAAATGTCTATAAACTGACTTAACACAAGTTAGGACAAAAAAACAACTCTTACCTTTTCACCATACGGCCCCATGTCGACAGGACCCATGTCTTTGGAACTAGGCATACGGTAACCTCCTCCACCTCTTCCTCCCCTTCGCATCTCTCCATTATAGTCAGTTATACCTCTCTTATCGACTTCCATCTTTTTGTCATCATTTGGGTCATCCCCCTAGGAAAGAACAAAGTCATTTAGTGGCCTTGCACTCATTCATAGGATAGAAACAATATAATCCATCCACATAATGATTTGATCAATATGGGTCATTGTAAGTGCTGATTCTTTTTTAGTGAATTGACATCTTACCAGAAGACCCATGTTTGAAAACTGCCGTGACACTGGGTTCATCCAACTGTCCCCGCCTCCACTCTTTAGGAAAGAAATTCAAACATTATTGTCAGTCAAATAAAAAAGAAAATAAAAAAGAACAAATGACTGTATTGGGGAAAGTTACAAAACAAAATCAGAGCTTCTTTGCCTTAATATAATGAACCAAAGAAAGGCCATATAAAATTGTTTGTGTGTTCGAGAATGTCCTGTTCGCTACCTTGATGTTGCCTCTCTTTCCTCCATGAGTCTGACCCCAACCTCCTGAGTTGAAGGAGGAGCTGCTTCCCTGGGAGCCAGTGCTGTTCCAGACCCCTCCACCGCCGTCATCTTCCTCATCCCAGCTGGGGTGACGGGAGGCTGCCACGGAGCCTTCTCCTTTCCCACCCCAGCTTTCCATTGACTTGGTGCCTGCAGCAAAAACAAAGCAGATGGTTACGATAACGTTGGCGGCCATTTCTAAAGATTCCATCTGTTTGAAAGTTGTGTTTTGAAAAATGCTGACTCCCTTTCAAACTGAGAGATGTGTAATGTCGCTTTGTTTGAGACTCGGCATCATGTCTTGAAATGTTATGGATAAGGGAGAACTGAGAATTCAGATATTGTAATATTTAGAATTACTCTTCTTACTAGGTTTGCCAGGGTTGGGTGAAGGGTTACCCCAGCCGGAAGCTTTGCTGGGTTCATCTGGATCCCCCCAACCTGTTGCTGCATCTGACGTCTGGCCCCACGCAGCTGTACCATTATCCACAGATTGTGCACCTCCTCCCCACATACCTGGACATGGGAGATTGATGAAATTGAATACTTCCTTTTAGATGTGCCAAAGAAAAAATGTCAAGTTAATTGTGTGATACTATACTCAATGAGGCTGACATAAGCAAATATCTTGGTGCTCTGCAGCCTGTTTCTGTGAGATGGAATCAAGGGCATAAAAAAAATAATGGTAACTTGCCAAGTGCAAACTTATTTGTAATGGCACAACTTCTGCTTACCCACTGTAGCATTGCCAGGGTTTGTGTCCCTGCTATGCTGCATCGCCTGCTGCCTTCTAGGTGGTTGCTGCTGCATGGATGGTGGTGGTGGGGGCGGTTGACTGTGGCTTTGGCTGGGCGTAGCACTGTTCTTGTCCCACAAGTTCACATTCTTACTGTTGTAGCGGGTTGGGTCTCCCCAGGCTGAAGTGCCATCGTCGATTTCCATTTTGCGACTGATGGACTGAGGGGAGGGTTCTTCCCAGCCACTGGGCTCCAGGGTTTCCCCCCCACCTCCAGAGATTTGGGGGATCGGGCCAGAAGTCCAGCCCGAACTTTGGTTCTGATTCTTGGATGGTGGACCTCCACCTCCACCTCCACCTCCACCTCCAACAGTGGACCGGCTGTTCCACCCTCCTTGCATGGGACCTCCTGGTGGCTGCTGGCCCTGTGATTGGTGCTGCTGTTGATTTGGGGCTTTCATTGGTGCCACTTGGCTGTTTGGTATCTGTGCTGATGCTGTGTGGGGTTTGGCACTCCCCCAGTCCTGGTGGGATTTGCCTCCACCCACATCTCCCCCTCCCCATCCTCCTCGTTGAGATCCCCCTTCATCCAAATTGCCCCAGGAAGATCCCTCATCAGAGTTGTTTCCACCTCTGTTTCGTCCATCGCTTCCCCACCCACTTCCAGGTGTAGAGTCTCTCTTTCCCCAATCTCCTCCCCACCCACCTGCCTCCCCTCTTCCAGTCCCCTTCCACCCCCCAGTCCCTTTATCCTCTGGACCATCTGCCCAACCACTACCCTGTTCTCCAATGTCTCTCCTGTTCCCTCCTCCTCCTCTGTGTTCCCTCCATTGTTGTTCTTCAGTCCCCCATCCTTTGCCCTGGTTTTCAGGTGGGTGCTCACCCCAGCCACCAGCTGCCTTTCCTGGGTTGCCCTCCCTATCTTCTTCTGGCATCCCTGGCTTCCTTATAGTGCTACCAGGCATGTGAGGACCACAAGTGGTCTGTGTTGCACCACCATCCCAGCCTTCCTTCACTGTAGCAGGGCCAGAGTTTAGACTGGTCGTGTGACTGCCAGAAGATGGATCATTAGTTACTGAACTTGTGTTAGACGGGTACCCAGGACCACGACTAGTGGTAGTGTTCATGGTTGCTGATGAGAATGCAGAGGAAGATGAAGTGCTTCTTTCATTTCTGTTTCCTACTCCTTTTGTGGTGTCCAGGTCCCAGGCCACATTCTGTCGAATCTGGGTCTGCCCCCAGCCCATGTTAGACAGAACCCTGGGGTCCAGGTCAGATCGATTGAGCATGCTAAGTAAGGCCACTTCAGCATTGGAGGTCTGGAGGGAGCGTTGGCGCACAGCTGAGGCTCGGTCCTGCTTCTGACTGCTACCGCTCCCTTCTCCACCACTTCCAGCTGTGGAGCCTCCTCCACTAGAAGATGATGGTCCTCCACCTCCAGTGCCTCCACCCTGCACTCCTCCTCCTCCACCCCACTCCCCAACCACCCCATCCCCACTTTCCATCCCTTTCTGATTGTCCCAAGCTTTTGTCATAGTTTCCAACTTTGGTGAGGCAGAGTCCTGCAAAACACTGCCCCCAATACCCCCGCTGCCTCCACTGCTGCTGCTGTTGCTGCTACTCCCATCTCCTCCTCTTCCACTTCCTATTGCTAAGTTACTCGAACTTACACCTCCCGCTGTGCCACCCCACTCTGCATCTGAACTGCCTCCTTCCCACGCTCCCTGAGATACCACTGGGGTATTTGAGCCACCATCATTTCCCCTGCCCCACCCTGCCTTTTCACCCTGGCTACCAAAGCCCCACACATTCCCTTCCTGCCCCTGAGCTCCAGTCCCTCCTCCACCCCACCCATCTGCCTTTGATGCACCTGCACTGATGTCAGAGGACACTGGAGGCATGGATCTCCAAGAAGAAGAGGCAGCTAATGAGGAAGAGCCAGAAAGGTTACCATTCCCTTCTTCTTCAACACTAGCCACCCCACAGTCCCTCTCATCCCCACCTTCTTGATTTGGTCCTGCTCCCCGTGCTCCCCCACCTGAACCCAGCTCCGCCCCTGGGTTTCCTAAGTGCTGCTGCGGTTCTCCACTCCTGGCCCCCACAGCTGTCTCAGTATGCTGCTGATGAAGACCGGTTTGATTCACAGATGAAAGAGAGTGAGTGGTGATGAGGGTGGTGCTGGCAGAGAACGAGGAAGCTGAAGTAATGGATGAGTGTTGTGGAAGGCCGTCGCTAGCCGAAGTTGACGTCCCACCCTGCACCAGGGCAGGCCAGGCAGAGGGGTTCACGTTGGGGTTGAAATTGGCACCAGGGACATTGCTGCTGCCACCCACAGGGCTCTCCTGAGGCCCAGGAAGAAGATGGGAGACTTTGGAATTGTAAAATGCTGCTGATCCTAGCCCTGCCTCCACCTGAGAGGAGGTGGAAGAGCCCCACACACCACCACTTGACTGAACACATTCATTAAGCGAGGAAGAGGAGGGAAGAGGAGAAGAACGAGGTGGGGAAGGATTGTCCATGTTCCCTGCTCCTCCTCCTACTGCTCCTCCCTTCTGCTGGATGTTTCTCTCACTCCATGAGGCACTACTGTTGTTGTTGTTACTGGGGCAGTCTTGCTCCTGCACCCCTCCTCCAGCCCCGTCAGAACTCAATTTGGCCCCGCCTAGGATGCTTGGCCAATCCTCCAGGTCAGTCCCATCCACAATCACCTTCCCGCAGCCCTGAGAAGAGGACTGGCTGCCAGAGCCTGCCCCCCATGTGGAATTTGCATAAGTTGAAGTAGTAGTAGTAGAAGAAGACGACAGAGCAGCGACACATAATGAGGATGACGAGGAGTTGGGGGGTGAAGGGGACGATGAACCCAGGTTGGAATCTATATGGACAAAATTGAGACCATTGATTTTGACAATTCAAGCATCGACAATACTGAATAATAATTTCTGGAACGTACCAATCGGTGGTCCCAGTGCTACAGATTACAAGTCCTTCCATTGAATGCATATCATTATTGTCGTGTACAAGTTTACAACTATAATTTCAGTGACTTTTATATTATAATGTCAACTGATGGATTGTGTGCTGTTGTAAAATTCCATCCATGGCTGCTGGATAAACTCAACTGTTGCTACTTTAAGACAGAAGATTACCACTGTTAGTAGCATGTGGTACTCAGTGGACTACATAGTAAATGTGATAATCTATTTTGCTCTGAGACATTGACCCACCTGCTCCTCCAGCTGTGCTTGCATTGGGGTTATCTGCTCCCTGTGAGGAAACAGGTGGGGTGGCTACCCAGCCACTGCCTCCTCCTGTGCCCCCTTCCCCTCCTCCTCCTCCTCCTCCTCCTCCCCCCAGCAGCATGGAGGACAGCGGTGGCTGGCCCCTCTTCAGTAACACTTTATGGTCCTGCTGGCAGCGAAATCTCGGTGGAACCTCTCTGGACATGTATCGCTGCTGCTGGGAGCTCTGGCTTCCAGAGGGAGAGGAGGAGGGCTGTCCGTTGGCCACAGCAGTCCGCTGCTTTGCATTGTTCCCACCACCAGGAGGAACTTGTGCAGAAACCCCAGCTGCACCAGGACTGGGGGATGAGGGGGCAACAGGGCCAGGGCTGGGGGACACTGAGCCTGGGGTGGCGAGTGGCTGGGAGCAGGAGGGCTTGGCTGATTCTGGCACTGAAACACACAAATAACAAAGGGTGTGAATCACTGGTACACCCAAACTTTGTAGTGTGAGCAAACATGTACATAACCCTATGCAACAACTAATTCCCTTGGTCGTCACAATACATTGAAATTCTTATAAGAACTGGGTAATGCTGATTAAAACATATATAACAACAAAACACAGAATTCATATATGTAGAGGGTGATGATAAACACAAAAGAAACAAAACATACCTTTGATTTTCTGTTCTGGCACCTAAAATATAAAGAATAATTGAGTCAGACATACAGCAGAGGAGAAGTTCCTGCTGGCAAATTGATAAAGCAACAAGAAAATTTTGTTTTCAGATCCCTACATGAATCTATGTAGACATACAAGAGTAAGTGAGAAATACACTAGCAAAGAACTGTTACAGAAAACATAAAAACTATTACATTTGATACTCATTCTTACAATCTTCAAACATGGTAAAATCATTGCCAAAGCCCTAAGCTTTAAAACTTAAAGTTACCAAAGTAAAAATTGCAAAAGGCAAATTAAATTAAAGATGTATCAGCTCTAATTCAACAAAAACAATCCTGGCCAAGTAAGTGGTAATGATATGGAAGCAGCAATCTCACAGTGATTATCTGCTAAATGTACAGGCTGTGAATGTTTGGTGACACTGTTTACCTTCTGAGAGGTTTCCCTTTTCTTTTTATCTTCTTTCTTCTTTTTCTTGTCTTCCATGAACTACTGTTCCCTTTCCTGATTCTCCTGTCTATGAGGATAAATGTACACATTCAATTATTTATGTTACACCTCAAGCCACACTGAAAGTAATTTAATGCTCACTAAAAAAGACATTTTTCACACACACACACACACACACACACACACACACTTACAATTTGACTCAAATTTATATTGTGTATGTGATCAGATCACTGCCAAGTGTACTCCTACACAGTCGATGTTGTAAGGACTGTAACGTTAACCAGGGGCAGACAGCTTGACAACAGCCCATGGTAGTCTAGCTTCTCACTGCATAATTCATTAACCAGCAAACGATTGCAATTCCAACCAACAAACAACACGGGCAACAGCCAAACAGACCGGTGACTCCAAACTCTACATTTCTGGAAAAGTCAGGGTCTCTTGTATTACAGTAGAGACTGTAAAGTCAGCATGATCCAGATGATACTGGCTTTAATGTGAGTACATGACGAGATCTGTCCGGTGTTATCAAGGACAAGACCTAACACCTGCCCCAAAAAAGTAAACATATGTATTTGAAATATGCAAATACAAAGCTCATACCCAAGCCACGTGAGGCCGTCTTAGTAGAAAGCAAAACATAATACAGGCTGCTGAGAAAAACCGGATAGCTTTATATGTGGAAAAGTAAAGGGATCTCAGATAACAGAGCTGTAAATACGACTGGGCCCAGTGTTTCTGTTAGCTAAGCTGCACATAATTAGCACCATGTCATACAGCGCTAATGTAAGCTAACTGAACAACTAATGGCTTTAACCCTTCGCTGTAAAAAAAAAATACACCAGCTGACATAACCTTTCACAATTAGTTTATGTAATGTGTGAGAAACCATTTAAGGTGGATGTTTTCAGCAGCATTAGGAGCAAACGACCGGGATTTCATATAACTAACAGGCCAAGAAAGGAATAGCTGTGCAGCTACTAGTGTCCACCAGAAGAGCTTTACTCGGGTAAGCAAATGGCTAATGCTAGTCGACTTTAAAGCAGCGGCTGAGCGCTGTGCCGTGACCCGAAGAGCTGGGGTCTCGCGGGGATATGCTGTCCCACAGCAAGGTGCCTCTGTCTCTCCGCGCGACGGCTCTAACCTGTACGCAGTTGACTGCGGACAACAGGCACGTCATATTGGCTAAAGATATGCCCCCTTGTTTTCAAACACAAGGCCTTTCATTTACACGATTAGCTGTTCCGTTTCGTAACTTTAACGTGGGCACGAAACATTACTGACAAGTCAGTGAACAGACTGTTAGCAAACTGGTTCATCAGCACCAACGGTCGACAGGGCCAAATTAAACGACGAACTTCGGTGACGTTTTTCTTCGGCATTGCAACGCATAACAAGCGAAGCTCTTCAAAACTGTGAAACCCTAAATGTTGTTGGCTGTGTAGCGGTGGAAACGATTTACGTCATTATTCATCACACAAATTATAAAAGCTACCAAAACGTATAACGTTTAAATGTTCAAAACTCACCTCGGGAATCACATAGGACATAAAGTGCTTCTGTGCAAAAATTCTTGCAGACCTACCGCTAGCAGGCTAGCAGGGTAGCTAGCCTAGCGAGCGAGTTCTTCGAGGCTTCCAAGGCTAAATTGAATAAGAAATGACATCACCGAAAGGCGAAATGTTAATCGTAGAAAAAAATGAAGAAAGGCGACTATCCTTTTAGCGCGACTGTAGTTCTCAAGCTGTAAACAAAACACGCATAACCCCTTGATGACTGTCAGACGCTGTATGATCGGTTAGTTTACTATCGGCCATTTTGCTTCTGTGTGGAGGTTTAGCCAGCGTATGATATCACCGGGCTGGTTGTTGATCAGAGAGGGGAGGAGGAGCGGAGCGCGTACCGAAACTGTCCGCCAGAGGGAGCCCTATCACCGGAAACATGACGTCATACACGCGGGGTATGAATAAGTAAACAAATGGGTCAAAACAAGTGGTTCAACAATGATATTGTGTTGGTGAGTCAACTTTTCAATAAGGAGGGTAATTTCTTTATCATTTTAAGATCCCTGTGAGCCCCAAACAATTTTGCTATTGTCTTTGATGCCATCCATCAGGTGTTATCATGCTCTATAAGGGTTACTCTTTTCCACCATCTGATGTGACACCTTCACTTCATCAAGTTGACACACCTATTGGCAAATGTGTTTTATGGCTGCTTCCTGTAAAATAAAAAAACAATAGGAATATCCACAGCTTGTTCCAGGCTAGTGACTTGTGAACACACCAGGTTAAGATAATACGACGTATATAAAATGTGTAGAAAAATATTTGTCACATAGAAGATTGTTAAATTAATACTCAAACCAGTCCTCGACTGAAGCAGATGCTCATGCACCTATCCTGACAGCTGATAGATATTTGTGATTAACTGTGATCCACCACATCTTAACTCAAGTGTTTGTCTTTTATTGTCATTTGAAAGGTTTCCAAACTGAAAACTGAGTGATCTGTGCCAACAGGAGGAGGACCTCATGGACAGAGCAGCACATTTGTTTCCATTCACCTGGTTGTGGAGAAGGGAGACTGTATGGACATCCTGAGCTCTCAAATGTGCTGTGATGATGATGATGATGATGGTAGAAAACCTCCCAGTTCAGCTTCCTCTGATGAAATGACAGACTAACTGCTGATGAGTTAGTTCATTATTCTCTGTCTTCAGTATTCACAGGTTCAGTTTCTTACCTGCAACTTCATTTCTGCAGTTGTTGACAGGTGATGGTAGCAACACTTTTAAGAACAGGATTTATAAATATTAAATTGTGATCAAGTGATGGATCAACTCTAGCACTGTCACCACCGCCACAGGTGAAAGTATTTACCAATTAACATCAGCATGTTTTTTGATCCTTCATTATCAGTGTTGTCAGACAACATTTAAACATTTATAGTATTTATGTTGTTGATTAAAGCTAACATAGAAATAGTTACACAATTCTGTCAATCAACAAAGTTAAAGCAGCTTCATAAATAACTTTATTGGACATTATAAACTAGATTAATTTAAACAATTTACAACACTGGAAACATGTATAAAATAATCCAATAAATGGATTAATTAAATACTGTAGTATACAATTTACAATCAACTAACTATTTAAAATTGAAAAAAATGAAAATAATGCTCCACTATGTTCAGCAGCTGCTCTCGGACCGTGTCTGTCTGCTGTTTGCTGCTGAGGAGGTCGTGGACAGACTTTTACTTCACAGGTCTTTTTTCTTTTCTTTTTTTTTAATTATATTCTTAAATTGCATTCACCATGGCCATAAACTTTTCAACACCAAGATAGAAAGTTAAAATGAGCGCAGTGCAAAGACGGGACATTGACTGTTTAGTTTCCATTGGGCACAATGCTGTTACTGTATGTAGGAATTAGTTTGTAATTTGAGCTTTTTTATTCTTGCAGCTTACATCACACGCTGTTGTACATGATGTAACGATGGGCATCGTTTGAGAAAGATAAGGTCATCACATGACTCACTGTCACAAGGTGAGGAGCCCTGGAGAGAGATCAGTTTCTCCTGAACCTCAAGTTCTGTTGGTAAGTTATATGATAAGTTCATGGTGCTACAGTGACTCACTATCGCCTCCTGAGGAACAAAGTGTTACGAGATGAGACGGCCTGTTCAGGACGTCTAGCAGCAGTTACACAGTGAACCTTTTTAAGGCAATCTGCAGTCACTTATTCCTGCCCCATTAACCCCATCACCGTTCTGTTCAAAGGAATGCATTTTATTAAGAGTTGCTGTTTATTGGGTGAACTT
Source organism: Seriola lalandi dorsalis (assembly GCF_002814215.2). NCBI lineage: Eukaryota > Metazoa > Chordata > Actinopteri > Carangiformes > Carangidae > Seriola > Seriola lalandi. Next base: position 940,121 of record NW_019525478.1, read on the forward strand.
TAAAAAAAAGGTTGATTTGTTTTAGCATTTGTAAGTGTCCTTGACTTTTAGTTTTAATTCATATATATGTATTGGGTGAACCTGGATGGAACTAATGCAGTATAATGGAACAGAACTGCAGTAAATCCTCCATGAGGATTATAATGTTCAGTATTTACTGAATCTGTTTGAGAAGTGTTGGTTTATTTTAAAGGTCATTGTGGAGGCTGTGATTGTAATTGTGGTAATGTTTAAGTGTACTGGAATATACTGAGAAGTGTTCCTAATATTTTGTCAAATCTAATTCCTATAAATGGGATGGACAAAATATTAGGAACACCTCTCAGTATAGGGTTAATTTATATACATTGGTGTCCATAAGTATGAGACCACTTTCCCATGTAGCCTCACATGTTGCTCCATAGCAGCTCTAGTGTCACTCAGATTCATTTACAAAGGAGAATAAAAGGAGCCAATAAAAACACTGAATGGAGTTCAGCAGGGAATCTCCTCAAGTCGTCGTGTCTCACATATTTAGAGAATTTTAGGAGAAAAATACGAGAAAACAGCATTTCAAACAAAATAGAAACTAAAGTGAAGCTGAAATGAGAATCAGTTTTGTCTCCTGAGATGAAGAAGAGCAAAATTTCTTAGTTATGTGCCTGCAATGCAATATCCTTGAAGGCATATTATTAATCTGCATACTACTTCGCCTTAGTCATCTTCTGTATCGAAATTTCGGCACGTAACTAGTCCCACAACTTTGAGAAAACCCAGACCATAAAGATATTCTTAGCGATTCGAGTAACCATAGCAACGTAAATGCTGGTAAAAGGCAACAAAAATTCCCATAGAGAATGAATGAGGAGACGTCTTCAAAACGACCGAACCCAGCCCTCTTTGGAGCGAGTGAAGTACACGCACCAAGCAGCAGGAACATTCAAACATTTCTGCAGGAATTTTCTAGTTTTGTTTATTATTCTGTCCTCAGTCTTCATAGATGTGATGCTGTGACCTCAGAGGAATGTATTCACCTCACACTCTCTTTAGTGTGAACTGAACATTGACAGTTGAGATTTTGAAGCAGTTGTCAGTGTCGTACAGTTCATGTAGTTTTATTCAGAACTTAATTCTTGTCATTGAAAAGGTGTTTAATAAATAAACCTTTGATTAAATTGTACTGAGTGTGTTTTTTCATATGTACCATCTGCCTCAGGATGAATCTAACAGGTCACTTTGGTGAATTAGTGTTTTCATTGTTAAAATTGTGTAAGACAAATTAGAAAAGCACAAACTTTAGTATCAATCTCTAGATCCTGTATTGTTACTGTTGAAGGAAGGACACATTTAAACATTTCTATCATGTTTGTTGTTGATTAAAGCAGACATTATAGTACATTTATTTAATTTTGAATAATGAGGAATACTTCAGCGTTTCTGCAGCTTGATTTGCAAACATTTGAAAGTCATGTTTTTCACGATTTTATTTTAATGGTGAATCTGCTTCTTCCTGTCAACAGGAATAATAACACTTGAAAATTTGCCCCAGTCAAACACAGCATTCTTTCCCTTCTAATGAACATATGGTAGCCTTTTTTTTATTTAATAGAGGATCTTAATCACAAAGAAATCTTGTCTAATTGAGTTACTCTACTGAATGAGTTTTAGTTTTCCAAATCTTTGTCTATATTTGTGTTTCAGATTATTAGTAGTTTCCTGAATCCAGTGACTGCATCTCTAAATGTATGTGGTTACATTTCAATAAAAAGCAAACAATTAGATCCAGTATTTAGTGTATTTGAGCACACGAGTGAAGTAAAGCTCAGTTCTTTTAGTATCAATTTATTCTTTTAAACTGGTTACAAAAGGAAAAAAAAAATAAAAATTTGACAGTAACAAAACAAAACCGTTTGGTCATAGTGAACCAAAGCTTCTGTTGTACAAAGTAGTTTAAATAAAAAGGCAGCACTAGCTGACCTTCAGTCATTCATAGTCCAGCTAAAGAATATCCAGAAATTAACAGCTTTTCTCTTTAAGTGCTAATAAAACTACGGTTATATCAGTTTGATACTTTTAAGTATGATCTGTAGAATTGGTCTATACTGCAAATACAAAGTGTGGATGAGCATATTTGCATTTTCCCTACATTCCTACCTACAACATATTACGATCTCCTTCACCTTCACCCTTTGTCCCTCTTTGTTTCCTTGCAGCTTGACTTTCAACTCACAGAATAACTCAATGACCCAAATGCCTTAAAAAATGGGCACCTTGTATGATCCTAAACCCTAATGCACTCGTATAATAAACCTTTATGTGTAGTAAGCTGTCTGAATGGGGAAAAAAGGAAACATGGCATAATTCATGTTACTAGTTCCAGATAAGTCTTTACTGACACGTACGTCCTTGTGAAAGACAAATCTGTTTTAGTTTTAATTTTGTTTTTCACTCTTCTCCTTTTGTAGCCAGTCCAGCTCGGCTATAGAGATGAGAATTATTAAATTTCTATTTTCATACATGCACACAGACCTGATCTGGCCTCCTTTGAAATTCCAAGTAAATCCAAAGTTGATGGTGTTTCACTCACTTATAGTAGGATGATCTAACCCCTAGACGTTAATCCTCTACAGAGACTTGACTGTGGTCTGCTGCCAGATTCTTTATTCAAAGACAGGAGAGTCTAGATTGCACTTTGAATACACAGCACACGGTCTTTATCTCTCCTCTACTGCAGCCTGTCCAGTTCCACCCATGCTACTGCCCTCTGCTGGCCGTGGATGGCATTGCGTATGGCTGCCAGCAGCTCATGGGTGCAGCTCCAGGTGCTGGGCTCTAAGGTGTAGTACAGCAGGGGCAGCGTCTCCAGCTGCAGCTCCTCGGCCTGGCACACTTCCTCCATGACGCAGTCCTCCCCACACCGGGGAAAAAACTTCCTATTTCAAATGTTTTTGGATATTTGTAAGGTAAGAACACACCTGGACAAACCTGAATGAAGTACCATTATGCAACTATGATCTGATGTGTACTTATTGTAGCACTGAATTTACTGCACTTACCTCAGCTTCTTGCGTTTTTTGTTCTTGGGGTGGATATGGATCACAATAGGATAAATCCCCTGTCTCAGTAAGCCTTCAACACTGGGCAGCCCCAGCTCCAGTAGACAGTGTTTGTCCTAGACGTCGACAAAAAGGGAGATTTAGATCATCTGTGCCGATGTACTGTATCGATCGAACCTACGACCATCCTTCTAACTTGTCCTTGGAGCAGACTCTGATTCTTTGGGTTGTTAGTTGAGATGATTACGATGAATGGGGTGCAATTTAGCGATGGGGAAGATCTAAATTTTGGGGAGAAATGATGTGTTTTTTTCATTACCTGGCTAATGACGTCCTGTATTGACTGCAGCCGTATGCCCAGAGCCTCCTCCGGACTGCAGGAATCCAACAAGAACACGCTCTTGTCTCGTCTGTCGGACGCCTGGATCGGCTCTGCAAACCACAGGGAACGTGTGTCACGTGAAGGTCAAATGAGGAATCATCAACCTTTTTGTATTCGCTGAGTTTCGTCAGAGTTAAATTCTTCATGTGTGTGAATAAATGTGTGTGTGTGGTGTACGTATACCTGGTGGGCAGGTGTTGAAGTTCAGACCAGACTCTGCTGGTTGCAGCAGTCTCTCTATGAGACCACGGGAGAGGAGAGACGGGGAGAAGATGACCGGCCGCTTCGTCTGAACCTGCACTGGCTGCACTAAACTGTAAGGGATCAAGTGCTCCTCGTGACCTGAGGTGACACACACACACACACACACACACACACTCATTAATGCACACAAACAGACTGTCACAGAAAACAAAAATTCCAAAAAACAAAAAAAGAATCTGGATCTTACGTTTGCTGAGTGTGTAAAGGACCTGCTGTGTGGAACCGATCCCACGGCCACCGGGACCCACTGCCTTCACCAGTCGTACACGGCCGGATGATTTCTTCAAGAACTGCATGTAGGGAAAATGTAGAAAAATTAAATATCTATTTAGTTGTTAGTTCTGTAAGAGTTAATCATTCCAGTACGAGCAGGCTCACCACCTTCTTCTTAAAGTCCTTTTGATCCAGGGCCATTTTTCGTAGCCGCACAAGTAACAGCTGCTGTGCCCTGAGATGGAAAACGGTGTAATTCAGGTTATTTATTAAAACACTAAGAGACAAACCAGGCTGATGGTTGTCCTCCAGAGGTCTAACTGGCGTACCTGTTGTAGTTGGGCATGGTTCCTGCCTGCAGGGGCTTGGCTGTGAGCGGGTCCACAAGGGAACAGTGCCAGTGGTATTTCCCATTGTACCGTGTGTCTGTGACATGTATAATGTCATCGCAGGACACACCCAGAGACGGCGGGTCACCGTGGGGCTCCATATTGAGATTGACACGCACGTAGAAAGAGTCCGCCCCCATGAAGGTCGGTGACGACAGCTGGGAGCACAGCTGTGCGTATGCTGCCGACAGGAAGCAGAGGAGGGGACAGTTCAGCTTCACCTTACATGAGGTGTGTCATCGGGAGAGTTTTCAGTCATGCTTCAGATCTCTTATATTACAGACTCACCCTCTGGGTTGCTCTGGTGTTTGAGTGTTGACGGCTCCATCCACCACTGCAGAGAAAAGTGGGCTACCTCTGCAGTGCACTGGCCCAGCAGGACACTGCCCCCACCGAACAGAACCCGCTCCAGCTGGAAAACATCAACCAGAAACTGGACGTCATGTTACAGCGTTATGTTCTTACACTGCGTCTATCGTTTTCTGTGTCTCATTTTTGATTCCGTGCTCATATGTCGCGGCCCAGGAGCTTTCAGAAACTGAACTGCCGTGTGCGTTTGTCCCATATGAGCACGAGCTGAAGAACCTGCAGCAAATATTCAATCACACATGATTCATTCAGCACACACACACACACACACACACACACATAAACACACACACCTCCAGCAGCTCGCTGCCCTCCTTCAGTCCACATTGCTCCGCTGGGGAACCGGCTCTCACGTGGCTCACAAAGATCCCCGTTCTGTTTCCTCCGACTATCGTGATATCGTCGGCCAGACTGGCTCGTCCGTGCTTCGGTAAGGTGGGGGGGCTTGAAGACGGGGAGCAGGGGGGCATCCTGAGAGACGGGTGGCCGGCGATGAGACACGTACATTAGACAAATCTTACAAATGAGATCATTGATGTTTAGGGTAAGATCATTCTGTATCTGCTATAAATGAAACTTTGGTTGAATATTGAGGCTTAAAGAAACATATGAATGAATCCTCTGATGTCAATGTCGTAGAGGTTTTTACACATTACTATCATTGTGCAGAACGCAGCTACAAATCAATGTTTTGAAGCAGCACCTGGGAACACTTGGATTGGGTTGGTGTGAGGAGACTGTGGGCAGGTTGACCAGGTCAGGGGGGAAGAGATGGGAGTGCAGGGAGTTCCAGGAATCCCACGAAGAAGGTTCAGTGTGTTCACCTATAAACACACACACACACACACACACACACACACACACACACACACACACACACACACACACCACAGAGCCTCATGACTTTCAGGCTCACAGTTTGTCACATGCAAAGAAAACAATAGAGCTTGAAGGTGAATCGTCCTTGTCCTGCTTTTTGTTTGCAGAGAAGACAGCGATGGTTGTTTAATGCAAATCGCGACAGAATCAAATGTACCTGTGATGTTATCATTCTCGTCACTGCCCCAGGAGTCCAGGTCGAACCTTCGCAGAGGAGGGAAAAAACAGGATGTGAGTCAAGTGGAATAAAGGACGGGCTGAGGGTAAGTGTGGGAAAGGTGATAAACTCACTCTGTGTTGACCCGTCGGTTGATGGAGTTCATACAAGGAGGGAAGGGGAATGTGGAGAGCCGATTTATTTCCTTTTCATTGTCTTCTGTCTGAGGATAGAGAGAGAAACAATTCTGACTCCTTCTTTCATTCTGTCTGTATGTCGTTCACGTGTTCATTAATGAGCGGAGCTGTCACTCACTGAAGACAGGAGGTTCTCCTCTGAGTTGGAACAAGAATCTGTGAAGGAGCAGAAACATTATTCAAATAAATAATGTAAATAACGCTCTCTAACTATTTTCCCAGGCAAAACTCAACTTCCAGCTGTCGGTGCGCGACTCACCCTCCGAGTTTTCATTGGCTCGGCCTCTAGACGGCGTCTGTGCGCACAGAAGAGACAAGTTATGGGGGCGTGACCTCACGGCTAATTGTGCATGTGCTAACACGCTAATGCATTAAAACATCTCTAAAACAATAACAAGATTCAAATCTAGCTGAAAGAAATTCAGCTTGCAGTCCAAAAGCTGCATTCCTCACATAGCAATAACAACAACATGAGAAAACACACAAAGCAGCCGTGTCCCGTGGAAATGATCCCTCACAGTCAACACAGTAGTTCCACTGTGTAAACAGCAGCTACAACTGCTATGACTGACAGCAGCACCACATTCCTACAGTCAGGAGCCCTGATTCTGATTTAAATCATGACCAGGACAATGGTGAAAGCCATTAAAAGCCCTGACCTTTCTCAGCACCAAGTGGCTGCTGTTGGCCTGGGGGCTCAGGTCCAGGCCGAGGGAGCAGCAGGGGCCGTAGCACTGGTCCTCGCTGCACAGAGACAGGTGGGACTGGGGAGCAGATGCAAGGAATGATATATGTAATACAATGTTGTGTGGTTTGCAGCGGAAAGACAGCGCAGCGCTCCCACGTTAACTCACACAGTGCAGACAGTGGCCGCTCTGCTCCATTTGCTCCCGGTTGCGCTCCCGCTCTCTCTCTCTCTCCAGGTCCCTCTGCTGCTGCTCCAGGTCGACCTGCAGCTCTGCGATGCGTTTACGCAGACGGTTCTTGTCCAGCAGACAGTCGGTGTACTCCAGCTGCAGACTGTCCCGGCTGCGCAGGGCCTGGCAACAAGAGAGGAGACGTTTGTAAAAGCTGTTCAGACTAGTCAGGGATGCTGCTGTGGACTCGACCGCAAAAGTTAGATGTTTCAGGCATTGTTGAAAGCGCAGTGAGAGAGAAACAGGACAGTCAGCAAAGGGTCGTAGGTCAGACTCGAACCCTCAGCCGCTGCAGTGATGGTGTGGTACGCTCTCTAACACGTGAGCCACAGATCCACGGGCTAACGGCGAAGACTGTGAGTCCAGGCCACGAGTCACACTGACCTGGTCTCTCTCCTTTTCCATTTCCATGATCTGGTTGAAATAGGACATACTCCTCTTCTGCTCGGTCTCCCAGTCCAGCTGGAGAGTCCTCACCTTCAGCTGCAGCTGCTCGCACTGCGACTCCAGCTGCAAACACACAGCAGTTCACCATCACCGTCTCTATTCAGAGGCAGAAAAATCCTGTTCACAGCGGATTAATATAATGTTTAGGATGAGGAGTGTTCACCTTGTCCGTGTGCTCCTCAGTGCTCTGCAGTTCTCCCTGCAGTCTGGCGATGATGTCGCAGAGCTCCTGTCTCTGCTCTGAAGCCTCCCTGCGGTCCTGTTGCAGGATGTCCATCAGAGCCTGAGGGAAACCACAGAAACAACATTTTTACCACATGAAAAAAGATCTTCATTATGAAAATCTTGAGGGACATATATATAAATAAAAACTGTAGCATCAAGAACATACTATGACTCCAGTGGCAGGAACTGAGTCCCTCGTCCGAGTTTCTGTCCCCTCAGATTTGTGGATGTCAGCGTGGTGCAGCGGCTTCTCTGGTAAAGCAGAACCATTTACTCCATTAGAGAACAAACTGTTTCTTTTGGCTGGTGAAGTTTTCTCTGGAGCACGGACTGTTTGCTGCTCTGCCTCCGTCAGCCTGGACTTCAGCTCCTCTACCTGCACGGACACAGAAACACATACATTACATCCTGACATTTCACGCTTCGGCTTTTCTGCGCCTGGTTTTCTGTGCTGCTGTAAAGGCTTGGTGTTAGTAATTTAAAAACAAAGCGATTGTGGAAATACAGTGCAGCTGTTTATGAACCTCTCCATCTTTAAGGATAAAATTAACCCAAATATGTTTCGCAACCAGGTGGTTCATACTTCAGCGGCGTGGTCGACATGTTGCAACAGAGCATGAACCAGATGAAAAGGAGGCTGATAACATCACAGTTGCCTTGGCCACTATTTTTATGCTGCCAAACAAAACAAAACACTTATTTTCCTTTTCCCATTCAGTCTACTGAAACTTAAATATGTTATTAGAGGAGTTCTCCCTGTTTCTAATGAGGAACTGTTCCGACTCCACTGAAGTTTCCCAGGCTGTGGTCGTGTTGGGAAACTCACAGGTATTAATATCTGCAGGTTTAACGAGTTTCACACCGAAGTGGCGTTTTTCTTCTGAGGTACATTTTTAAATACATACAAGTTTAAACGTATCAGTACACTTCCTGTTTTTTCCCACGCTGCACCTAACCGACCTACCTGCCTCAGGAGTTCCCTCTCTCGGGTGGAGGCCTTGCCTTGCTCCTCCAAGGCCCTGGAGTACTTGACAGCCTGCTCCAGGTGTCGGTCCTTCAGCTTCCCCAGCTCTCTGCTGGCCAGCTCGCAGTCCTGACGCAGCCTTCAGATCACAAATCATCCGGTGGACACAACTTTACTATTTCTCGTTGATTCATTTTTGTGTAACGATGTAAATATCGGTAAAAAGAAACAATAGATGTATTATTGTAGATGCTCATGAGTTTAAATTCACTCACTGAAGCTGCAGGATGAAAGAATATTATTATAAAACATCCCACTCTAAGTGGAAATAACGGGACTCAAGAGGAAGAAACTAATCCACCTGGGAAAGTTGGACCAACCTCTGGAGCTGCAGTCTGTCGTGACGTAGCTCCTGCGCTTTGCGCTCGGCGCGGCCGCGCTCGTCCTCCGCCATCCGGCAGCGCTGAGACAGGCGCCGCTCACACATGCGGCTGTTCCGAAGCTGCTCCCTCAGTTTACGAACCTCCAGCAGCAGAAACTGGGTCAAACCCTCCGGACCTTCCTCATCTGTTGCAGCGGGAGAAGGAGAGAGAGAGAGAGAGAGAGAGAGAGACGGGTGGAGGTTATAAGGTCGACTAAGTGCCTGTATGTCAGCTCTGTTTGCTCACTGCGTAACACTTAAACATAAACCTTTGTGTTTATTCTATTCACATGTGACCGTCTTATCTCTCTTGTATTTACTACGGGCCAGTAAAGAACCATTCAAACAACCTTCCATGTCGATATCTTTCCCAAAGTCTCAGATAAAGAGCAAAGGTGACAGACTTTGGGAGTGTCCTGCCTGAGGAGGCCGAGGTGATGTCCCAGTTTAAAGCTCTACTCAAAACCTACTTGTATAAAGCAGCTTTTAATTCTTGATTTCAATGCTTTTTTCTTTGGTTTCTACTTTTGGTTTTTATGTATTTGTATTTGCTGATCAACACGTTGCCTCTCTTCTCTGTGTCGTTTATTGCTTTGTGTTGTTTTCATGTTTCTACAGCACTTTGAGTGGGATCAGGTCTTTTTTTTTTTTTTGCAGATTAAAGTCTCAACAACAAACTCACTTTCCGAAACGTAAACAAAAGTGTGTTTTCAGTCTGAAACCGAACGCAGTTTCATCACGGCCCAAAACTTCCTGCAGATAAAGAGGTATTCTTAAAAGAAAGTTCAAAACTTATTTCTTCACTTTAGCCTTTGCACTTTGCTCACTTTTTCATTTTACATTAATGCTTTTAACATGTTTTTATGTTCATTTTATGTCTTTTCATGTGGAGCACTTGGTGATTCAGGTGCTGTACAGATAAAGTTTATTATTTTTGTGAAATCATTAACGTGGTTATTGTCAGTATCGTTTCATAGCATTATAAATGAACATGGATAGTCGAGACAGAGACACCTGCAGAGGTGAGTGAAAGCTGTAACATCTGTTCTGTCTCCACCTGAGAGTCAGGTTGTTCCTTCCACTTTTAATAGGGTTTTTTTTTTTTAAATCATTTTTTATTTTTGTTTTGATTTGCCTCATATCTACATCACGTGACTTCAGTCTGCACCTTCGCCGTCCTCCCTGTGGAGACATCCCGTCTTACCCAGTATGAGGGAGCATCTCTGTGTGGGCTGTTCTCCGGTCAGCTGTGTGTACTGCTCTGGGTGGTAAAACTCCAGCGACTCCATGAAGGCCTGAAGCCCCCGCTGGCCCTGGACGCGCAGGATGTCCAGCAAACGACCTGTTGGACAAAAGAGACGCAGGTGCTCAGAGACACTGTGATGATGATCCCGCTGCCTTCAACATATAAACTGATGCACGCTCATGTTTGGTTCTGCAGAACTCTCACAGCTGAAACAGACGCGTCTCTGTCTGTTTGATGTGAGAGTCCTTCACCCCTGTAGTTAAGCAGGTATTTCAGACATGAACATGACTGAACTCACTGGCAGCAAAACAACAGTCAGTATTTGGACCAGGTGCTCGTCCTCATCCCGTCTTTACTTGCAGCATCTCCCTCCTTCATCTTTATCTTCTCTCACTCCTAATAATTCTTCCCTCTCTGTCGGCCGTCACACTCCCCTTTACTTAGCAGAGTCTTTCATCTTGTACTCTCTCTCTCTCCTTGTGGTTGCTGCCTGGTTCTGGTTTATCTCTACCACATGTTCCTCTCAACCTGCACCTTACTGCGCAATCAATCACACATAATGTTTTACAAAAGAACCACACAGCTTCCACCGAGCTCCCAATTTCTAAAGCGCCTTGTGAGATTGTAGATTAGTTTCCGGTCTCCCAGTTCTCCCGTTTGCGTCAGTTCGTCTCGGTGAAGACCATGTTGCCTGTTGCCTGCACAAACCCGTATCAAAGTTGGTTTTATTGTTTCTCTCCTCCTATTGAATTTCTAGTTCCAAAGTACGTGGATGTGCAGATATTTGTTAGAGGATTCATCTGCTACTGAAGAAAACACCAAATGTGATTATTCTCAGGCAAGTTCTTTCTTTCTCTGATTTTTAAACTGCTCTAATTTTGATTATTTGCAATATGCATTGGAGATTATGAAATCCTCAGATGGTGAAAGTCACGCTGAATCTAAAAATGTGTGTATTATGAGGCTGGATGTTTGATTTACTGACTGACTCCTCCTTCCTCTCACCGGCCTTGCTGATGCGCAGCGGGTACTGCGTGGAGTTGAGCACCTCGTCCTCGTCCTGTTCGTCGATGACCTTGCACTGCCGCAGGTACGGGGTGAGCTTGGCCGGGTTCAGGATGCGCGTGAGCTTGTGTCGCACTCCTTCCACGCGATCCCACAGCTCCTCGCAGCGCTCCTCCGTCCAGGGGGGTGAAGATCGCACCTCCTCCGGGGCGATGTCCCCCTCCTCCGCCCAAACGGTGGCACCTGGAAGAGGAAGGTGACGGGACGGTGTTATTCTTCACATTCAGTAAGATTCATTTGCTCAGCTTACATCTGTTACTGTGACTCGTGTGTCTTTCATTTCACATGTGAGGGACGGACTTGGACGCACATCTTACATCCAGTCATAGACTAAATACTGTTTCCCATGGAGAATTCCACTGGAATTTGTTTTTGTCTCACTGCGCTTATCTGTGTCTCTGCAACTGTCGGCCATCAGCAGAGGGTCGTCTCACGCTACTTCCATGCTTTCTAAACAATCACAGTTTGTTCGCTTTTTAACGTGAAGATAAGACATCACAAACAAACCTTTAAGTCAGGAACTTTTATGAGCTGTTTCGAAATTCCCCTATTTTCGGCCTCAACCCTTCTGAGGTCGCTGGATGTTTCTATTTATATCTTAGTGATAATACAGCGGAGAAATATGGTTTAAAAGTTGTTAGAACCTGTCCACTCTCCACTTTCCCTTTAATTTTCTGACTCACAGCCTCTGAAATTTGGTTAATCAACACTATGACTCAGTGATATTACGAAATTTAATTGTAGGCATTTAATATCCATTTATCTACCATTTTACTCAAGTGCTGCACTATTTTTAAGAACCTGGTAAACTGGAACCTGGTTGGTAAATCCATTTCAAGCACCAACACAATCCATCCCCCGCATCTCTTGGCACAGTGAAAGAGCTGAGATATATTGTGTGATATGCAAGTTTATTTTAAAAGGTGAAGTTTAGATTTAAGATATAATGTAGAAATGGAGGAAAAGCCCTCAGACCTCAGAGGGTTTTGATGAGATTTTTGTTGCACGGCGATCGTCTTTGTCCAACACTGAATGGCTTTATAATAGAAGACATTCTCGTGGATGCACAGAGGATTACTGGCCTGATCTGCTGCATAGTGAAGGCATGAGGTGAGTGCTCCTCACTGGAAATCTTCCAAGGCATGCTGAGGGGGATTTACTCCCTACGAAACACGATCTTTCAACCTGAAGCCACCTTCCTGACAGACAGCAGATACGATGTTACATCCCACGTACACATGAAGACACGTGAAGAAGAGCTTCAGTGTGAGTTCATGTAACAGCAGCGGTGGTGTGAGACTGTGTTTAACTGTTGTAGGGCGAAAGGTCTGCTGTTATGAGGGTCATAAACTTGTGGGAGAGACACTTTGTGGGTCAGTGCCTCAGAGCGCAGGAATGAAAATACTGGTGAGTCATGAACCACCTAAAAACACACCAGGGGACCGCAGACAAAGGCTTCCTCAGCCCCATTCACTGCACACTGGAGGAGACACGGAGGGAAAGTGGATAAACCTGCCACTGCTGGAGTTTGTTAAAAAACCACCAGCTACATGGAACAGCAATAACAACAGAGGAGGTGGTTCCTATATCAGCGATGTGAGGGAGGGAAAGCTTTTTCCACCTTTCCAGATCCAGTGAAGAATCGCTGAGCAAAGCTCAGAGCTGTAACAACACGAGTCTCCAGAGCCGTGTTGATCCTCAGGCAGATTCCCACGTCTCCTCTTTTGTTGGTTTAACAAATGTAGTGAGTCTGCTGTAATCACAGACCGGTCCTGTCCAGCTGACATGCAGAGCAGCGCCTGCTTCCTCTCATGTTTGTTTTCTGTATGTAAAGACTCTATTGATCTTTATTTGTGACATTTTATTGAATGAATTAAAACAGTAGAAAACGCTAGTGATCTTTATCTTTAATTCTAATTAAAATTCTAGAACAAAAGTCTATGAATCACTCAGTCATGAAAGTGTCCCTGTAGGTGTTGAGCCTCAGTGTCTCTCTGTTGTTGCCCATCCAGGTTATTTACCAATACTGAGAGTGTGCAGCTGATCGGAGCTGCCTGAGCTCCCAGGCAGGTCCAGGCAGGTCTGGATGCTCTGGAATCTCTGCATTTCTCATGAACCATCTGTTGAGACATTGTTCTGATGTGATCTGCCAATTACTTCCTCCAGCTTACACAAAACGTAGTAGAAAACGCTCTTTACAAATTGGAATATTATGGAATATTATGGAATATAATACGTATCACTAAAACTATCAATCTGAACTGCAAAATAAAGACTTGCTTTTAACTTATAGAAAATAAAAAAATTAAAAAAATGAAGGAAACAAAAGTAAACATGTTCTTTCTACTGATAAGATAATAATATATTCAGACATATTCCAACAAGAAGGTGAATAACAAAAGCTGCTCATCGGAATTTGTCACAGATGTGTCAGATCTTTTATCTCAATAGTTTAAATTGTGTTCAGCTTTAATGAAGATAATAGAAAACATATAGTTAGATTTTCAAAATGACTAGTTTTATATTATTGTTGACTGTTTTGAGAGCTTTTATTTTGGAGGAATGTGTCGAATCAACAGAGAAATAGTGCAAAAAAAAAAAAATCTAACTTTACTCATGGTTGCCAAAATTAATTTCACTAATAATAATAATAATAATAATGTCACCGGATACTTTATAAATAGAAATATAGTAAACAGATGAATCCGTGCTCCACATTGCATCATTACTGAGCGTCACATACCTGAGGATTGGACAGATTGTGGTTCATTATCGGGTGAAAAGTGAATTTGAAATGGAGTTTTAGAGACTTTACGTATCACTGATAATAGATCAATAATAAGCAACAGCACAGACCTGCCGTCAGATAATCCATCAATCACTCCCCGGTGACACTTTGTAAACGAACATCAACGTACAGAAAGAGAGAGAGAGTGAAATGTTGACTTACCGCTCATGTCTTCAATGCGTGAATATGTCGCGAGGCAGGGAAATCTCGGTGTAGTCAAATCCTCCACATCCCATTCAGTCCGGAGGGAAACCGAGGAATGAGGTCAGAGCGTGGAGGGGGGGCGCGTAAAGCACAGGTCCTCCTTTTACGCACACCTTGGCACACTCAGCTCCTCCACCTTCAGCCAACCACCGCCAGCCAATCGGCAGCCACGAAGAAGAACGATAAAAAAAAAAAAAAAAAGTCCCCACTCACCGCCGACTCATGCGGATTTCCTCTGTGTGGCTCGGCAGAGGAGTGTCCATGAAAACATGATGTGGCTGTAGAAGAGGCTTTCGGCACCAGGTGGCGCTTTCAGCCCGTGGTTCTCCTCCTTCAGAGCGAAAACCCTGTTTCTGCCGAACATCCGGCGACCTGAGCGGAGGCCGAGTAAAGCTCACACAGGACTGTTTCTGAAACTTCTCAGTTTTCAAATGAAGGTTTGACACAGATATGTTTTTTTATGAACATATGACTCACTGACGCAGTGACTCACCAGGTGCTTCGCTGCAAAGTAAGAACAAAAAATAGCTCTTGTAAAACGACGTGAGTGACAGTCGAGAGGAGAAGCAGGTTAGTCACCGGCGCTGCCGAGGGAAACCTGGCTGGTCCCACTCATCCACTCACCGTGACACACACTTTCATCCTCACTGTGTGTTTCATGTTAGTGGACCGTGTCAAGGTGCCGTCTCGTTCACTTCCAGCATAATGACTGCAATTAACCCGCTGAAGGTCTGAGGCCATTTGATCTGTTGCTACATTATTTCTTGAATTCACCTTTTTAAAGGGTGCGTGCATGTCACGTCACACCCACGTGTTTATGTCACAGTTCTCAGAACAATCTCAGCTCTTTCTCTAACGAGGCCCCTCTGTGTAATCTGTGTAATCTGATGATTTGGCCCAAATGCTGAAAACCTGAAGCCGAGTTTTTGAAATTCATGTGGAAAACAAACCTTTACTGATGTGGATGAATCGTTTTAGTGTTTGAAATGTTCATGGAAATAGAGCAATATATGAGATATGAAATTTTATGTGTCCTAGTGTCTGTCACTCGACTTTAACTAAATTTTAGAAGCTGTGAGTCACGTGTGATCTCAGAAGAATGTGTGAGAAAGTGGAGAGTCGACAGAGTCTAACAACATTTAAACCATATCTCTACGCTGTGTTATCACAAAGATAATAATAAAAACATCCCTCCACCTCAGAGGGTTAAATTCATCAGTGACTATGAGCTGACTCAGACCCGTTAGCTCATTCGTACCCGATACTGGGTTTAACCCGGAAATCAGATAAAGGCAAAAACAAGTGGCGGCAAGAGCATATCGTGTGATCGCGCCGGTCAGACTCTAAATCCCTTTGGCAGCAGGTGAAAGACTCGGAGGCCTCTGAGCATTAAATTCAATAAAGGGGAAAGAAAATGAGGGAACGAGGCCGTGAAGAGAAGAAGAATGTGTCTTTTTCTTGGCATGTGGACAGGAAACGCCTCCGGGCCTCCTGTTGGAGACAGTGTGGGTCACTGCAGAGAAAAGGAGACAGAATATATAATGGACTCGTCTGCCCGTACGTCACAGGAAGTGTAGTTATAGCTGAGTGTTCTCAGGCTTTGCATCAGGCCTCGGCCACAAATAGTACGTGGTTTGCTGTAAAAGTAAAAGCATTAGTGACATCATTTGGTTTCACCCAGCCGCTGAAGGATGTGTAGTTGAAGGCATCTCACAGCGCCATTAGTTTAAACTGAGGAGGCGATTGTAAATATCCAGTTCCAGCTCTGAACCAAAGACTAACTCATGATACACGATGTCGTGATTTAAAAACATAAGTGTGTAAAGGTGTGTTCAGCTGCTCCTTGATTCTGGCCCGTGCACGCGGGGACTGATGTCTTTGATGAAATCAAAGCTCAAGCTGATCCGGGTGATAAATAAACATCTGTCTAAATCTTTAATATTTCCACCCTGCTCCTTGTTTTTCCAAGCTTCTCGTTTGCGTCACTCAGAATTTTTTTTTTGTTCACTCTGATGTTATTGATGTTGATTCCATGTTAAACAGGAAATTGCATGATGTTATTCTGGGATAGTTACAAGATCTCAACACAAGTGGCTTTTCTTGCTCAAGTTAAATCCATCAGCACAGCACTTTTGGAAATACATCTTCACTTTTATCACAGTACATTTCCCGGGTTGCCTGGTTTTCATTTTCTCACTTTCAACTTTGTCATAAAGCATCATGGGTATCTTGAGCACCACCGGCCTGATCAATAGTGAGAGATACTGTCACAGTATCCTGAGAAGGAATCATAAATCATGTCAAAGATTTAAATCTGTCTCAATTACAGATGCCCCCCCCTCCCGTCCCCTCCCCCGTCCCTCTCGTTCTCGGCCTCTGTTTTCCAAAAACAAAACAAAAAAAGCCAGAAAAGACACATTCTTCACGGACACAAAGAGGCGATTCTGTGCAGCTTGAGTCATAGATGGAGCGACGGGGGGTCAGCTGCCGGGTGAAGAGCCCGGCCTGTTGTGTGCTGGGAAGGATCAGAGTGGAACTAACATAGAAATGAAACCCACAGACGCTGCTGCTGGTTGAGCTGTACATTGTTGAATAGTTATAGGTGTGGGCGTATTTGAATTAATTCAGCTTTCTGATTTCATCGTTTGCTGAAGCAACATTTCTGTCTCTCTCTCTCTGACAGTCACTAACAATAATCACACAGATGCGAAGAGCAAATTTAAGAGCAGCACGGATGGTTATCAGTCCCAACCGCTTCCTGTTGCCTCGAGGTCGCAGGTGAAATAAAATAGCTGCTGGATCTAAACTGTCAGCTGCGTCTCCATGACTTTCTAAGCCAAACAACAGTAAAAGTGTTCATCATCAGCCTTGTCTTGCCTTTTCAAAAAGAAGATGCTGAAGCCAACACCTGTTGTTGTTTGGAAAGAAAAGAGCTAAAAGAGCTAAAAAATGAAAGTGTACGATGCACTGAAGGAATTCTGCACGGTTTATTTCTGTCGGACCGAGCTGTCACGATATCACACATTCCTGCATGAGCAAACTGTGGGGTCCAGTGCTGCCGTCAATGGCTCCTCTGTGTCGCTGTCACCTCAGAAACAACAGGAATGCTCATCCACTGCAGCCCCCCCCCCCCTCTGCAGACCGAGGCCTGCACAGACTGTTGGAGGAAGGATGGCTCTGTCAGAAGAAGAAGAAGAAGCACAAAGTCAACACCAGACACCAAGGCAGGGGGGTGGTGGGGTGGTGGGGGGGTGGTGGCACATAATAAATAGAAGAAGAACAGAGGGAAGAAAAGGGCGAGCTAGAGGGACAGAGAGACAGACAGAGGCGAGATGTGAGTTCATGAGTCATAACTAAAGACAGAACGCGACATACGATAACAACACAAGACGGAAACTGAATAATTTATATGACTCACATTTAAAATCAATCACTGGATAAACAAGTAAAAACACATGGTTACTTAAAACCCTCTGAGGTCAGAGGGCATTTCCTCCATTTCTACATTATTTCTTAAATGCACTTTTTTAAAAGCGTACTTGCATCTCACATCACACCCAAGTGTTTATGTCTCAATCTTCAGAACAACCTCAGCTCTTTCTCTAACGAGGCTCATCACCGTGTCGACTGATCATTCGGCCCCAATGCTGAAAACTTGAAGCTGAGTTTTTGAAATTCTTCAAATATCCTCTGAAAACAAACCTTTACTGATGTGGATGAATTGATTTGGTGCTTGAAATGTGTTCACCAACATCTAAAGGTTCATAAAAATAGAGCAAGATATTAAGATATTAATAGAAACATCCATCCACCTCAGAGGGTAAAGTTTTCCCAAACAGACGCTGCTGCAAACTAAAGCTGTGTGAAAGAAAAAAACAAAGAACCGTAAATGTATTTATTGTTGGATTTACATTTCAGCCCAGAGTATGACATATGACGTGTTTTTAACACATTTAAATACACCTACACACAGATCTACACACACACACACATGACCTTGTGGTGCCAGTGTGAAGTGACGCCGCGGCTCGCTCCCCTTCCTGTCACTCTCCTTCCAGGGCGGTGAGGTTTGAGTTGACGTTTGAATTACAGGGTGCAGCGTAGCTGTCTAAATCTGAGCTCCACCACACATTTGAACTGCAGACGTAGACTGCTTCACCAACCGCTGCACATCAGTTTCCAGATACACAAACTGCTTTTTGTTTTATTTAAAATGCGTCCATTGCCAACCGCACAGTAAAAGTTGCCCTGGAACAGGAACAGGGTCACAAACAGTCACGATAAGCAAAACACGTCTGTCTGTCTGTCTGTCTGTCTGTCTGTCTGTCTGTCTGTCTGTCTGTCTGTCTGTCTGTCTCCTGAAACCAGGATGTGTGTGGGGTTTTTTTTTTTTCTTCAGGACTTTCACACCAACATTTTGTCAGTTTAAAGTGTTTTAAAGGGTTTTAGTGTTTGGCTCATGTGATGTCATTGCCTGAACTTGTGTGATGGTCACCCAGCGGTGCAAGTAATGGCACCTTCTCTGGAGATGCCAAGGTCAGGGGGTTCAAAACCCCACATGCATCATACATGTTGCCGCTAGTAACCATATTTAACCTCACATTTCACTGTTTGCCTTTAAGTGTGATGTCTGAACTGGAAATCTTGGGAGATGACGACCACATTTTCTACGAAGGGTCACACATTTGCGACACTTCCTCACCTGCTGCTGGTTCACATTCCCTGCGGTTCTTAAATGAGCATCGACAGCAGCAGGAGAAGCCGTCCTGTGGGGAGGGATAACAACAAAGTCAGTGTGGTAAGACGCTTCTATTTCAAGCTTTACACAACAATATATATATGTGTGTGTGTGTAGAAAGTATTTCATGTTGTAGGGATTCAGAGACGTGAGTTATTCACTAATGTTGCAGGAAGCCCGTCAGCTCCCGAACAAACCCGCTGACAATATTTGATCTCTGTTTCCAGCTCCATCAGCATCAGTGTGCACGCTCCGAACATGAATACAGTCCGTCTGTGAAGTACAATGGCTGGTTTCAATGCTCAGCAGCTTTCCCAGACATCATCATCATCATCATCATCATCATCATCAGTCTCCCCACCGCGACCCAGCACACAGGAACAAGGGATTAACCCTCGCTGAGTCTTTGTGACTCAAGCTTTTTTAGGACTGAAACACGACAGCAACGTTTCCCACAGTACGTTATTTTCTCAGATTGGTGCAATTTATTATCTGCTGTAGGTCTGAAGGCAGAAACTATCTCGAGGAGTTGCTCAAGAAAATAGAGAGAAGTTGTAAATGCCTTGGAAACTATTTTTTAAATTCTAATTTGGGAATTTTGGAGGAGACTGTTGTGCATAAATCTGACACAGGCAAAAAAACCCAAAGAGCAGTAAATATAGTTATGTTTTTTTTTTTTTTTAACCAGTAAAAGTTGCAAATGCAGCAACAAACTCACGATCCCTCACTGGCTTCCCACTTGGAAAGGAGTTGTTTTTCAAACCTTCTCCCCTATGTCATACTAATTGATAGATTTTTGGTATTCCAGTTAACACTTGATTATCCTGAGAAATATTCAAGAAGAAGAAACCGATGTGCAGAGCAGACGGGACACGAGGCGCCAAGTGTAAAGATGCAGTTACAATTTCATAGCTGATATATTTTGGATATTTACCTCATTTTCTGCTTATTTGAGACAAAAAACATGTTATATGTAATTGTTAACAGTGAATATGTAAAAAAAAAAAAAAAAAGTTAAATCTAAATGTGAGGAAAGTGAGTTAAATATAAAATTGTAACTGATTTTTTACATTCGGCGCCCCGTCTTCTGTCCTGAGAAACATCTGACTCTTAGATTTAGATCAGGCTTCTGAAAACAAAGGTAATAAATGTTTCAGCGTGTGTCTGAACTCATGCCGAGGACTGACGTTACAACGCTGTGTTGTCTGCGGGACCAGACAACGACACCGGGGTCGACTTCTTTTATGTTCCCCTCAACCCAACGCTCCATATATCAACCCCCCCCCCCCCAAAAAAAAGGTTCAACTGATCAGTCCCACTTCCTGAATGATGTTCTCCAAACGCACATCTGGGAGTCTGGGAGTCTGACCTCCAGAACAGGGGCCAGATTCACAAAACACACATCCAAACTGCACGGCCATCATGAAGAGTGATGCTGCAGGTAAAGAGGAATTTTTTTTATTTTAAATATGTTTTTACTGGTTGAACCTGTTCAGTAGGACGTTCAGAAAAAGGTTCACTGTCACCGTTGGCGTCGAGTCAGGATGCAGGACAAAGGTCATGAAACATCAGTGTGATCCAGAGAAAGTTTATTCTCATTTCCAAACATGAAGGGGAAGACAAGAGGTAAAAAACAAGAGCCAATCGGTGATAAGGAAAGGAAAGGAAGTGAGGGGGGTGAAGAAAGGGAAGAGGAAAATGATACAAATCTTCACCACAAACTAATTCAGTGAGCTGTTATATGAAGCCGCTCGGCTGCCTCTCTGATTTGTGAGAAACTCTTTTCCTGTGAAGAAGAAAATCTTTTTCTTCTCATCCTGTTTGAGTGGTGCTCCTCCCCCTCCCCCCTCCCCCCTCCTTCTCTTTCCTCTTTTTATGCCCACGAGCTTCATATTTCTGTCTGTTTGTCTAATTTATTCCTGCTACATCTCTGTCACTTCTCTCTTAAATGTAGAATAATAACAATTTCACACAGTTCATGATCATTTTATGGCGTGTGATTTCCTGTTATCGTTCTCTCTCTCTCTCTCTCTCTCTCTCTCTCTCTTCCTCTGTCCTCTGGTTTTCTTTTCCTCCCCTGATTCGTTGCAGCTGTTGTCAACAGGAGCTGCTCGCCCTCCCAGGTTCACAGCAAAGATGATCCCTCCATTTCTCATGTCTTTGTCCAGGCTGCATCACACACCCTCAGCTTGATCTTTTCTGGCTCCAGTCTGAAGGATCACCGCCCTGAAGAATCTCTGTTTCCTCCATCAGGACGCAGCAGCTGGTGCCAGCAGCGATCGTTCCTCCGTTATAAGTGAAACCGCAGACGTATCCTGATCATTGGAACTCGCTGCAAAGACACATGAAATCATCACAACACAAAGTGCTGTAGTTTTTCATCTCATGAAAGTGAACAGAGTCGAGCTTTAAGATTAAAAGAATCATTTCCGGTTCATTCAAATTTTTTGGTTTTTATTTTGCTGAGGATATTTTATTACATTTTGGAAAAGTCACAAAATGATCTGACCTTTTTGTTTTTTGCTCCACATTTTTATTCCTCCGACAGTCGGAGCCGGAGCCATGTTGTTTTCAGGTTGTCTCATTCTCGTGGACACGATATCTCTGAAACGCCTTGACAGAACTTCTTCAAATTTTGCCCAAACATTCAGCAGGACTCAAGGATGAACTGATTAGATATTGGTGGCTAAAGGTCAAAGGTCACAGTGACCTGTGGACACAAGAGCTCCAGAACTCCACAAGGGAATCCCTTCATATCTTGCACAAATGTTCAGTAGGACTCAAGGATGAACTGATTAGATTTCAAAGGTCAAAGGTCAAAGGTCAAAGTCATGGTGACCTCAGAAAACACTTTTTAGCCTTTACTCAAGACTTCACACAGAAATTATGACTAAAAGTTACCTGACACTAGTCTGAGTGGAGGAGGGATACAACCACAAGGAGGTGATTCTGAGTTTGCTATGTATATGTGGTGATGTACACACACACACACACACACACACACACACACACACACACACAGTGTGCCTATATGTGCTTGTATTTTTGTTTTATACCAACAAACACACTGAGGCATTGAGGCGAGCCTTTCAGGGCCACTGGTATCTAATTATTTAAAATAAAAGTTACTGCTCACAATTCTTCACTAATGTCTTATCCTGTTGTACACACACACACACACACACACACACACATATACACTCTATTGTTGCATGCCTGAATGAAAGCTGGTGATGAGTGTACTTTTGTCGAGAGTGAGGTCAAAAGGTGTCAGAGAAGAAAAGTAAAAGACACCCATGGTGGCTATTAAGAGATCATGTTTACAGAGGTGGGTAAAGGTCAGTGTGTGTGTGTGTATGTGTGTGTGTTCCACTGTTTATTGCATATCTGAGCTCATGTTTAAACATCTAAGTTGCTGCAAACCAAACGAGCTGACAAAAATACAAAAGCCACGAAGACCCACATACACCCATATTTAGCCAGAAGCAGGAGCAGGAGCCCTCGGTGACAGGACGGTGTGGGAAGAGTCAGTTCATCACTGCAGCATCCAGCCTCACATGAGAACCTGCTCCTGTCTTTCTTCTGCTCAGGAGCTCAGACTGACATTTGGATTGATGAACTCCAGTTGTTCACTTCTTCTGCTTCTTCTTCTCATGCTTGTGTTTTTTTTTTTATCACTTACACGCGTTTGAGTTATGTTGCACCAATCTGTCAGGTAGCCACTCATCCTCTTTGCACTTCCTTACACTTATCATAGATTTACTTGTACCAGGAAGTTGATGTTGGCTTCTTTTAACACTAGTCATTGCTATTTAGCCATTCGCGCTTCTGGAGTCCTCCCACCTCCTCCTCCTCCTCCTCCACCTCCTCCACCTCCTCCACCTCCTCCTCCTCCTCTTCATCTCCTTCCAGTCCACTTGTCAGCAGCAGCAGCAGCACAGAGCCGCTACACGTCTAAGCGGAAACATACGGTGCGCACCACAAACCGACGAGGATGAGGGAGAGAAGAGGCGGTGAAGCCCTCTCCCTGCGAAAGGAGCGCGTGCGGAGTTCAACTCTAAGGTAAGATTGTTTTGTAAATCACCTTGTTTGATGTATGTTTCCGAAGTTGTCGTGGAAACCGCTGAAGGTGGTGTGAAATCAGCAGCAGGGGTTATTTAGAGTAAGTTACTTCACAGACTTTAATCCGGTCTCATTGGCTTTCTGTGAAGCGGGAGAAGCCACACGTCTCTGTGCTGTAAAGGAACCTACAAACAAACAGTAGCTGCACATGTCATAAAAAGTGTTCTCATCACTGCGCAGGCTCTGCTTTAAAATGGTTTAGATAAAGTAACCACCTCATGGAAAATGGCTCTTTTCACAGATACAGAAACTGCTGTATGATGTACGTGTTAAACACCTGAATGGAAACTCGCTAATATTTTAAGGTGACCAGATTACCGAAATGAAAACCAGTTCAGTGTCAGTATATCATTATCACTGTCACTGTCACTTTGGGACACTCTTAAATATTTGTCAGCTTCTAACATCTGGCATGAAAACTTTAGACAACCATCAGTGCTGTAAAGATCTGTGCTCATATCGCTGGTGCATCGGTCAGAAGACGGTATCAAGTAGATCCTGTCAAGTAGAAAACAAGCTGCATCATCATGAATGGAAAACGTTTGCAAACAGTGCAGTGGTGTCCTTCTTCATCAGCGCTTCATCACCTCTGTACATCCTCTACTGCAACATTACTTCCCATTAAGCGGTGATGTGTCCTCTTATAGGTCCTGTTTATATAGAACTTGTACACACTGTATTATATGTGTCTTCACCAGGCTTGTATCTTACTGAGGACCATGAACTGCAGTTTGCTCCTGACTGAGGTGGTGGGACCATGTTTGGCCAGTGTCCACGCTTTAGTGACAGGGTTTATACGATACACAGTGAAAAGGACTGAGCAGCTTTGAACAGCCACTTTTATGTTTCATTAACTGCATGTTTGTAATGTTTGCTAGGTGGAAGTTTGAAGAGGTGATATTTCCTTATGCTCTTTGTTAGGCAGAGCTTTTGAATGGAATAAGATATGTTTGCACTTCACTGTTTCCCCTTTGTTCTGTTGACAGAAGTCCCATACATAAAAAAACCTAATTTATGAAGCTAAGGGTTAAACCGGGCCGTAATGATGAATATGTTTGCTTAGCCTGCTGTTATTTTGCAATGTTTTCTTTTGAGTCTTTGCACGTTGTGAAAGAAGTCATTGAACTGGTTGAAGAGGTCCGATGTGCAGTGAATTCTTATCTGCAATGTTTCCTCTTGTGAGTTATTTTGTTGACTCAACAGAACATTAAGGAAAGTGTGAACCGGAAGTTCATCTACGAGTGACAATGCTCAGGTATGACACATATGTCATATCACACATATCTGTGTTTTCAGTCTAATACTGTAAGACATCATCATGAACCCATGTCATCACAGTGAGATATCAGACATCCAAATCAGATATCATCAGAAACTAGAATAACCTCCTCGTGGTCGTATCACTCGGCCACTCAGACTAGTCTCAGGTTACACCCCTGTTTATCCAGTCAGATAAAATATGAACCACTTGTATGAAATTTTGTCATAATTGTCATAAGTCTTGAGTAATGACTAATAAGGGTTTTCCGAGGTCACCATGACCTTTTCTTTTGACCTTTGACCCTCAAAGTCTAATCAATTCATCCTTGCGTCCAGGTGAACATTTGTGCAAAATTTGAAGTGATTCCCTCGAAGAGTTCTGGAGATATCGCGTTCATGAGGCAAAAATCATGTTTTGTGAGGTCACCGTGACCTTGACCTTTGATCTTTGATCTTTGACCCCCAAAGTCTAACCAGTTCATCCTTGAGTTCAAGTGAATGTTTGTATGAAATATGAAGAAGTTCCCTCAAGGCGTTACAGAGATATTGTGTTCACGAGGCCAAAACCGCATTTTGTGAGGTCACCGCGTCCTTGACCTTTGACCTTTGGCTCTGGCTGTGACAGTCACACACACACACACATACACACACACTTACACACACAAACACACACACACCCTCACCATAAGGACCTGCCAGGACCTATTGCCACGTCGCAGCAGTAGATCCTTTTAAACTGAGAGCATGTTGTATTTTGGAGCTGTGTGTAATGGTCCGGGTGTTCCGACCTCAACCACAGTTCACTGGTGCCGTGCTGGAAAACGACCGCGGCCCTCCGGTCCAGTGGAGGAGGCAACCTCAGTGCTGACCCACTGCGACACAGCCTTGTGTGTGTGTGTGTGTCTGTGTAAACCCGACACATGCATCTTTTTCTGTGCCACTGTGATTGAACAGTCCCTCAAATGTCACCAGAGCCTGATCCTGCAAGTTGTGGCTCTGTGGTGCCAGATGTTTGACTGACCCACCACATCTGGGACTGACAGAGAAAGGAGGCTTGTTTGACAATGTGTGTGTGTTTGTGACAGAGGGAAATAACAGAGAGATTAAAAAAAACAGCAAGATTGATTGAAGTCAGAGGCTAAAATAGAAGACGGGGGAAAAAAAAACACATAAAGACAGAAGGTAAAATGTGTTTTTCATCAGTGTCCTCAGATCCTTTATTTGATGGCCATAATAGATGGCGTCCGGTCTGTTCTCCCCATTGCACGCTGTTCCCATTACACTTTCCAGCCCGCCTGCCTCTGTCTCTGCAATCAGTCCGGCAGCTCACGCGGATCAGGCTTGTTTATGGATGTCTGCAGGTACAATTTACGGATAAATAACATGTTTGGCAGATCTAAATGTCTTTCTGTGTGTTTCAACGAGGCCAGTTTCCTGAGTAAAGTTTCCACAGTTGGTATTACACTTTGTTGTGCATGGAGAGATCTGAGTTGAGCTGCTCACAAAGCCAAGAAGCTATAAAAGCAGGAGAAAACGTGTCAATTACACCACGAACAGCCGCGACGTCAGATGACAGAAATGCAGCATCAGTACGGATGGATGAAAGGAAACAAATGCTAGTTCGTTCATCGATCTGGAAAGTGCCGTTAAACTCGGCACAGAGCAGCTTCTCATATGATCTGATTTCATCCAAACTTGCTGTTGAGACAGACGGCGGATATTTGCCTCCCTCGTCTCTCACCTTCTCGTGCCCCACAGACCATAATCGCCTCCTTAAGCTAAGTGCTACGAGCTGAGGGATCAGGAGTGGTCAGGCAACAGATAAAACCCATCCATTCCTACCTCCCCTCCTCCTCTTTATGAATGAGTCCGCCACACCCGTACCTTCACCGTACCTCCCCTCCCTTCACACGTTCTCCCCCTCCCTCAGGCTAATGACAGCGAATGACGGCCACCCCTGGACATTTGTCCCGGGATTGCGGATGAAAAACGGGGATTAGTTGAAGGTTTAAGGAAGGTAATCTGAGCCCAGTAAGAGTGGCACCATCACCTTGCCCAAGTCGTTACATCGCAGGTCCAGATTGGCCTGGCAGCGTCCTCGGCTCGTATCTCCAGCAGCCTGTGACATTAATCCAACGCTGGCCGCGGTCCGGAGAGGTCACGTGTTTGGAGCTTAGCGGTGCTCCCTCTGACCTGGAGTCAGTCCTTCAGCAGGAAGAAGGAGAATCCAGGAAACACAGAGACACAGGAGACACATCACGTCGCGTCATTAGATTATTACTTAATGAACAGAAAAATTACGTGAATACAATTGTATAAAGTATGAACATCACTACATCTAATAAAATGGGACTAATGATCGTTTTCATTTTAAATTAATCCATGCTAATATATAGTTGTGAAATAGACCATTTAATAGTTTATGTTCATATGGACATAATGCTCTGTGGGTCTGTGTGTGTTTAAAAAAAGCTTCATGTGTAATCATGGCTTATGTTTCTAATGTGGAAAAATCTGGCACAAGAAATAACAAAGTGACATATTCTCTGTTTTAGCAGTAAATATTTTCTATATGTTTCTTTGTTTTTAGATAAATTGAGTAAATGTTCAGTATAAAATGTCACAAAATAATGAAAATTGCCAGGAACACATTCTCAGAGTCAAAGGTGACATTTTCAAACACTGTTTTTTTGTCCAAACCCCAAAGTTATTCAGTTCACTATGATGGTGAATCATCACACTGGAAAAGCTGGAACCAACACGTTTGGTATTTGTGCTCAATAAATAAAAGAAAATTAAAAGAAATAAAATAAAAGATATTTATGTTTTTGTCTATGGACAAATTAGATGAATAATCTGAACATCTCAGTGCTGCAGAAAGGTGCTGTTGAC
This sequence comes from Seriola lalandi dorsalis, assembly GCF_002814215.2. NCBI lineage: Eukaryota > Metazoa > Chordata > Actinopteri > Carangiformes > Carangidae > Seriola > Seriola lalandi. Next base: position 967,295 of record NW_019525478.1, read on the forward strand.
TCAGGAGAGAATAATGGAGGGGGCTGGTTCTGCGTATGACAAAACACCAGAGACTCTGTGGGGTCCGGTTTTATTTTGAAAACCTTCTGACTCCTCAGGCAACAGAGACACAGAGAGAAACATCCGCAGCATCAGTCAGTCCAGAGTTTCTGTTTCCTGACACATTTATGTGAAGGCTCCTGCTTCAGCCTTTGGTCTAATGTGTAACTCACATCTCTCTCCTTTTCTCTCTTAGTTGGCCTCAAGTGAACTGAAAGAAAACAGAGACCCCCCCCACCACCACCACCACCACCCTCCCTCCTACCTGGAAACCATTGGAGGACTAAGTGGATTGAAGACGGCAGAGAGCAAGTGAGGGAGTCAGAGAGGGAGGGAAGACAGAAGGGATTATCAGCTAATCCAGTGCACGGACAATCCGACAGGAGCCTTATCTTTCTTCCAGGACGATGCAGACAAAACAGTTGCTGGATTACGGCGCTTTACTTCATCGGCCTTTTCGAGAAAGCGTCCCCCTCCTTTTTCCTTTGCTGTGATTGTTTTCACCCGCCCGTCCAAAGGTCTGGCGTCTCGGCGACAGAGGAACCGGAGGGGACAAAGAAGACGTATGGCGACAGACGAGGCGCCCCATGGACAGCGTGGTGCACACATGGATAAACCTCTTTAGTGGGAGACGGTGCATGGACGTGGACCCCCCCCCCTGCTCTGTCTCTCTCTCTCTCTCTGCTGAACTTTGAGGAAGGCAAGCGCAGAGCAACTCACCGGATGAGGATCCTGTCCGGGGTTGAGATCTCATGCACCGCTGTGTTTCGTGAATTACTTTTTCTTTAACAGCACAGGAACACAACATGAATGATTCGTCATGCATGTGCTTCATCGGTGCTTGAGGACATGCAGTGCAGGTGGGACGCTGTGAAAAACCACAGAGAACTGAGTAGCAGCTCAAACATAAACTCAGATACTAATCCCTGCAAGATAACCTGAAAGCTAAACAACAGTGAGAGGAGAAAACAGTCTAATATCTATAATATCTGCTACTTCAAAGCTTCATTACTAGGTTTGGGTAAAATGTAAATGAAATATAATTTGGTTTCCTCTTAGTGTTGCAAGCAAGAGACTGACAACAAGACAGTTGTCCAAGTCTAGATAGATGCAGAGTTAACAGAGTGTAAACATCAGTGTGTTTCATTGCTTTTTTCACACACACCAGCTGAGCTGTTCGGCCGAAATCACATCTCGGTGTATTTGCAGTTGTGGCCGGATTGTGCAAATCTAAACTGTCATTTGCTGAAACGAATCTGAAGGAGTCGCCCGGTCGGCCCCAAACTCTGCAGCCACATGAGTGCTGGTAGCCCGAGGAGACGGAGCGCCAGCTTGTAATTCTTCGTCTTTGTTATTCTGTCATTCGTTCATATCGGTCGCTTTGGGCAGACGTGCAGAAGTATCTGTGCACGAGGAGAGAGAGAGAGAGAGCGAGAGGAGAATGATGGGGGGACGTAGACGGCGACTTGACTGACTCTACGTCCACACTGGCATCTTTCAGGGTCGGTCCAAACGGGAAGCGGTTGGCCCACAGTGGATGAATAGTTGGCTCTGGCCGTGTGGAGAATGGATTATACACACATTCTCTGCCGACTGAACAACCACATATTTGTGCTTTCTGTCCTCACTGTCTTGGCATTTTAAGTTTTCTTTTTTTCTCTCCCTCTGGTTTTACATTGAACCCTTTACTGGAATTCAGATTTGACTGACATGTAATCAGACGCTCTCATTCCAGTTAAAGGGGGGAAATTACACAACTCTTCTGCCACCATGAGTCTGGGAAAACTGCCAGGGATTAAGGGCCTTGTGTCTGGCTCTCAGGGGAAACGCCGGTTCAAGAGCGACCTCTCTGTAGACATGATCAGCCCGCCGCTGGGCGACTTCCGCCACACTATGCATGTTGGCCGCGGCGGTGACGTGTTTGGTGACACTTCCTTCCTTAGCAACTACGGGGGCGTCAGGGAACCAGGAAGTCCGGACTCGGCAAACAGCTCCAAGACAAGCGGGTTCTTCACGCGCACCTTTCGCCACGTACGGAAGAACTCCGGGCCGTGTCCGCGGGGGGGCTCCCGGGACTTGTCGTCCCCCCCACCAGACATCTCGCCCATCATCAAGAACGCCATCTCCCTGCCCCAGCTTAACATAGACTCTCCCAATGGGTGCCTACAGAGGGTGCTGTTCCCCAGCTCTATCAGCTCAACAGACGACTCCTTCTGCACATATGGTGAGATAATGTAGATAATCACCTGCAGCGAGGGGCGGGGTTTATGTAAAGCATCTTAGCAGCAAGATCGTCTTCATTATAAGTGACCTGAGGAAATGTTGTGGTTTCAGAAAAGTGAAGCAAAGAGGGATCATACGCCTTACTGTGTGTGTGTGTGTGTGTGTGTGTGTGTCTGTGAGTGTGTGTGTGTGTGTGTGTGTGTGTGTGTGTGTGTGTGTGAGTGTGAGTGTGAGTGTGAGTGTGAGCAAGGTTTCCATGAGATGCTGGGCTGAGCTTATAGAGCAGGTGTGTTCAGGCATATTTTGACGTTTCTACTGAACAAAAACAGGCATTTTATTTTTGTGATGGGTTTTTAGTTTTTTTAAGGTGTAGACACATTGTTTTTTCCTTAAAGCCCATTTTGCATCGTCGTGTGTATCTGAGTCCAGACTCAAATCTAATTTTTTTTTCTTCAAATTTCTGTCTTAATTACGAGCCGTGACAACATGGCTGGTAATGTTTTTGGCAAGGTCTTGTTCAAGATACACAAGTGACAAAACTTTACAAACGTGTAGTTGGGATCAAGGTGAGGACCGAGTTTGAAGATGGATGAGGTCTGACCCTCTCGTTGGTCAGAACGTCAACACGATGGCGGGTGTTGCAGCTCGTGGGATCCCGTCACAGGATGGTCTCTAGCGTTAAAAAAGAAACTGACTGAACTTTGAAAAAGCCGAAGAAACAACGTTTGTAGATATAAGACTGATTAGTATTGACACGAGAGAGATTAAACTAAGTGAAAGTGTAAGTTGACAGTTTGGTCACATGGTCCTTAAATCATTTTACATAAGATAGACAGTTTGTTTTTTTTTCATTTTGGATAAAAATCAGCAAAGACTGTAACTGTAAAAGTTTCCTGGGTGTTAATGTAAAATAAATGAAAGAAATATAAATAAAAAAAGACATATGTTGGTTAGAGGCTCAGATCATCACTCACATTAGATAAAATGGAGCGTGGGTCTGATGTGAAATGTCAAGACCTTTGAAGAGGCGTGCTGTACTTTGTGTCTCTTTGTTTAGGTTACAGTAAACTGGAACATTACTTAGATGTGTGACCCAATCAGAAAAACCAATGACCTAGTTATAGGCTGCAGCCCGTTGGTAAAGCAGCAATGGATTAATAAGAAAAGAAAAATGGACGATGAAACGTCATTTCAGTCTCAGCTCCGACTCTTCACCCTCCTGCAGACCAGCAGCATGAGGAGCTGGTGAAAAGAGGACTATAAATGTCAGTGGACACATAAATACAGAGAGCGAGGTTGCCATCCTTTCAACATCGTTCCCGCATTCCTCCAAGACAACCAGCGAACAGTCGGGCTTCCTCTGAGTCATCTGGAATCACCTAGGCAACACCTGTGCACGATTAGGTCTATAAACACAAACACACACCGCTGGATTTGGGAGAAAGAAAGAAAGACACTTTGTGGGCATTTCCTGAAATACAGTATCTGTGTGACTGCGTGAATGCACAGCGTGAAAACACCATTCATTATATCTGCTAACCAATCAGAGCTTATCAGGCGGCGGAGTGCGCGGTCTGGACTGGAAATCCCCTCTCCGCCTCCAGATCTGTTACCCAATTCATCAGGAATTTGCCCGAGCTGAGTGATGAGGAGCTGAACTGAGGGATGATGGGTAATCTGAGTACATGTCATCATTTAATTTCCCTCCTTCTTTTCATACAGTCTCAGTTGCTCTTACGATTACAACTATTATTAGGTAATCGGAGAAGACAAGTGCAACTCTTCTGCAAAAGATTAAATTTAAATTATAATACTGCAAAGAAACATGACTAAGTGATCTAATACTGTGGTTCACAACATGTTTTCAGTAAAGTAAATAACTTTTTTCCCCCACATTTTAGGAATTCAGCCTTTTATCAACTGGATATCACCCGCCCTTCACATTTGTCTTTATATGTGTCTTGTTCCTCTCCTTTCAGTGGCTTCCTGTGTGACACTTATAATATTAAGTGTACAGGAGACGGAAAACTGTCCGTCCCACTTCCCTGAGAGTGGAAAAACGCCTTGAGCTCCTCCTGGGTTGTCACATACTGCCACCCTGTGGTCGAGCTATTGAACTGCTGGACAAGAGTTTTCATTCAGAATATTTGGTTTCAATTATTGTTTTAATATTTTGTTATATTTCTTTTCTTATAAATATAATTTTGAATAAATGCTGACGAGGACAGACTGTAGTGAAATAAACAGTGAATAACGGGACTAATAACAATCAACACAGGAAGGCATCGGAAACTCAAACTGTTTTCCTTTTAACACCTTACTTTAATCTGTGGTTATTTATTTTATTTCTAGTTTTATTTCTGGTTTTATTCTATTCTAAACATCCCCTCTCTTTTTAGCATTTTATTATTTTATCTTTACTATTTTGTCTTCATTTTTTAATTTGATTTTAATATCTTACCTTTCATTTATGGTTTTATTCACCTCTTCTGTTTTAATATTTTATTATTTTATCTTTATTACTCTATCTTTATCTTTGTTCCTGTTATTGTTGTCTTCATTTTGAGTAGTGTTTTAATCCCTGCTCTGTGTGTAAGTGTATGAATGAAAAGTGCAATTCAAATAGAGTCTGATTGATTGATTGATTGATTGATTGATTGATTGATTGATTGATTGATACAGGAATCGGATTTACTCAAAATAATTGGGACTGTAGCAAAGAAAAACTGAGTCTTCATTATCTTATGTCCAGCTTAGTTTAAGGTTTTTGTCTTTGTCTTTGTGCACTTTGTCATAATTTGAAATCCCAAATCCAAGTACAACACAGTGCTGGTGATATTATTCCTGTACGGTTTCGTGATGTTTTCTGTACGTTGTGTCATTAGTTCAGATCATCTCAGTGACCTCAGTGTGTTTTCTCTGCCCGTCTGTTTGCAGGACTGCAGTCTGGATTTGTCACTCTGCCCCGCCTCTCTCGCCTCGACAGACAGTTTCAGGATGGAGACGCCCGGAGAGGGTCGCTACCGGACAGCGGGGGCCCGGCACTGACGCGCTCGGATTCCCTCACCTCGTTCACCGTAGACCTCGGCCCCTCCCTCATGACTGAGGTGCTCAGCTTGATTGACAACACCAGCTGCCTTCACATGTCCAATCACAGCCAGGCAGCGGGTGAGGAAGATGAAAGAGGAGGTGAGGAAGGTGAGGACGACGGCTCTCTAACAGAGACGCCTGTGCAGAGCCCTCGGGTGACTTCGCCCACCCCTTCCATGTGCAGCAACAGGGGGCGCTCATGTAGCTCTGACTGGACAGAGCAGGAGGAGGACAGGCGTTCTCTGAGGACACCTGATGCGTCCTCTGGGTCTCCTCAGAGGGCGGAGCCTGTGATGGAGGCGGAGAGGTTCCAGAGGGCGGCTGACGTGCTGTCTCGCCATTATGGTGGCGGGTCCTTCACAAAGGGAACGAGGGTGAGCAACAACACACCCTCTCCTGCTTTGACCCGCAGCCGCAAAACATCATATGCCTTTTCTGAAGAGGAGGAAGAGATCAAAGTCTAGATGTTGAAACTGTCTCTGGAACAAACTTTATTGTTCCATTGAAATCATAAAACTTTTCAGTGAGTGTGTGATAGTCTGTCGTTCCTCCTCCAGCCCCGGGTCTGGACTCTGGATGTTTGATGTTGAACCACTCTCACTGCACTGCAAGGCTTTTGACAAACGATTTAAAATTTTCTATATGTTTGTTATCCTTTTGGAAATCCCATTTGTGTTTTTGGAAATTGTCAGAAAAATGCAATAACAACAAAAGAAAAATCAAACAGAATGGAGCCACGAGACATCACTAACTAACTATCTGAAATTGCTAAAACAAATGTTTTGTAGTAAGTAAACCATCTTACTACCAACTGCAGGAAAAACAACACAACAGCTTTTAACACTGACTTGTAAGAAGGATCTAACATTGCTTAAAGATTGTCACAACTGCACTCATTACACTTGTATCTGTTTCAGACTATTGAAGAACAATATATTTTACTTTGAATTAAATGTTCTTTCTTTTTGTTGTTGTATGACGGCTCACTCACAAACTCATAACAAAAATGTAATTACAGAAATAAAGATGTTCAGGTTCTGAGCGCTGAGGATTACTGCGGCTGTATTTTCATTATGTTTCATTATGTTATAAAAACTCTGTACGTGTAACAGGATTGTTAATCAAACATTTACCAGTATTAGACTCTTTTTTAAGGGACTGATATAATAAATAAATACATAAATATTGCTTGAAATTTCTGCTTGCATTACAATGTAAACCCACTTTGTATGATACTACAGTAAGTGATACAGTAGCAAGTATTTCATTTATGTGTTTGGTGATTTTGTCAGACGATGTCGCGGTTATAAAAATCAGGATTTATCCTCTAACATGGCTGAACATTAACAATCCTCTACAGAAACATTTAGAACTGTTAAATAAATTCAGAAATTGTTGAGAATGAACCCAGGAGTTGAATAAATTCAATCATTACTGTCCAAAGTGAAAGTCAAGTGCAAGAAAAATATAATACTTACCTAAATAAAATACAAATGAATTGTGTCTTTATTGTATTAAAGTCCCTCAAGGCATTAAGGAGATATCACATTCACAAAGCCAAGGCTGTGAGGTCACCACGGCTCTGGCTGTCGCCCGCAGCGGAATAAAAAGGCATCAATAATAATATAAATAATCGGAGTCAGATTAAGATCTATGTAAAATTGCTTCAAGATGGATGAAGCTGTGTTTGATGAAGCAATATTTGAGACTTTCCTCTGAAGTCACAAGGTTTTGGGGAAATAGGAAAAATAACAGTTTAAGTTTCACTTCCTGGGTTCATCGAGCCTCTCACGTCGCATCTGATTTGTTAAGAGCCGGTGGGAGGAGATACTGAGGAGCTGACCAAGAATCGAATCTTAAAATCCTCTGATCAGTATATATGGAATAGGAACAACAGTTAGGATTCATAACAAGACAGGCGCATCTACACAGATCAGACTGAGCAGGGAAAACACAAAGAAAGGTGAGTTTGTACATTTCTTTATGTGTCGAAAAAGCAGTGTATGTAGCCTAGAAATAGAGTAAAATAGAAAGCCTTTATTGTCATTGTATTTAAAATACAACGGAATAAGGGGTTGTACCGCTGATTGGTGCATGTACACCAGTACTACAGTTTTTATTAGAGACATTGACTGTTCAAACAAAAACTACAGCTTCACACTGTGATGTTTGTTTTTGAAGTTTTGACTGTTCTGACTTGTGTTGCAGAGGTTTTATTAAGTGTGTATTCTTGCTGTGCAGAAACACACGTTTATTTTATCTTACCTATCAATATTTGAGTGACCTCGTTCGCACCATGTTAGGAGTGAAGTCATATTAGATCATTCCGATGCGTGCCAACCGATAATCGATAAAATTAATTAAAACAATAATGTACTACTCTGATATATGTAGTATCCACTCTGTGGTCTGGAGCAGTGTCCCGCCCACAGCACCATCTGATTGGTTTGACGTCACGAGGAATAGCCTATCAACAGTGAAGGCACAGACTACTAGAGCACCTACGGTTGACGAGCGGACCCGGCTAATTAGTGGAGCTGTGTGTCGAAGGTAAGACGGCAGACATCACTAAAGTTATAATAAACAATACTCTAAACTGAAGTTACAACAACAGAAAACTCTGATGAACAAGTTCATCTGTTGATTCAAGTCACACCGAACAAGAGAGAGAGAGAGAAGGAGAGAAGCTAGCGCTAACTGCTAAGCTAAGATAACTAGCAGATCGGAACAGCATGTAAATAACCACTGAATTAGTGAAAATCGCTGAAGCAGCTGGAGCAGAACTAGTGTAAGTTTAAATGTACAACAGGTAGTTAGTCACTGTGATTTAAGAATACAACAACATTAACTGTGTTCAGACAGAGCAGCAATAAAATCTACCACTAACTAAACTCTAGAGAGTGGCGATGAGACGCTACACCAACGTCAGCACGTCAGAACGTCAGAACGTCAACGGTTACTAACGGCTGTTAGTGAAAAGACATTTTATTACAGTAGAAGTAAAATCACTGTGAAATCTTCAGATAAAAGTACAAGGTAAGTCAGTTAAAATGTGTCCGAGTTAATGTGTTACATTTTAAAAGGGTATGGGTAAAACATGTTATATGGTGATAATGATAATATACGATAAAACTTTAATTAAAGAACATATTTAGGCTGACAGGTGAATCAGTTCACTAATGAGGACAACACCGAAATCAACCAATTAATTCCAGCCTGTGAACACAATTGATAATTACTAATATGCACTCACTTGGCAATTTATTAGAAACATCCAGCTAAGACTGATGTAGTCTAATATAACATTCCTGCAGTAAATGGGTTATAATGTTCAGTTTTTATAAAAAATTGTTTTAGATAGTTGATGATTCAACTGTATGATCATTTACGAGGAATTATTTTTGTATGCAGGAACAGCAGCAGACCAGAGAAGTAAAGGAGGCTGATGAGGAAACAGATGCATCTTCAGGGTTTTAGGTGAGGTTTTAAAATGATAGTGTTGGTCTATTATGGATTAATTGTAAATTACTAACTTATATTTAATGGAACCATAGTCTACCTATTCTGATGTGAACTTGTAAGTTATTATAACACATGATAATTTCTGACAGTTTTAATCTTTGATCTGATGCTGCATAAGTTTATTACATACAGTATAAATACATTTATGAATGTAAATTCAAACCTTATGGCTCTGTCTCTTGACTGCAAAGATGAGCAGCCGTTGAGATGGAGGTGGAGAACCATAATAACACAGAAGCAGGAGGAGGAGGACAGTCTGAAATCAAATCTGTAATATCATCTGTGACAGATGACAAAGGTAATTTGAAAGTTTGACAATACAAACATTCATAAATTAAGTATTGTTCACAAACCACATATAGGTTTTATGCTGATCGTGTTCAATCTGTTTTTTCTTACATGGCCTGTCACTAGATGAGCTGGAGGAAAGTGCAGCTAAAACCAAGGTAACATAGTTTCACCCAGACTACTCACCATTTTACAGCTGTATTTGAGAGGTTAAAAAACCCTCTCTTACAACCACATTAATAATTTGACCCACAGTCTCTGGATATTCATGTCATTCATGCCAATTCATGGATGAATAAATGAATATAATGCAACAACATTTCAACAATTAAGTGTCCCAACAGTGTTCAACAGTGTCCTCAATGCTTGTGTACTGTTGGATATAAAACAAACAGCAAGGTGCCACTCTTTAAAGTTAAATGATGAAATTCATTTGGAAATGTGTGTGTGGGTTCAATGTTAGAAGAGAGGGTGAGTGACCCTCACACACATGAGGGTCTTAAAGACAGTGGCTTCAATGACTAAATGTGTATACTCTGTTTTGTTTTGATTTATTGTTCACTCAGTGAGATGTGACAACACTATATGTTGTTAATCTTCAACTCTGACATTGATCTTGATGCAGTTTTCTTGGTTTTGGTTTCCCAATAAAAACATTTTAATCTCAGTGGGTTTAACCTGAGGAACTAATCACTAACCTGTTAAGCCCTAGGGATGCTGGAGGGATATGCCTCGCCTAGACAGACATTCCCAGTGTAGATCAATAATAGCTCCACAACTATCAGGTCCATTTTCAAGAGCTTGGTCACTATGGATAGGTAAGACCTCAGTGAATTTATTCGATGTGACAGTAACATTGTGACTGTTACTATAGCTCAGTGTATTGTGATAAACCAAAGGAAAAATTAAATTTTTTGTCCTCGCCTAGAATTAAATTAGACAGTGGATAACACCATGATTAAAATGGAACCATGCACTGGGATGCAACTTCATGACCACAACTGTTACAATGTAGGTAGAAATACCACAAAGCACACAAATTATACAAAGGTTTTTGTAGGGATGGGGCCAGGTGGAATCCCCATTTGGACACTTGGATAGCTATGATACTCAAAGTGTGCCAAAGGGTTTTTTTTTACCTCTTGAAGGGAAATCAGGCTACAAAATACTGATGATTTCCACTGTAGGAGGCTATGTGCACACAATACAACCCTTAGCCACTTTACCATGCGCATCATCAGATTCTACCATTGTACACAACCATTGTGTGTAAAAAAACAACTAAATTGTATAATTTTGTGTCCTTTTTTCCTCTGAATGTCTTCCAGGGCATCTAAATTGCTATATTATGTTGATTCTACTTCGTAGACATTGTAAAACTGAAAAATAAACATAAAACATACTTTATACAATTTAGAAAACATTACATACATTTTAAAATTGAATTGGCTGTGCGTCACTTATAAAATCCCAATCTGCGGTGAAAGTCTCTTGTATTTACCCACGGGTGTAGTATCGCGAGGAAGCAAATCTCATAAGAGTGTGACATACTGTTTGAAACCCGCGAGATGTAGAAAACGATATCACTGTGTTTTTAAACGGAAGTACCACCAAACGCACGCTATATTTGCAAAAGGCTGTGTATAAAATTTAGGCTTGGGGATCAGTCTCTGCTATCCAGGCCCCCGTCTCGGCCAACTTGACTGGTAAATCGTATGGATAGACTCAAAATGACCAGGAAAGGGTAAGGAAACAATATTCATTGCTTTTGATTACAACAGCTTTGGGATTTGATGGAATATTCAGTCATAAACCCAAAATTTGACATGTTGACTGTAAAATGAGAAGTTTGGCCCCGTGTTTGCTTTGGGGCTGACATGAGCTGCTTAGCTCAGGCTATGTTAATGCTCGCTATCAATGGAAAGAGTAGCCTCTCTAGTTTCATACGACTCCCAGCATGGTGAGATGGAGTTAGTGGATTACATGTACTGTCGTGTTTCATTTCGACCGTCCGTTTACATTGATAGGGGTCTCATTTTGAAACTGAAATATTGAAATTATTGCCAAAGAAATATTCTTTGGACTAAATACACTCTTGGTAGCGTAAATACCTCGTCTTTTAGAAGCATTAAAAAAGAGACCACCACAGCGTTCTATCAACTTTTTACAGGCAATTATGTATCGCACCGTACTGCTGGACCCGGTACCCGGTTAAATGAAATCTATTATTTTCTCAGTCTGATTCAGTGAATGAACCTGGCGAAGCTGAACATCCAGAGCAGCACGATACCACCACAGCAGGAGAGTCTGAAATAAAGGATGGGAGGGGTGAAGAGAAACAGACGGGACAGGAAGAGAAAGGTAAAATTTTCATGAAGAACTGACTGAACAAATTATATTTCAGTTTCAAACACTGAAGAATCATGAAAACTTATTAAAGTAATCTCTAATTTGGAGACTTTGACCCTTTCAGCAGGAGAGGCTGATGAAGTCAAAGAGCTTAACACTGTAAGCAGCACCAGCGTTGGTGAGCTGTCTGCAGAGGAGAGTGAAACACTGACGGACACAAGTCCAACATCTCAGACTGTTTCTACAAACATCAAAGAACGTGAGAATCGTTTCATTTTCTTTTTCATTTGTATTAACTTTCAGCAAAATCACAAAAAACTATGAGAATATTGTTTCAATGATTTCTGTGGTATAACATACAGATTTTTTGTTTGTTTATTTTAGTTTTGTTTTTGTTTTCAGTTATTCCCAAACTCACACTTGTGTTAATTGGTGACACAGTAAAAGCAAATGCAGGTTTGCTGTCTGCTTAGCAAATCTTTCAAAAAGCACTGAATGAGATGCAAGGGCAGCAACAGTCAGAGGATTATCTCTTCAATGCATATGCAATGCATAGCAGCAACAGCCAGGCACAAGCTCTCTAAGGCTCTGTTCAGACCTAGCATTAACATATGTATGCGTGTAGTTGTTTTTAGTCAACTGTGCTTGTGTGTGTGTGAGTGAGAAAGAGAGAGAGTGAACGGTGCATGGAGGGATTGAGCGAAGTAATTTGCCGCGCACAGATCTTATAATGAAATAAAGTTTTATCCATTTTAAATAGTAAAAGATTTTCTGTTCATTATGAAACTGTGGTGGGACTAATCAGACTGTGGCAGAGGACGACAGTAGAGTGGGCTGTCCTTCAATGTGGCCTAGGACGCATTTACATTCACACTGCTAAAAGAAAGTTTCCACATGTGTTCCAGGCCACCTCAGAATGTAGTCTGAGTGATCGGATCTCAAATGCGTCCTCAATGTGTCTTGGGTGCATTCACGCCTGTACTTAAAGCTGTCCACTGGTGACCGGATCACCCGAGACCAATGTTGATACCAGGTCTGAACAGGGCCTATATCACACAGAGCCAGTGGCATGCTATGTCTTAAATAAAGGCCAAATTATGAATTTAATATTGCACAATTATAAATATTGGCCAACAGTACCCAGCCTCTGGTAGGGAACGATTATGCTCTCAAAGTTCTACAGAATAGAGGATGACAATATTCACACTTGTGCAACATTAAACACACCAGTAGTTATACTTAAAGACATTTATTTACAATGCGACAAAGTAAAGCAAGTTTATACTATCTATGCTATCTAATTAAACTAATATCTCATATTTGTACTTGGACCCATCAACAGGAGAGGCTGATGAAGTTAAACAGATACACAATGAAAGCAGCAGTAACATGAGTGAGCGGTCCACAGATGACAGCAATACACTGAAGGACACAAGTTCAACATCTCAGACAGTTACCAAAGAAGGTGAGAAAGGGGGCGTTGTGTAGCGTAGTGGTTTAAGCAGGCGCCCCATGTGTAGAGGCTACAGTCCTCGCTGCAGTCGGCCCCGGTTCAAATCCCGCATCGGACGGCCTTTCACTGCATGTCATTCCCCCTCTCTCTGCCTCCCCGTTTCCTGTCACTCTCCACTGTGCTGTCCATTAAAGGCATAAAAGCCCAAAAAAATATACTTTAAAAAAAAAAAAAAAAAAAGAAGGTGAGAAATACTTCACTTCTTTCTTTAAATTTCATCTCTGCAAAATCATTAACATTTAAATTAAAACATATTATCTCTATTTGGTGTGAGATCAGACTTGTTGAACTATGAACTTGAACCCGGTAAATATGCACATAATTATTGAAAATAAGTTTTAAAATTAGCCGTGAATGGTTGACCTTTTTTTGTTTGAGACTGCAATCTACTTGTTGTTCATTTATACTTCAGTAGATCAGCTGGAGGAGAGAGCAGCAACAAGAAAAGTAAAGGTGTGCGACCTTTTGATCCTCACTAGTCACTGTCAGACATTTTTTTTGATATTGTACTACATTACCCTTTACACATTTCAGACTATGCGTATGTCACAACTGCAGATTGAAATGAATTCTAAATTGGTGAACTAAAGGTTGAATAAAATCACTTGTTTTCTAAGTGTGATCCAGTGAATGACTCTGGTGATGCGGAACACTCAGAGAAGAATGATGACTGCACAACAGTGGAAGGAGAACCTGAAATCAAATCTCTAATACTATCAACAACCAAGGAGAAAGGTAACATATTTAATGAACAATAAGAAGAAGCAGTAAAAATAAAATTAACTAAGCTTTTACCAATCGATCACAATCAAAGTTTGCAGTGAACATTAGTAAAATAAATTGCTTCAACAGGACATTGATCTGGCCCCCTGGTTCATTTTTCTTTTGTAGGCACCTTAGATATGGATATGAGTGGACAGAAGAATAAGGTAAGAAACTCCCATTTTCTTTCACAAGTTCTGAGTACTATTTACTTTGTTGCATTGAGTGACTTTATATTTTTTATGTACACTAAATGAGTATTTATCTATATTTCCAGCAGTCAGTGAAGATCTCTGAGGAGATCAACAGGAAGAACCAATGTCAAAGAGAAACGGAAACGTTGCTTCACAGACTTCACCTTCAAGACAAACAGAATTTGTCTCCAGCAGATTTTCTTAAAATAGGTCCACCAGTGAAACAGGACCATGAAACATCTGAGGAAGATCTAGCTCATACTTTTCTTCAGAGGTTGATGATGTTAGACTATAGAGCCAGATATATTCCTGTAAGACAGGACAGTGCTGAGGTGAGCCATTCGAATCTTCCAGAGCTTGATTCTTCAAACACAAAAGAAAGTGTTTTAGATGCATTTTTTAGCACCAACGTTGACTGTGATCAATCAGATCAGACTCATGTTCATCCGATGGACGTTCAAATGGCAGTATTTCACTGCTCAGACAGCTTCCTTAAGCAGAACATGATGACAAAGCTGTCACAGTGTCAGTACGCCTTACCTTTGCTTGTTCCTGACCCAGTCACACTGGATGTTGAGTGTCCTCTGTGGACATTCAGACAAATAAGAAAAACCTGGAAGACAACTCAAATCAAGGGTGATTCAAACATTGTCACCATGAAGAGTTTGCCCATCTGCAAAGCTGAGACACCCATGGTGTCATTTTTCCGCCTGGGTTCACTGTCAGTGTCTAAATCTCAGCTGATGAACACTTTGATCAACGAGCGTCACAACACCTTCTTCCACAGAAACTGCCCAGGTAGCACCAGATCTCGCCTTTTGATGGATGGTGTGGCAGAGATTGCCTGGTACTGTCCTGCTGGAAAACCCAACGATGCCTTCACTGACTGCACTGCCTTCTGTAATCTTCATGGTGATGCTCTGTCCATTGAAAAACAGCGTAAGATACTGACTGAAAAATCTTCAGTCAATGTTGTTCTGTTACCAACTCCGGAAAAAGGTAGCAAAAGTGCTGAAGTTATCTCAGATCTTCTTGAGTCTCCAAAGCCTCTGATTTGTCTCATTACTGATAATGATTGTGGTGCAGTTCAGATGAAAAAGGGAAAATATAAAATGGGTCTAAAAGACAGAAGCCAGTCAGATGTTTCTGAAGAACTGAAAAGGATCATTGGAGAGATCTTGTCTGGATCACAAACGTCCTTCCAGCTTGAAACCATGGCCGAGGTCTCTGGAATCAGAGTGGATGAAGAAGACACAGTCTGCCAAAAAGGAAAATCTGCTGCTATGAAAGTAATGAATGCTCTTCAGGAGATGGATGTTTCAAAAATCAAAGATAAATTCCTCCCTTGTCATGGCCGACTGTGGCATGAGTGGTGCAGAATAAACAAGGTACAGTATCACCTCAAAGGACATGTTGAGGAGGAGAAATGTAAAAGGCAACAGGAACTGATGAACATACGAGAAGAACAATGTGATGCTTCCTGTAGTGAACTGGTGAAGTTGTTCATTGAAAGTCTCTCATCTTTGCCATCAACAGACAAAGAGTATTTCCTGAAATGGACTCAGATCTTAATAGACGCCCTCTCCACAGACGATCTCATGTCAATTCTCCAAAGCTATGATAAGAAGTGGTCTGAGGTCTTGGATCTGAAGAAGAAACACGACAAATCTGATCTGTTAAAAAGAAAACAGACTGAGCTTGAAAAAATATCAACAAAACTACAGTCAGCAACTTTTGGCTTGGAGCACATCTTTAGAGAAATGGGGCAGATCTATGAAGCCCATAAATTTCTGCAGAAACAAACAAAGAGGGATCAGACTGACTGGTCTAAATACCCTGAGCTGGCTGCAGAGCTGATGATATCAGGACACCCCATGGAGCTGATGGATGGTGATGCAGGTCATGTGCCTTTGACATGGATCTCTAGTCTTTTAGAGGAAGTCATCAAGAGACTGGGTGACCAGAGAGTGTTTGTGTTGTCAGTTTTGGGC